>NC_083409.1:10056865-10356865 GCF_020745735.1 Hemiscyllium ocellatum
TTAATACATTCCGAGCATGTCAGAGACTTAAGTATACACTCTGGTTAGTTATAGGTTAGATTAATAGAAAGTTGAGTTTTTATTTTTTTTTCTTTCTTTTCTTTGTTAAATTTTGACTATTGTATTTAATTGTACATCAATGTTTGTATTTGAGAGTTTTGTTTATTTTTGTAAATTTGTAAAAATGTTAAATTTCTAATAAAAATATCTAAAAAAAACCAACAAAGTGGGAAGTCTCTTGATATTTTAAATACACTGTCTGCAGGAAAATGTTTGACCGAGGTTTTAATATTGTTTAATAAGGTAATGATGTAAATACACCAGTGTTGTTTACGGCTGGGATCATTTAACATCATGGTCCAAGAATTAAATGGATCCTCACTCGTGATAATACAGTTTTCAATGTTTCTCTCCCCTTACATGTTATGAAGAAGTTTTCAAACGTGTTATGATGAGGACAGTGCATCTTCAACACCGTGTGACAGAGTGGGTGGCTGTTTGAATTCTCTCTTGTGATAATACAGTCTTAAATGTGTCAGTGTTACTTTCCCCACTCTCTGGGGGGAATCGCTGTCACTGTCTCCACCCCACCCTTCACTCTCGAGGTGATACCATTTTTAGCAACCTTTCTGTCTGAGAATGTCCCTGTTCCTGTTCCCCTCTCTCAGGGATGGGGTGGGTGTTTCACATGCACCTGGTTTGTTAGTTCCATTTACTCTCTTGTGAAATGGGTAATCCCTGTTTTACTCTGGTATCAGTGAGTTAAAGCCCAGTAGAGTTCACCCTTCATCTCCATCATATCTCAGGGCCTAAGGTTGGTCAGTCCTGTCTGGCTCCAGAACAATCCCACCACTTCCCGTAGTTTTCCTTCTTTCCTATCTTTACTGAACACCTTGTATCCAGGAATTCCCAGTCCCGCCCGATTTCTGTTAGAGCCACAGCATCAGATTTCTACTTTGCAATCTGCATCTGTAACTCCCCAATACTGTATTATTGACCCATTTCAGTCTGTTTCCCATCAGTCAGGGTCCTTAATTGGCAAAGGCTGCCTTTAAATAATCTCAGTGACTGTGGAGACCTGGTGAGGTTGGGAAAAATCAGAAGGATCAGTTGCCCCATTTGTATTATGTACAGGGCCCGGGACACAACAACGGGACCCCAGGGGGCCCGTTGTGCTCGGGTCTGGGACTGAGGAGTAAGAGCGGGGCCTGTAATCTCTGATCGCTGTCCCTGATTTGTGGGTCCTCTCTGATGGAGACCATTGTCAAATCCATTGTCAAGATCGCCGCCTCTTGGCCTGGAGAAGCAAGAACATGCAGTGCTCGTGGGAATAACCTGAAAGTGATCAGAGGACAAGGTCAAAAATCATACGACACCAGGTTATAATCCAATAGGTTTATTATAAGACACAAGCCTCGCCCCTTATTCAGGTGCTCAAGGAGCAAACAAGGTGAATTTATTCAACAGAGAAAACAAACTCTGCTGTTCATTTCCTTCTAGATTGACTCGGTTGAATATCACACCCACACTCAGAGTGGCACCTACAGGCATCATTATGTAGTATACTCGCACTCAGAGGGACACACAGCCTGCAGTGTTAGTGATTGGCCTAAGATCACTTCAGGTACAACACAGCATGCAGCAAAGAGTGCAGAGTGCAATCCCAGCACCTGAGCGTGGACCACAGAGTGAAGAGGGAATGTCGAAGATTGTAATTATTGAGTCCTAACAGCTTTCTGTTTCTCGGTAAAAACAAGGACTGCAGATGCTGGAAACCAGAGGCTAGATCAGAGTGGTGCTGGAAAAGCACAGCAGGTCAGGCAGCATCCATGGAGAAGGAAAATCAATGTTTCGGGCAAAATCCCTTCATCAGGAATAGAAGTAGGGTGGTGCAGAGTGGAGAGATAAATATGAGGGGGTTGGGGAGAAAGTAGCATAGAGTACAATAGGTGAATGGGGTAGGGACGGAGGTGATAGGTCAGAGAGGAGGGTGGAGTGGATAGGTGGAAAGGTAGATAAGCAGGTAGGACAGGTCATGAGGATGGTGCTGAGGCTGGAACGTTGGAGCTGGGGTGAGGTGTGGGAAGGTGAAATGAGGAAGCTGGTGAAATCCACATTGATGCCATGGGATTGAAGTGTTCAGAGGCGGAAGATGAGGCGTTCTTCCTCCAGGCGTCGGGTGGTGAGGGAGCGGCGGTGGAGGAGGCCTAGGACTTGCATGTCCTCGACAAGGTGGGAGGGGGAGTTGAAATGTTGGGCCACAGGGCAGTGGGGTTGATTGGTGTGCTTGTCCCTGAGATGTTCCCTAAAGTACACTTCAAGGAGGCGTCCAGTCTCCCCAATATAGAGGAGACTGCATCGGGTGCAACGGATACAATAAATGATATTGGTGGATGTGCAGATAAAAATTTGATGGATGTGGAAGGCTCTTTTGGGGCCTTAGATGGAGATGAGGGAGGAGGTGGGGGCGCAGGTTTTGCAATTCCTGCGGTGGCAGGGGAGGGTGCCAGGAAGGGAGGGTGGGTTGTTGGGGGACGTGGACCTGACCAGGTAGTCACGGATGGAACGGTCTTTGCGGAAAGCAGGAATGGGTGGGGAGGAAATATATCCCTGGTGGTGGAGTCCGTTTGGAGGTGGCGGAAATGTCATCGGATGATGTGGTTTATGCGAAGGTTGGTAGGGTGGAAGGTGAGCACCAGGGGGATTCTGTCCTTGTTATGGTTGGAGGGGTGGGGTTTGAGAGCGGAGGGGTGGGATGTGGACGAGCTGCGTTGGAGCGCATCTTTGACCACGTGGGAAGAGAAATTGCAGTCTCTAAATAAGGAGGCCATCTGGTGTGTTTTTTGGTGGAACTGGTCCTCCTGGGAGCAGATATGGCGGAGGCGGAGGAATTGGGAATATGGGATGGCATTTTTGCAAGAGGTAGGTTGGGATGAGGTGTAATCCTCGGGGTCAGTAGATTTGTATAAAATGTCAGTGTCAAGTCGGTCATCATTAATGGAGATGGAGTGGTCCAGGAAGGGGAGGGAGGTGTCAGAGATGGTCCAGGTGGTCATTAATGGAAATCTGTTTGGAATCTTGTAACCTCAAATGATTCCAGATCAAAGGGATCATTTGAAAGTGATTGATGATTGGCTGTCAGTATCCTCTACAACGGATGTGTCATTGATTGACAGGCCAATGAGCCAATTGTGACAATGCCATGCTGAAATGCAGCCAATCAGCTGAATGGAGTGGTCAATTTCCAAAGCGCACACAGAGACAGAGACTGAATCTTCTTCATCTTTATTCCCTTTTCCAGATTGACATTGACAGAAAACAGACTGCAATTAACAGCCCAGACAGAGGAAGCTGCACAAATTCACAGCCACATTGGAGCTTGAGGAAAACACTTGTGGAGGTTTTCTCAATAGCACGAGAATCCTGTCCCTTCAAACAGTGACAAAACCTTAAATTGGAACTGGCGGCTGAGCAGGAAGGAGATCTGGTTTACTGAAACAGAGACTTCTGAGGTTCACATTGTTTTGTACAGCTGACAGTCTTTAGCAACTTCAAGAGATTTTACTTGGCATCACAACTCAACTCTGTCCCCATCAAACACTCCCAGAACAGGGACAGCATGGGGTTTGACACAGCGTAAAGTTCTATCTACAGTGTCCCAATGACCTGCCTTAACCCCTGAACCTCAGAAATGTCTCTGATTCGGTCCTGAGAAGGAAGAGAGTTGAAATTCAGTTCTGACAATGACCTTTGTCCTGCCAGCTCAGCCCTGTTCTATTTAAAGTTGTGTCTCCTCTGTGGACTGTCTTGAACACTCTACATGCATTCTGATCTCCTGATGCTCTTGCTGAGGGGAGGGGGAGGGTCACGTGTGTGAGGCTAGTCAGACCCAGAGAGGGTCAGCAGGCTGCTGACACTGTAGGTGCTGTCTGAAGCTCGCAGGTAGTTGCTGGTCTGAACCCCGTCCGAAATGACTGCACCGTCCTTCTTCCACTGCACCTCCAGCTCATCGGGATAGAAGTGATTGGCAAGGCACACCAGGGTGGCAGTGCCCTTGGCATTGACCTGCTCCGGGGAGGGAGGCAGCAGGGTCAGCTTGGGCTGAGAGTTCTCACAGCCTGAAAGACAAGAGAAACAATTTTAATCCCTGTTATTTGAAGGGATTTTAACTCTCTGAACATTCACTGGCAAAACAATCCATTTGAACATTTGTAGCCAATACCTAACAAAGCCCAGAAATAAACAGGCATTGTTCAAATTGCTTCTTGGATGTGAGTGTCACTGCTAGGATCAGCATTTATTGCCCATCCCTAATCACCCAGAGGGCAGTTTAGAGTCAACCACATTGCTGTGGGTCTGGAGTCACATGGTAAGGATGGCAGGTTCCTTCCCTAAAGGACATCAGGGAATCAGATGGCTTTTTCCTGACAATCAACAATTGTTTCATGGTCATCATTCGACACTTAATTGTAGATTGTTTTATTGAATTCACATTCCACCATCTGCTGCAGCAGGATTCTAACCCTGGCCCCCAGAACATTAATCTGGATCTCTGGATGAACAGCTCAGCAATAGTACCATTAAATCATCACCTCCTTTATCTTATTTTTAGTTGCGAGTGAAAGCAAGAAGTTTGTTTCTGAGCAGGGTGATTAGAAATAGCACAACTGAAAGACTCCCAGTTCAACCCAAAAAAGATTAGTTCCTTGAAAGTGGAGTTGCAGGTAGGTAGGGGGGTGACGAAGTCATTTGGCATGCTTTCCTTTATTGGGCAATGCATTGAGTATTGGAGTTGGGAGCTGATGCACCTGTATAGAACATTAGTTTGGCCCCTTTTGGAATACTGTGTGGAATTCTGGCCTCCCTGCTGTAGGAAAAATGTTGGGAACCTTGAAATGATTCAGAAAATATTTCCAAGGATGTGCCAAGTTGGAGGGTTGGAGCGATCGGGAGAGGCTGAATAGGCTGAGGCTATTTTCCCTGGATGGCTGGAGGCTGAGGGGTGACCATATCGAGGTTTCTAACATAATGAGGGACATTGATCAAGTGAATAGAGAAGATATTTTGGTCAGAGTGAAGGAGTCCAGAACTAGGGGGCATAGGTGGAAAGTATCAGGAGAATGATTTAAACGGGAACTAAGGCATAATGTTTTACTGCAGAGAGTGGTACATTTTTGGAATGAGCTGCCAGAGGAAGTGGTGGAGGCTGGTATGATAACATTTAAAAGGCATTTGGGTGAGTATATGAATAGGAAGGGTTTGGAAGGATATGGGCCAAATACTGACAAATGGGACTAGATTAATTTAGGTTATCTGGTCGGCATTGCCGAGTTACACAGAAGGATCTATTTCTGTGCTGTACATCTCTCTGACACTATGACTCTATGTCTCTGTGGTTGACATGGATGAGTCAGATCGAAGAGTCTGTTTCCATGCTGTACATCTCCCTGACTCTAATTGTGTTTCAATCAAGCCCTCAGCACCTCAGGCTCTCCCAAAGACAGTTACACTTTGCTTGAAAACCAGTCACTGTTGCAATTTCAGGAAAGGGGCAGCCAATTTCTGCACAGCAAGATCCCACTGGAAGCAATGACATCAAAGAGCAATAATGATGTTGGCTCAATGAATAATATTGGCCTGAACTCAACCCAAAGAGAAAGTAATTTGGTTCAGTTGAATGGAAACTGAGAAAATAGAAGATAAAGGAGAAGGTAGGATTGCTGGTTAGTGATGGGATTGATTGTTACAAGTAAATTAAAGGAGGAGATGGAATTTTTGAACATCAAAGGAACCATAAAAATGCAGGGAAAATCAATAATAGATCAAACTTAAAGATTTTGTGTCTAAAGTGCACGAAGCATTCCGAGTCAGGGAGACAAAGTGATGCCCCAAATCGAGGTAAATTGAGTTTCCAAGTAATTTAAACTAGTTAAAGTGGAGGAGGGCTCAGGAGAGGTTAGCAAAGCTTCTAGAAGATGTAATAGGACTGAGAGCATGGAAGGGATCAGGAATCAAATGTCAAGCACAGCAGATAAGAGGACAATGATGAGAAGGAGGGCAGTCAATGTAGGACTGAGGGTGTTGTACTTAAATGCACAAGATATACACAATAAGCTTGTAGTACAGTCAGAAGGTGTAGAATCTGTGTGGGGAGTGTTGAGGAACCCAAGAAATAAAGAATCTGATGCAAGTTCAGGTCTCCAAGCAGTAAACAGGGTGTGGGGAAGGAAATCAATCAGGAGACAGAAAAGTCATAAAAAAAATGTCAGGGCAGACTTCAATGGATAGGTGGATTGGGTAGCACGTCTCAACAAAAAGATTTCATGGAATGTCTATGAGATGGTTTTTGAAGCAGCTTGCGGTTTGGAACAGGCAGTTCTGGATTCAGTGATGTGTAATGAGGCAAACTTGGTCAGTGAGCTGAAGATGAAAGTGTCCCTCTGGATAAATGACCATAATACGATAGAATTCCCCCTGCAGTTTGAGAGGGAGAAGCTGCAATCAGATGGAACAGTATTTCAATTGAGTAAAGGGAACGACAAAGACGTGAGGAAGGAGCTGGCCAGAGTTGATTGGAAGGGGAGCTGAGCAGGTAAGATGGTGTGGCAGCAAACAGCAGGGTTTCTGGGGGTAATTCAGGAAGCAGAGTAGGAATTTATCCCAAAAAAGAAGAAACACACTAAGGGGAGGACAATGTAACCATGGCTGATGAGGGAGGTCAAGGACAGCATAAAAGCAAAAGAAAAAGCACACAATGTGGTGGAAAATAGTGGGAGGCCAGAGGATTAGGAAGTCTTTAAAAACCTGTAGAGGATAACAAAAAAAAACATTCAGGGTACAGAAGGTGAAATGTGGGGGAAAGCGAGCCAGTAATATAAAAGAATATTGCAAGAATTTCATCAGATATATAAAAAGGAAGAGGGAGGCAGAAATAGACATTGGAAAAGGAATAATAGGAAATGAAGAAAAAGCAGAGGAATTGAATACATACATTACATCAGTCTGCACAATGGAAAACACCAGCAGTGTCCCAATACTTCAAGACTGTCAGGGGGCAGAGGTGAGTGCAGTGGCCATTACTCAGGAGGAGGTACTGGGGAAGCTGAAATGTCTGAGTGTGGATAACTCACCCAGACTAGATGAATTACACCAGTGTGTTCTGAAGGAGATCACTGAGGAGATTGTGGAGACATTTTTGATGATCTTTCAGGAATCAATGGAGTCAGGGAGTGGAGGTATTTTCTAAATGAGGAAAGCCTTTGGAACTCTAAAGCACAAACCTCATTCAGGATTTTCTTAAGGTTAACAGGCAGGTCCAGTTTGTGCTTGGGAAGTCAAATGAAATGTTCACATTCATTTCAATAGGGCCAGAATAGAAGAGCAGAGATGTACTGCTGAGGCTGTGTAAGGCTCTGGTCAGACTGAATTTGGAATATTGTGAGCAGATTTAGGATCCATATTCTTTGAAACGTAGTGCTGGCATTGGAGGGGTTTACAAGAATGATCCTGGGGATGGAGGGCTTGTCATATGAGGCACGGTTAAGGACTCTGGGTCTGTACTCAATGAAGTTTAGAAGGATGAGGAGGGATCTTATTGAAATTTGCAGAATACTGATAGACCTGGATAGAGTGGATGGGGAGAAGATGTTTCCGAAAACAGGAGAGACGAGGTAACCAAGGCACAGCCTCAGAATGAAGGGCCGACCCTTTCGAGCTGAGATGAGGAGGGATTTCTTCAGCCAGAGGGTGGTGAATCTGTGGAACTCATTGTTACAGAGGGCAGGGAGGCCAAGTCACTGAGTGTATTTAAGACAGAGATAGATAGGTTCATGGTTGTTAAGGGGATGGAAAGTTCCTGTGGAGTAGGCAGGAGAATGGGGGTGAGAAGCACATCTGCCAAGATCAAATGTTTTCTGGAGAGTTTCTCCAAAACCCTGGAACACTGAACCGACTGAACACTGGACTGTGAGCCCTGATTTAGCTGTTTGTCATCACAACTTTGCAAAGAGATAATCCAAGAGTGGAGAGAGTGTGCATCCATGTGAGAACTTCAGAATGTTTCCCAGCTCCTGGAATACCATGAGTACAGGAAGTGTGGTCAGTGACAGCAGTTGGAGCTCCGGGTTTCGGAGGTGGACCAGCAGCTGGTGTCAGTGTGGAGCGTCCGTGAGGCTGAGAGCTCCAGGGAGAAACGTTTCTAGATGTGGTCACTCCGCCGCTTCAGAGTATGCAGGGAGAGAGGGAATGGGGGAGCAGCAGACAGTCCAAAAGGGCCAGGCAGCTAGTACAGGAATCCCCTGAGTGTATCCCACTCTCCAACCAGGATTCAGTTCAGAATCCTGATGAGAATGATGGTTCATCTGGGGAGTGTAGCCAGGGCGAAGTCCCTGGCACCACGGGGTGGGTGGGGGGGGGTGCAGCTGTACAGGGGGTCACAAGGAAGACTGGAAGAGTGATAGTGAGAGGAGATTGGAGAGTGAGGGCAGTCGATAGATGTTTCTGCAGCTGCAGATGGGAATCCAGGATGGTGTGTTGTCTCCCTGGTGCCAGCGTCAAAGATATCACTGAGCGACTGCAGAGCACCCTGAGGGGAGAGGGGGAACAGGCAGCAGTTCGTGGTCCACATCGGTCCCAGTGACAGAGGGAGAAAAGGGATGTGGTCCTGCAGTCAGAAGTTTTGGAGCTTCCTACTTTTAAGTAATGTGGAGCTTCCTACTTTTGAGTTCCTGCTGCTAATTAGTAGCAGGAACTCAAAAGTAGGAATCTCCAGATTACTCCCAGTGCCCCACGCAAGTGAAGAAGGGCTCAGGCCCGAAACATCGACTCTCCTGCTGCTTGGATGCTGCCTGACCTGCTGCGCTTTTCCAGCAACACATTTGCAGCACCCCACACAAGTGAGAATAGAATCAGGAGGTGAACACAGGTGATTGCTGGGCTGGAAAGAGGATCCATGAGGGAGGGCTTTAGATTTTTGTGAGGTGGTTTACTACTGTTAGAGAGAGTTTAAACTAACTTGGCAGGGCTGTGGGAGCCAGGGGCAAATATCAGAGAGGAACACCAAGGACCACAGAATCCTCACAGCAGTCAATAAGTCACCACCCAGTGGGAAGGATGTGGAGGAATACAAATGCAAGGAATTTACAGAGACCTGCAAATATGATAGAGCCGTTATAAATGGGGGAGAGGGGGGTCTTTAATTTCTGAATATAGTGACCAGAGTGGCAAGAGTGTGTTTTGGTGAATTTTCAGGTGGCATTGGTGGCTTCGTGGTGGGTCAGGGGTGGGGGTCAGCATGGTGGCTCAGTGGTTAGCACTGCTGCCTTATAGTACCAGGGCCCCAGGTTCGATTCCAGCCTTGGGTGACTGTCTGTGTGGAGTTTGCGCATTCTCCCTGTGTCTGCGTGTTTCTCCTCCGGGTGCTCTGGTTTCCTTCCACAGTCCAAAGATGTGCAGGTCAGGTGAATTGGCCATGCTAAATTATCCATAATGTTTGATGCTGAAAATGTGTTGCTGGTTAAAGCACAGCAGGTCAGGCAGCAGCCAAGGAACAGGAAATTCGAAGTTTCGGGCCAGAGCCCTTCATCAGGAATGAGGAGAGGGTGCCAGGCAGGCTAAGATAAAAGGTAGGGAGGAGGGACTTGGGGGAGGGGCGATGGAGATGTGATAGGTGGAAGGAGGTCAAGGTGAGGGTGATAGGCCGGAGTGGGGTGGGGACAGAGAGGTCAGGAAGAAGATTGCAGGTTAGGAGGGCAATGCTGAGTTCAAGGGAATCGACTGAGATTTCCCTCTCAGTAATGCATCAAACATAGTGTTTGATGCATTACTGAGAGGGAAATGGGTCGGGGTGGGTTACTCTTCGGAGGATCGGTGTGGACTTGTTGGGCCGAAGGGCCTGTTTCCACACTGTGGAGAATCTAATCTAATCATTGGCAGTGAAGAAGGCTATCTAAGAATACAATGGAATCTTGACCAACTGGGCCAGTGGGCTGAGGAATGGCAGATGGAGTTTAATTCAGATAAATGTAAGTGCTATATTTTGGTAAGACACAAGAGATGGGTGAGATCCTGAACAAATATTTTAGGTCAGTATATATTGTGGGGAAAGCTAAGGAATTTGGAAAAATAGTGATGTCTTGAAAAGAGACCACACACAAATGAGGAGACGCTAAAGATCTTAAAACACAGATAAACCCTAGGACCTGATCAGGTGTATCCCAGAACATTGTGGTAACTGGGGAAGAGATTTTTGGGACCCTTGCTGAGATATATGCATCATCGGCAACCATGGATAAGGTGCTGGAAAAACAGAGAGGTTGGCTAAGATTATGCCCTTATTTCAGAAAGGCTGTAAGGAAAAGCAAGGGAACGATAGACCAGTGAGCCTGATGTCAGTGCTGGGTAAGATGTTGGAGTGGATTCTGTGGGACAGGATTTACATCGTTTGGATAATCAGTGTGGCTTTGTGCATGGGAACTCACGTCTCCTGAATTTGATACAGGAGGTGACAAAAAGGATTGATGAAGACAGAACAGTAGACATTGTCAATATGGACTTCAGAGTAAAGTGTTTGACAAGGTTCCACATGATAGACTGGTTAGTAAGGCTAGACCACATGGGATCCAGGGGGAGTGAGCCATTGGAGTCAAAAAATTGGCTTGAAGATAGGAGACAGAGAGTGGTGGTAAAAGGTTGCTTTTCAGACTGGAGATCTGTGAATAGTTGTGTGCCACAAGGATTGGTACTGAGTCCACAAATGCTTTTAATCATTTAAAGAAATGATTTGGATGGGAATATAGGAGTTATGGTAAGTTTGTAAATGACACCAAAATTGGTGGGACAGTGGATAGTTAAGAAGATTATCTCAGGGTACAGCAGGACCTTGATCAGATGGGACAATGGGCAGAAGAGTGGCAAATGGAGTTCAGTTTAGATAAATGTGAGATGTTGCATTTTGGAAAGGCAAACCAGGGCAGGAGTTATACAGTTAATGGGAGGGCCCTGTGGAGTGTTGCTGAATAACAGACCTAGGGGTGAAGATGCAGGTA
This sequence comes from Hemiscyllium ocellatum, assembly GCF_020745735.1. NCBI lineage: Eukaryota > Metazoa > Chordata > Chondrichthyes > Orectolobiformes > Hemiscylliidae > Hemiscyllium > Hemiscyllium ocellatum. The sequence goes on from NC_083409.1 coordinate 10,067,911, forward strand.
CATTATTCCTTGAAAGTGGGTCACAGGTAGACAGGGTGATGAAGAAGGTGTTTGGTTTGCTTGCTTTTGTTCATCACTGCATTGAGTCCAGGAGTTGGACCATCATGTTGCAGCAGTACAGGAGATTGGTGAGGCCTCTTTGGGAATGATGTGAACAATCCTATCATCCTGAGATAGGAAGGATGTTGTTAAACTTAAAAAGCTGCAGAAAAGACTTACAAGGATGTGGCCAGGATTTGGAGGGTTCGAGCGACAGGGAAAGGCTGAAGAAACTGGGGCTATATTCCCTGCAGCATCTAAGGCCTCGGGGTTACGTTATAGATGTTTATAAAACCATGACGGGCATGGACTGGGTGTATATTCAAGGTCTTTTCGTGGGAAAGGGATTCCAAAACAAGAGGACATAATTTTACGGTGAGAGGCAAAAGATTCAAAAGGGACCTGAGGGGTAACTTGTCACACAGAGGGTGGTGTGTGTCTGGATTGAGCTGCCAGAGAAAGTGTTGGAGGCAGATACAGTTACAGCATTTAAAACACATTGGTATGGGTACATGAATAGGTTGAGTTTTGAGAGGTGTAAGCCAAATGCTGGCAAATGGGATGAGGTCAGTTTAGGATATTTGGTTAGCATGGACAAGTTGGACTGAAAGGTCTGTTTCCACGCTGTATGACTCCATGACTATGAGCGGCTGGAAAAGCTGAGACTTCTTCCCCTGAAGCGGAAGGTTCTGAGGAGTGACCTTGTAGAGGTTTGGAAAATCATGAGGGACATAGATAATGTGAAGAATTCTGGAAGGAAGCGAATGTTTTGTAGCGATGGCAAAAATTGTTCCCAAAGATCATTCTAGGGATGAGGAACATCAGTTATGAAGTTTGATTGGAGAATTTGGGACTGTCTTCTTTGGAGAAGGCTGAGAGGAGATTTGTTCAAGGAATTCAAAATCAGGAAGGGCCTGGACAGAGTAAATAGGGAGAAAATGTTCCCAATTAAGAAAGGATTCAGACCAAGAGACCACAGATTGAAAGTAATTGGGAAAAGGAACAAAATTAAGATGGGGAGCAACATTTTCAGCCAGTGAGTGTTAAGGTATGGAATGCACTGCCTGAGAGTGTGGTGGAGGCAGCTTCAATTAAAACATTCCGAAGGGATGAGGCTGTTATTTGAAAAGGAACAATGTGCAGGGTGACAGGGAGAAAGCTAGAGAATGACACTCAGTGAATTGCTCATTCAGAGAGCCGGTCCAGTCAGGATGGGTGGAATGGCCACCTTGTGCACTGTAACAATTCTGTGATTGTGTGATTGAGCAGAGTTTGATTAGATTAGATTAGACTTACAGTGTGGAAACAGGCCCTTCGGCCCAACAAGTCCACACCGACCCGCCGAAGCGCAACCCACCCATACCACTTAATTTACCACTTACCTAACACTGCGGGCAATTTAGCTGGCCAATTCACCTGACCCGCACATCTTTGTGTGTGAGGAAACCGGAGCACCCGGAGGAAACCCACGCAGACACGGGGAGAACGTGCAAACTCCACACAGTCAGTGAGTCGGGAATTGAACCCGGGTCTACAGGCGCTGTGAGGCAGCAGTGCTAACCACTGTGCCACCGTGCCGCCCATTATGCCACCGTGCCGCCCATTAAAGCTGGGGGAGGTGGGAGCTCGGTGTCTCACTGTGCTGCTGCTGCTGCTGCTGCTGCTGCTGAGGTCAGTGAGATCAGAGACTGGGACAGGGAGCCAGAGCTCACATCAAAATCTGCCTGTGTCTGTCACACTGAGACTGGCAGGAGGCTGCTCACTGATTTCACTCCATGCTGCAGGAATGGGACCACAGGCTGAAAATGGACAGAGCTCCTCCACACAGTGAGTAAAACTTACTGACTTCTGTCTTGCTGCTTAAGCGGGGCAATGGAACGAAAGAAATACAGCTGGACACCCTGTTCAACACAGTGCTCCTCAATCAACCATTTCATTCACTGCAGCTCCCACTAACACCTTCAACAATTCAGCATTTGTGTTTTAGAAAGTGTGTTTCAGTATTGACAGGTTTAATAATAGACAATTGAGGTTTACTTGCTCAGTCTGAGTTTGGTTCCTTTACCAAACGTGTACCACAGTGAGAGCTCCCAGTGCAGAGGCTGTATAAAAACCTCTGCTCTCTGCTTCCCCCTGTCACTCTCAACCTCTCCCTGTCTCTCTCTGTCTCTGTCTATTCTTGGTCAATCTCATTCACTCCCTACCCCTCTCTGTCTCTCCCTCATTCATGGGTCTTTCTCTCTCTGTCTTCCGGGGTTGTGTCCAGCTACTCTCGGGGGTTTGTGAAATTTAGTTTTCATTGTTAAATTTTGCAGCTGTTCTTCACATGTGGCCATGGAGTGTAAGAAGGAAACTTGAGGCCTTCAGTGAGCGGTGGACACCACAGGGACTGGAGTGTGTAGTGGACAGTGACAAACCCAGCATGGGGTAATTTGTTCAATTTACTTTATATATAACTGTGGATGTGTCACTGCAGGAGATGGGACTGTTTGTCCATTATTATACATTTCATAGAACTGTTGGATGTGTCAGTACAGAAGGTGGTGTTGTGCGTGTTGAGGTTTTTGTATGGCACTGTATCACTGTAAAGGCTGCTGCTATACTGCTGACAGTAATATTCAGCGACATCTTCATTCTGAACGTTGCTGATTGTCAGGGTGAAACTGGTCCCTGATCCACAGCCGGTGAATCGATTGGAGACTCCTGTGAATCGATTTGTTGCATCATAGATCAGGAGAGAGGGTTTCTGACCTTCTCACTGCTGGTACCAAGCAAGGTTGCTGCTAATGCTTTGACTGGTCATCCAGGTGGTGGTTGCAGTCTGGCCCAGTCCCATTAACAGCACCCGGGGAGACTGGGTCATGATGATGTCCCCACTGATAACTGAGGGGTCAGAGAGAAACACAGTGAAGTCAGAACTGTCACAGAAAGAGCCTGTCAAATGAGAGATTGTTGGAGACACTGAGCATTCTTCTGGTTTCAGCATTTTCCCTTCAATCACAAGTCAGTGGAATTGGAGTGGAATGGAGAGCAGCTAAAGATTCAAGGTGGAAGGAGAGAGATTTGTACCTGCAACACAGAATGCCAGGGGCCAGATCAGCGGGATGTGTGAAATCATGATGTGTGCTCCTGTCCCTGTGCCTGGTTCCTGATAAATTCTCCCTTCACTGGGTTCTGCTTTATAAAGCTGCAGCCTGTGAGAGTCTGACTGGGTGTTCCTCAGTATGTAAATGGCATCAGGCAGAGAGAGCCACGTCAGGGCCTCATACTTCCTCTTCTCTCTCTCCCTCTCTCGCTCTCTCTCTCTCTCTGAGAATCATTGATGCGAACAACATTGAATGAGGCCATTTGGCCCATTGTGTCTGTGTGAGTAAACAAAGATCTAATTACACTAATCCCATCCTCCAGCTCTTGGCCCATCACCCTGGAGGCTACAGCAACACGAGTGAATATCTAAACACTGCTCCAATGTCACGAGAGTTTGTGACTCAACCAGCCTTTCAGGCAGTGAGTTCAAGACTCCCACCACCCTCTGGGTGAAAACATTTCTCCTCAATTCTCCTCTCACTCCAATTTGACTGGGCCTGGACTCACTCAAGTTCAGAAGGATGAGAGGGAATCTGATTGAGATGTATAATATTCTAACAGAGCTGGACAGGAGGAGGTTTCCCCTGGTTGGGAAGTCTGGAATCAGGGGACCCAGTCCCGGGGGATACAGGGTAGATCATTTTGGACTGAGATGAGGAAACATTTCTTCACTCAAAGGGTAGGACAACTGTGGAACCCAAGGAACTGAATAAATTCAAGAAAAAGAGAGAGATAATTGTTTTGCATTTTAACAGCATGAAGGGAATGGGGAGAAAACAGGAATATGGTTTTGAGATGGAGGATCAGCCATGATCATAATGAATGACAGAGCAGACTCAAAGGGCCAAAAGGCCTACTCCAGTTCCGAGTTTCTATGTGTCCATGTGTGTTACCTGGGACACAGGTTATTGAGTCCTTTACTGATATATAAAGTGCCTTCTTACCCACGCTATCACTGCCCCAAATAATCTTATCCCCCTCTATCATGTCCCCTCTCAGCCTTCACTGCTCCAAGGAAACAATCCCAACCTTTCCAAGATTTCCCCACAGCTGACCCTCCATCCCAGGCAGCATCTTGGTAAATCTCTGCACCCTCTCAAGTACAATCACATCCTTCTCAGAATGTGGTGACCAGGACCTATCCACCTCTCTCTCTCTGTCTCACATCTGCCACTTCTTTCTCTCTATCCCTCTCTCTCCTACTATTAATCTCTTTCATGTTCTCGCTCTCTCTCACTCTGTCTCATAGCCACTCTCCCCAATTCACTCATGCTTTCTCACTCCATCTCATAATCTTTATTTTTCCATCTCTCACTGTCTCCATAACTCCTTCCCTCTCTCGCTTCAATTTCGATCCTCTGTTATCTCTCCTCTCCATACCTCCCTCTGTCTCACTCCCTCCCTCTCTGTATTCCCAAATCTACAATCATACTCCCTCCCTCTCTGTCATTCTGTTTTTAATCATACTCATGTCTCTCACTTTCTCTCTCTCTCTCTCTCTCTCTCTCTCTCTGTCACACACACACACACACACACACACACGTACAGACACTCACCCTTTGTCTCTGACTCACTTCTCTCTCTTTCTCAGTGTCCCAGGTTGTGGCAGTTGAATTCAGGATGAATCTCCCTCTCTCTGCCCCACTCATGGATGCTAACCTTTGACCCCAGAAGCATGTTTTCTCCTGGAGTAAGGCCCCATTTTCCGCATTGACCTGGATTTGGCCTCTCTCAGAAAGATGGCTAGATTCTTGTCAAATGAAGGGCTGTTCTGTGCTGTTGGCCTGTTCTCACTGGGGACTGGTTTGGACACAAAGCTCATTCCATGAAGGCCCAGCAGAGAGAGGAGATCCTCAGGCAATCAGTGTGAGCTGGAGGGACAGGACAGGCTCTGACCCCCTGATACAGCATGTCCATTCACAACATTTTCCAATCCCTTCCCCCTCCTACCCGTCTCCTTCCCTTTCCATGATCAGTCTCTGAGTCAGGGTGTTTTACTGGGATACGGGTTGAACCATTACACAGTTACAACAGAAAGGAACTGAACCCCACACTCACCTTGGAGTCCGTGATGCACTGGACTCTCCTACAGAGTCCAGTAAACATGGGCCTCCTTCCTGCAGGAGCCTCCAGTAGAGACCAGTAAACATTGGTCTCCTTCTGACTGGACTCTCCAAAGGAGACCACTAAACATGTACCTCTTTCAGACTGGATCGTCTAGTAAAGACCAGTAAACATGGACCTCCTTCCTGCTGGAACCTCCAACACAGACCAGTAAACATGGATCTCCTTCTGACTGGATCCTCCAAGACAGACCAGTAAATATGGGCCTCCAAATCACTGGAACTTCCAATGGAGATGAGTAGATGGTTGAGTTTTTGAAGAAGGAAGCAAGAAGATAGGTAAAGATAGAGTAGTACACTCTGTCTACATGGAGTTAATACAAGGTTCCCTATGGTAGACTGCTTAGTAAGATTATATCACATAGGATCCAGGGACAGCTCGCCAATTGGATATGAAATTGGCCTGATGATAGGAGGCTGAGGCTGGTGAGAGAGGGTTGTTCTTCAGACTGGAGGCCAGTGACCAAATGTCTGTCACAAGAATCGATCATGGATCCACTGTTGTTCATCATTTATGTGAACAATTTGGATGAGAAAATAGCAGGAATGGTCAGTAAGTTTATGGCTGAAGTTATAATTGTTGGCATAGTGGACAGGGAAGAAGGTTATACAAGAGTGCAATGTCATCTTGATCAACTGGGCCAGTGCGTCAACAAATCGAGATGGAAATTTTGATAAATGGAAGGAGTTGCATTTTGGGAAGACCAACCAGGGCAGAAATTACACAATTAATTGTAGAGCCATGGGGAGTGTTGTTGAACAGAGAGACGAGGGGTACAGGTACATAGTTCCTTGGAAGTGGCGTCACAGGTAGACAGGGTGATGAAGAAGGTATTTGGCACGCTCACCTTCACTGGTCAAAGCAGGGAGTATAGGATCTGGGACATCATGTTACAGCTGTACAAGGCATTGGTAAGGCCACATTTGGACACAGTACATTTCTGCTTACCCTGCTATAGGAAGGAAGTTATGACAGTGGTTTGAATAAAAGAAAGATTAACAGGGATGTTACCAAGGTTGGTGAGTTTGAATTACAAGGCGAGGATGGATAGTCCGAGAGATTTTTCCAGTGAATGCAGGAGATTGAGGGGTGACCTTATAGAGGTTGTGGAATTAGGAAGGTCATAGATAAGGTGAATAGTCAAAGTCTTTTCCCCAGTGTAGGAGAGTCCAGTACTAGAAGTAGTAGGTTTAAGTTGAGAGGGGAAAGAATTAGTAGGAAACTGAGGGGCAACATTTTCACACAGAGGTTAGTGTGTATGTGTAATGAGCTGACAGAAGAATTCGTAGAGGTGAGTACAATTACTACATTTCAAGGTCATTTTTACAGGAACATGGATAGGAAGGATTTAGAGAGAATTGGGCCAAACACATGCAAATGGGACTAGTTCAGTTTTGGATACTTGGTCGGCATGGATGAGTTGAGCTGAATGGCCTGATCCCATGCTGTAAAACTCTATGACTCTTTGGTGATATATACTTGGGACACTTTCCCATAGAACCAGTAAACATGGACCTCTTTCCACTGGAACCTCCAATAGACACCAATAAACAGGGACCTCCTTCCCTTTGGATACTCTAGAAGAGACTAGTAAACATGGTCCTCCTTCCCTCAGGACTGTCCAGCACCTGAGCTACAAATCCGACATCCTCTCCATCACGTAGGTCTCTTATTTCAATCTCAACAACATTGTCTCTGCATTACCTCGGCCCCTTGACCACAGAAACCCTAATTCCTGCTCGTCCTGCCCCCTAACTCTATGATTCCACTGTCCTCTCCCAGCTTCCTAAAGCCATATTCCATAAACTCCAACTTGTCTGATATGGAGTGGGCCCTTCCCTGTCTTATCCATCTGTTATTCCAGAATGACCCCTGTCCTCACTGCCAGCCAATTGACTCTATGGCCTCCCTCCTCCCACCGTCTGTGTCCTGCTGCAGACTCACATTCCCTCCCTCCCCCTTCCATCTTCTGTCTCTGGTCTCCTGCTCATTGCTGCTTGCTCCATCCCACCATTGACAGCAGAGCCTTCAGACCCCTACAGCATGCTCTCTGACCTCCTGCCCTTGATCCCTCCCCCTCTCAATGGTTGTGCTATTGAATATACTGTTCAATCCCATCACTTTGGTTCACTGTTCCCTTGCCATTGATTTGCTGAATTATTCCTCATCAGTAAATCTAGTGTGTCCCATTCCTTGAGTTGGTTCAAGTGAGTTTCCCTTTAGAAAACACTCTTCTGTAAACTGGGTTGTCTGTTTCTCCCAGTCTTTGTGTAAAGGTGAGTCTAAGTGTGTGTAAGCTCTTATACAGCACAGACAGAGGTCACTGGGCTGATTGTGACTGTTAGTCAAATGAGTCCAATGAGTCCCATTTCCTCAGCCCTTCCTGTATAACCCCGCAATTATTTCCATTTTAGCTATTTCTCCAAATGCCCTTTTGAAAGTTGCTGTTGAATCCACTTCCACTCACCTTGCAGACAGTCATCATGAACTCGCTGGATAAAAAATGTTCCTATCTTCTCTCTTGTGCTTTAGACTCTTTCTGAAATGTGTGCCCTCTGGTTACTGACCCTCCTGCCTGGAGAAACAATTTGTCCTGTATTTACTGCATCCAAACTCTCTAATTGTGAACCCCTCATTGAGTGAGACCTATTTCCAGCACAGGGGGAGAACATTCAGCCTGTCAGGGAAATGCTGTCATTTCATGGAACAAACCAGTCAGTCCCACCCCCTCCCCTACTCGACCCTCAGGGCCTTGCAGGTTTATTTCCATCAAGAGCCCATCCAATCTGCCATTGCAATCACTGAGTGTCTTCACCTGTCTCACCTGAATGGGCACTAATTTCCAAGACTTTGCCAATTTCTGCTAAAATCAAAGTTCTTTCTGACATTCCATATCTCTTGCCTAACAGAATGTAAGATAATCTCAAAGGGAAGATAGGATTTTGTCTCCACACAGACTGTGCGGTGGTCACTCTTAGTGATACTGTCATGGACAGATACACCAGCAGCAGGCAGCTTGGTGAGGGTGATAGTGAGTATGTTTTTCCCTCTTGTTGGTTCCCTCACCACCTGCCCCAGGTCCAGTCTAGCAGCTGAATCAGGTGGAGCGTGACCAGTTTGCTCAGTAGTGATGCTTCTGAGCAGCTCTTGATGGTGGGCTTTGAAGTCCCTCACTCAGGATATATCCTGCATCATTCCCTCCCTCAGTGCTCCCACCAAGTGTTGTTCAACATGGAGGAGGACTGACTGCTCAGTTGAGGTTGGAGCGGAGGGCGGTGCTATGTGATAATCAGCAGGAGGTTTCCTTCCCCATGTTTGACCTGCTGTCATGAGGCTTCATGGGTTCCATAGTTAATGGTGAGGACTCCCAGGGCAACTCCCTTCCGACTGTACACACCACTGTGTTGCCTCCCCTGCTTGGTCTATCCTGCCAGTTAAAACTGAATGAGGGAACAATTCTGTGCAGGTTTCACAGCTTGGAGACAGAGCTGCTGCTGGATTCTGTTTCTGATCTCCGAGTGCAGGCGTGTGTGTTTGTGAGAGAGTGACTGACACCTTTTCCAAAACTGTTCTGTTTCTGCAAAAAATAAATCCTAGAACCAGCCTCCTGTGCTGTCAGATTCCAGGGAGTGCAGATGGTTCACAGTTTTCTCCCGTCTCAGTAACAAACACCCAGCTGCTCCGAGCTCCTTCTTTCACTTCCTCTTTTTTGTGAAGTTTCAACCTTGCGATCTGACAGTCTTTGCAGTTATTTTTTACACTGGGGCTTTCTGCTGTGGTCAGAATCTCTAATAATAAGCGTCCGATCAGTGACAATCACAGCAGCTAAGAGCAGTCAGGACTGAGGAGCCCGGACTCACTGTGTAACATATTGGGAAGATCAAAGCCATCCTCTTCAGATCCTGGTATACGCTCCATCCCTCTCCCTGAGCACTATCTGCTGCTCAACTAGACTCTTTACAAACTGGGTCTCATGTTTGAGAATGATCTCAGCCCCATATCTTTCATATCACAAAGATCAGCCACTGAAATTCTCAGCCAGGTTTATGGGACTCCAAACATGACCATTCCAATGGCTGATGCACATCACAGCCACTGCCCTCCGTATCCTTCAGCTCATCCAAAATTCTGCAGCCCGTATCCAAACTTGCACCATGTCCCGTTCCCACAACCCCCTGCACCCCGTGCCTATATTGGCTCCTGGTCGAGCAACACCTCGATTTTCAAATTCTCATCCTTGTTCTCAAATCCCTCTCTGCCCTCCACTCTCCCTATCTCTGTAATCTCCTCCAAGCTGCCTCACTCCGTGTAGTCAGCAATCTTGGATAATTGGCTCTCTATTCCTTCATCCAAGTCATTGAGAAATATCGTGAAATACTGAGGCCCCTGCACAAATCCCTGGGGACACCTCTATTCACATCTTGTTCATTGGAGAGCACAAACGTTATCCCTCCTCTCTGTCTCCTCCCTCCAAACTAATTCCTAACCAAAGACAAATACTTTTCTAGAACTGTCTTGATGATAGGAAGCAGAGGGTAATATTGGAAGGATGCTTGTCAGACTGGAGGCCTGTGTTGGGTGGAGTGCCTCAGGGCTCAGTGCTGGCCCCATTACTGTTTGTTATCAATATTAATGATTTGGATGAGAATCTGTAAGGCATGATTAGTAAGTTTGATGTGCAGGTCAGGTGAATTGGCCATGTTAAATTGGCCATAGTCTGAGGTACATTAGTCAGAGGAAATTGGTCTAGGTGGGTTACTCTTCAGAGGGTCGGTGTGGATTGGTTGGGCCGAAGATCTGTTTCCACACTGGAGGGAATCTAATCTCTAATCTTGTACAGGATGTCAGTGAGGTCGCACTTGGAATATTGTATTCAGTTTGGACATCTTGTTATAGAAAGGATATTACTAAACCAGAAAGAGTACTCAAGAAATTTACAAGGATGTTGCCTGGACTCAACAATCTGATTATAGGGAGAGTTTAGGCAAGTTAGGACTTTTTTCATGGAACACAGGAGACTGGTGGGGGAACTTTTAGAAGTGTATGAGATCATGAGAGACATGGATAGAGTTGGGGAATCGAGGATGAGAGGGCATCAGTTTAGTGTTAGAGAGGAATGAATAAAAGGGAACCTGAGGGGCAACATTTTTACACAGAGGGTGGCACGCATGTGGAATGAGATGCCAGCTGAAGTGATTGAGGTGGCTACATTAACAACATTTAAAAGACATTTGGACAAATAGATAGATAGGGAAACATTTGAAGGATATGGGACAAGTGCCGGGAAATGGGGTTAGCATGGATGGACATTTTGGTCAGCACGGTCCAGTTTGGGCCAAAGGGCCTGTCTCTGTGCTGCAGGACTCGATGGCTCTAAGACTCTATAATTCCATTGTTTCCATGTTTATGAACAATCTCTCAAACATAGAAACAGAGGAACTAGGAGCAAGAGGAAGCCATTCAGCCCTTCAAGTTGGCTCTGCCATTCAATCTGACCATGGCTGATCATCCAATTTAGTTCCCGCTCCCATTTTTTCTCCATAAAATTTCTCCCCTTTAGTCCTAAGAATATACTTATCCTCTCTTGAAAATATTGAATGTTTTGGGCTCAACTGCTTTCTGTGACAGAATATCCCACTAGCTTCCCAGTCTCTGGCTAAAGAAATGTCTCCTCAGCTCAGTCTGAAATAACCTTTCCCTTTTCTTTAAACTATAACTCGTAGTTCTGGAATCTCCAGTCATCAGGAACATCCTCCCTGTATTGTTCTGGTCTTGTCCTGTTCGGATTTTCAAGGTTTCAATGTGATTCCTCTTAATCTTCTAAGCGCCAATGAATATAATCCTAACTGATCCAGTTCCTCATCAGATCTAAGTGCTGTCCTCCCAGCAATCAGTCTGGTAAACCTTCGCTGCCCTCCCTCCACAGCCAGAACATCCTTCCTCAGATAAGGAAACCAAAACTGCACACAACAGAATCATAAAATCACACAGAGGAGGCCCTTCAGCCCATTAACTGTGTACCAGCCAAACTACACTAAACCTATACCAGTCCCACTTTCCAACATGAGGCCCACAGCTTGAATGTTATGACATTTCAACTGCTCACCCAAGTACATTTTAAAGTTTGTGAGGTTTCCCACCTCAACTCCCCTCCCAGGCTGTGCGTTCCAGATGCACACCATCCTCTGGATGAAAAACATTTTCCTCAAAACATCTTGAAACCTCCAATCTTTCACACTGAATATGAGCCAACTTGTTATTGACCCTCCCATGAAGGAGAACAGCTGCTTTCTCTCCACCCTGTCCATTCCCCTCATAACCTTATACACCTCTACCAGGTCCCCCCTCCACCTTCTCTGCTCTGAAGAAAACAACCCGAGCTGATCCAATTTCTCTTCATCACTGAGAGGTTCCATCCCACACAACATCCTGGTGATTCCCCTCTGCACCCCATCCAGTGCAATCACATCCTTCCTACAGTGTGGTGACCTGAACTGCACACAGTACTCCAGCTGTGGCCTCACCAATGTACTGCTTAACTGCACCATCTCCTCCTGCTTTTATAACCAATACCTGACATAACAAAGGCAGGTATCCCCTGTGCCCTCATAACTGCTCTGTTAACCTGTCTTGCCATATTCAGGGATCAGTGGACAAGCACCCAAGATCACTCTGTTCCTTTGAACTTCCTCAGTTCAAAGAACAAAGAACAATGAAAATTACAGCACAAGAACTGGCCCTTCGGCCCTACTAGCCTGCACTGGTCCATATCCTCCATCTAAACCTGTCATCAATTTTCCAAGGGTCTATCTCCTTTGCTCCCTGCCCATCCATGTATCTATCTAGATATATCTTAAATGATGCTATTGTGCCTGCCTCTACCACCTCCACTGGCAACGTGTTCCAGGACCAATCACTCTCTGTGTGAAGAACTTTCCATACATATCTCCCTGAAATGTTTCCACTCTCACTTTGAACTCATGACCCAGAGTAATTGAGTCCCCACTCTGGGAAAAAGTTTCTTGCTATCCACCCTGTCTCCACCTCTCATGATTTTGTAGACATCAATCAGGTCCCCCCTCAATGTTCGACTTTCTAATGAAAATAATCCTATACTACTCAACCTCTCTTCATAGCTAGCACCCTCCATCCCAGGCAATCCTGGTGAACCTCCTGTGCACACTCTACAAAGCATCTACATCCTTCTGTAAATGTGGCAACCAGAACTGTGGGCAGTATTCCAAACGTGGACAAGCCAAAATCCGATATAATTCTAACAGGACTTGCCAACTCTTGTACTGAATACCACGTTAATGAAGGAAGGTATGCCATATGTCTTCTTGACCACTCTATCAACCTGTGTTGTCACCTCCAGGGTACAATGGACCTGAACACCCAGGTCTCTCTTGCCATCAATTTTCCCAGGGTGTTCCATTCACCGTACAGTTTACTCCAGATTTGGATCTTCCTAAATTCATCAGATCACATTTGCCCGGATTGAACTCCATCCGTCGTTTCTCTGCCCAACTCTCCAATCTGTCTATATTCTGCTACATTCTCTGACAGTCCCCTTCACTATCTGCTACTCCACCAATATCAGTGTCATCTGCAAACTTGTTAATCAGATCACCTATACCTTCCTCCAGATCATTTATGTCTTTCCAAAACAAGAGCGGTACCAGCACGGATTCCTGTTCTCCATTTTGAGAAACTCCTTCCACTACTACTCTCTGTCTCCTGTTGCCCAGCCTGTTCTCTATCCATCTAGTGAGTACACTCTGGACCCCATGCGACTTTAATTTCTTTATCAGGCTGCCATGGGGAACTTTATCAAACGCATTCCTCAAATTCATGTGTATGACATCCACAGCCCTTCCCTCATCAATCAATTCATCACTTCTTCAAAGACTTCTATAAAGTTGGTAAGACATGATATTCCCTGCACAACTTCATGCTGCCTATAACTGATAAGTCAATTTTCTTCCAAATGTAAATAGATCTTACCCCTCAGTATCTTCTCCAGCAGCTTCCCGACCACTACATCAGGCTCACTGGTTGATAGTTACCTGGATTATACTGGCTACCCTTCTTAAACATGAGCAATTCTCCACTCCTCTGGGACCTCATCCATGTTCAAGGTTGCTACGAAGATATCTGTTAAGGACCCAGCTATTTCCCCTCTCGTTTCCCTCAGTAAGCTAGGGTCTATCCCATCCCAACCTGGGGACTTGTCCACCTTGATGCCTTTTAAAATACCCAACACTTCCTCCCTCCTTAAACTGACTTGACTCTGAGTAATCAAACATCTATCCCCAACTTCAACATCTGTCATTTCCCCCTCCTTGGTGAATACCGACGTAAAGCACTCATTAAGAATCACATCCATTTTCTCTGACTCCACACATAACATTCCTCCTTTGTCCTTGAGTGGGCCAACCCTTTCTCTAGTCATCCATTAGCTCCTTATGTATGAATAAAAGGCTTTGGGATTTTCCTTAATCCTGTTTGTTAATGATATTTCGTGACCCCTTTTAGCCCTTCTAATTCCTCACTTCAGATTGGTCCTACTTTCCCGATATTCTTCCAAAGCTTTGCCTGTTTTCAGCCACCTAGACCTTATGTATGCATCCTTTTTCCTCTTAGCTAGTTTCAATTTCATCTGTCATCCAGCGTTCCCTAATCCTGCCATTTCAATCCTTATTTTCACAGGGACATGTCTGTGCTGACTCTAGTCAACCTCTCTTTAAAAGCCTCCCACATATCAAATGTGGATTTCCTTTTAAACAGCTGCTCCCAATCCACATTCCCCAGTTCCTGCCAAATTTTGCTATTGTTGGCATTCCTCCACTTTCACCCTCTTCGTTTAGGACCACTCTCATCTTTATCCATGAGCATTCTAAAACTTACAGAATTGTGGTCACTGTTACCAAAATAATCCCCTACTGAAATTTCAACCACCTGGCCAGGCTCATTCCCCAATACCAGGTCCGGTATGGCCCCTTCCTGCATTAGACTATTTCCACATTACTCTGTAAAATCCTCCTGGATGCTCCTTACAAATTCTGCTCCATCTTAACCTCGAACATTAAGTGAATCCCAGTCAATGTTGGGTTAATTAAAATCTCCATTGCCACCACCTTGTTACTCCTATATCTTTCCATAATCTGTTTACATATTTGTACCTCTATCTCACGTTCACTGTTAGGAGGCTTGTAGGATAGCACCAACATTGTTACTGCACCCTTCTTGTTTCTGAGCTCTGCCCAAATTGCCCCACTGCTCGAGTCCTCCATAGTGCCCTCCTTCAGCACACCTGTGATATCCTCTCTGACCTGTAATGCAACTCCTCCATCCCTTTTACCTCACTCTCGAACCCATCTGATACATCTGTATCCTGGGATATTTAGTTGCCAATCTTGCCCTTCCCTCAACCAAGTCTCAGTAATAGGAATAACATCATACTCCCAGATACTAATCCAAGCCCTAAATTCCTCTGCCTTACCTACTATACTTCTCACATTAAAACAAATGCACCTCAGACCATCTGTCCTTTTGCGTTCAACATCTGCTCCCTACCTACTCTTAACCTAAGTCACGCTGACTTCAATATCTAGTTCCTGACAGGCTGTAGTTACTCCCTCCTTATTGCCCACTAACTTCCTCATTTGGTTCCCATCCCTCTGCTACACTATTTTGAACCCTCCCCAAGAGCGTGATCAAACACATCCCACAGGACACTGGTTCCAGTCCTGCCCAGGTGTAGACCGCTCAATTTGTAATTGTCCCACCTCCCCAGGAACCAGTCCCAATGTCCCAAAAATCTGAACCCCTCCCTCCTGCACCATCTCTCAAGCCACACATTCATCCTGCCTATATTTTCATTTTGACTCTGACTAGCACATGGCACTGGGAGCAATCCTGAGATTACTACCTCTGAGATCCTTCATTTTAATATGGTTCCTCACTCCATAAATTCTACTTGTAGGACCTCATTCCATTTGTTACTGATATCATTGGTGCCTACATGAACCGTCACAGCTAGCTGTTCAACTCCCTCTTCAGAATGTCCTGCAGCCGATCTGAGACATCCCTGACCCGTGCAACTGGGAGGCAACATGCTATTCGTGAGTCTTGTTTTTGACCACAGAATCACCGATCTATTCCCCTCACAAAGTCCAAACAAACCATATCTATGGGCCCCCCCACCTCCTTATCAAATCTACTCACTACATCCTCAAACAATTCCAGTCGATATTTTAAGCATGGTTTCCCTTTCGACAATTCATGCCGACTCTGTCCAGTTCTGCCACTGTTTTCAAAGTGCTAAGCCATAAAATATTTTATAATGAACTTGAGCATTTTCTCCACTGCTGACTTCTGGCTAATTGGTCTAAAATTTCTTATTTTCCCTCTCTCTCTCTTTTTCAATAGACGTGTTAAATTAACTCCCTCCATTTTGTAGGACTTATTCTACAGTCGACAAACATATAACCATTAATGTTTCTAATATTTTGTAACCACTTCCTGAAGCACTCCTGAAAATAGATTATTTGGCCCCGCTGATATAAGACACTCTAATTTTCCCAGAACTATTTTCTTCCAACAACTGACTTCCTTCAGCACCTTCCTCTGATAAAACCCCAAGTTCACCAACGTGTCTGAGATTTATTTGAGAATTCATTTGTGCAGAAAGATCCAGAATATGTTTATCTGTCATCTCTTTGTTCCAACTATAACATTATAAAACTTGTGTGGAACTTCCTTGAATGTCAACTGGACGTCCATATAAACAACACATTCCCTTATCTCACACATTAGTGACCTCGTTAAAACATGTAACCAGTTAAAGATGTCTGACCCTTTTAAATCCATGCTGACTTAGTCTGATCTGTTCACATTTGTCAGACATTCTGTCTTTAAACCAGATTCAATTACTTCCCCACAATAGACATTCAATGGAGATAAAAACAATGACTGCAGATGCTGGAAACCAGATTCTGGGTGAGTGGTGCTGGAAGAGCACAGCAGTTCAGGCGGCATCCGAGGAGCAGGGAAATCGACGTTTCGGGCTAAAGCCCTTCATCAGGAATAAAGGCAGTGAGCCTGAAGTGTGGAGAGATAAGCTAGAGGAGGGTGGGGGTGGGGAGAAAGTAGCATAGAGTACAAGCAAATGTGGCTGTGGGAGCGAGTTTGTTTCACGACATGGTTGAAGAGCTTCTCTCTACAAGAATCTCAGGGAGACCCTCTCCCACTGCAACTCCCAGGTCATTTTGTCTGCCCTGAAGCTCTTCAAACATGTCATGAAACAAACTCGGCACCACAGCCATATTTGCTTGTATTCTATGCTACTTTCTCCCACCCCCACCCTCCTCTAGCTTATCTCTCCACGCTTCAGGCTCACTGCCTTTATTCCTGATGAAGGGCTTATGCCCGAAACGTCGATTTCGCTGCTCATCGCATGCTGGCTGAATGGCTGTGCTCTTCCAGCACCACTAATCCAGAATTCAATGGAGATGTTCATTGTGAGTGAGGTTAGTAAACAGCTAGTACTGACACAAGGAGCTGAACAGCCTCCTCCTAGAGTCATAGAGTCATAGAGATGTACAGCATGGAAACAGACCCTTCGGTCCAACTTGTCCATGCCGACCAGACATCCCAACCCAATCTAGTCCCACCTGCCAACACCTGGCCCAGATCCCTCCAAACCCTTCCTATTCATATACCCATCCAGATGCCTTTTAAATGTTGCAATTTTACCAGCATCTACCACTTCCTCTGGCAGCCCCATTCTACACTCGCACCACCCTGTGCGTGAAAAAGTTGCTCCTCAATTCTCTTTTATATCTTTCCTCTCTTACCCTAAACCCATGCCCTCTATTACTGGACTCCACCAGCTCAGGGAAAAGACTTGGTCTCTTTGCCCTATCCACGTCCCTCAAGATTTTGTAAACCTCTGTAAGGTCACCCCTCAGCAGGGACCTCTGTAAGGTCACCCCTCACTCAAGGGAAAACATCCCTAGCCTATTTAACCTCTCTGTATAGCTTCAATCCTCCCATCCTGGTAACATCCTTGTAAATCTTTTCTGAACCTTTTCTAGTTTCACAACATCTTTCTGATAGGAAGGAGATCAGAATTGAACACAATACTCCAAAAGTGGTTTAGGAGACCTCCCAACACCCATACTCAATTCTCTAACCAATAAAGGAAAGCATACCAAATGTCTTCTTCATTATCCTACCTACCTATGACTCTACATTCAAGGAGCTATGAACATGCACTCCAAGGTGTCGTTGTTCAGCAACACTCCCGAGAACCTGACCAATAAGTGTATAAGTCCTGCTAAGATTTGCTTTGCTAACTGCAGCACCTTGCATTTATCTGAATTAAACTCCACCTGCCATTCCTCAGCCCATTGGCCGATCGGTTCAAGATCCTGGTGTAATCTGAGGTAACCTTCTTCGCTGTCCACTACACCTCCAATTTTGGTGCCATTTGCAAACTTACTAACTCTACCTCCTATGTTCACATCCAAATCATTTATGTAAATGACAAAAAGTAGTTGCCCCAGCACCAATCCTTATGACACTCCACTGGTCACAGACCTCCAGTCTGAAAAACAACCCTCCACCACCACCCTCTGTCTTCTACCTTTGAGCCAGTTCTGTATCCAAATGGCTAGTTCTAACTGTATTCCATGAGATCTAACCTTGCTAACCAATCTTCCATGGGGAACCTTGTCGAATGTTTTACTGAAGTCCATACAGATCCAGTCTAACGCTCTGCCCTCATCAATTCTTTCTGTTACTTCTTCAAAAAACTCAATCAAGTTTGTGAGACATGATTTTCCATGCACAAAACCATGCTGACTATCCCTAATCTGTCTTTGCCTTTCCAAATATATGGACAATCTGTCCGTCAGGATTCCTTCCAATAACTTCCTCACAATCGACGTCTGGCTCACTGGTCTACAGTTCCCTGGCTTGTCCTTACCACCTTTCTTAAATAGTGGCACCAATTAGTGAACCTCCAGTCTTTTGGCACATCATCTGTGACTATTGAGGATACAAATATCACAGTAAGAGGCCCAGCAATCACTTCCCTAGCTTCCCACAGAGTTCTAGGGTTCACCTAATTAGGTCCTGGGGATTTATCCACATTTATGCATTTCAAAGACATCTGGCACCTCCTCATCCGTAATATGAACATTTTTCAAGATATCACCATCTATTTCCCTACATTCTATATCTTCAATATCCTTCTCCACAGTTAAAGTGAAGCAAAATACTCATTTGGTATCTGCCCCATCTCCTGCGGTTCCACACAAAGGTCGCCTTGCTGATCTTTGAGGGCACCTATTCTCTCCTTAGTTACCCTCTTGTCCTTAATGTATTCATAAAACCCCTCTGGATTCTCCTTAACCCTGTTTGCCAAAGCTATCTCATGTCGTTGCCCTCCTGATTTCCATCTTAAGTATACTCCTACTGCCTTTGTATCCATCTAAGGATTCACTCAATCTATCCTGTCTATACCTGGCATATGCTTCATTCTTTTTCTCAACCAAACCCTCAACTTCTCTCATCATCCAATATTCCCTGCACCTACCAGCCTTTCCTTTCACCGTAACTAAATATACTATCTCTGGGCTCAACTTATCTCATTTCTGAAGGCTTCCCATTTTCCAGCTGTCCCTTTACCTGTGAGCAACTGCCCCCAATCAGCTTTTCAGAGTTCTTGCCTAATACTGGCAAAATTAGCCTTCCTCCAATTTAGAACTTCAACTTCTGGATCTGGTCTATCCTTTTCCTTCACTATTTTAAAGTGAATAGAATTATGGTCGCTGACCAAAAGTGCTCCTCCACTGACACCTCAGTCACCTGCCCTGCCTTATTTCCAAGAGTAGGTCGAGCCTTGCACCTTCTCTAGTAGGTACATCCACATACTGAATCAGAAAATTGTCTTGTACACACTTAACAAATTCCTTTCCATCTAAACCCTTAACACTATGGCAGTCCCAGTCTATGTTTGGAAAGTTAAAATCCCCTACCATAACCACCCCATTAATCTTACTGATAACTAAAATCGCCTAACAAATTTGTTTCTCAATTTCCCGTTGACTACTGGAGGGGGGCTATAATATAATCCCAACAAGGTGATCATCCCCTTCTTTTTTCTCAGTTCCATTCAAATAACTTCCCTGGGTGTATTTCTGGGAATATCCTCCCTAAGTACAGCTGTAATGCTATCCCTTATCAAAAATGCCACTCTCCCTCCTCTTGTGCCTCCCTTTCTGTCATTCCTGTAGCATTTGTATCCTAGAACATTAAACGGCCAGTCCTGCCCATCCCTGAGCCATGTTTCTGTAATTGCTATGATATCCCAGTCCCATGTTCCTAACCACGCCCTATGTTCATCTTCCTTCCCTGTTAGGCCTCTTGCACTGAAATAAATGCAGTTTAATTTATCAGTCTTACCTTGTTCTCTGCTTTGTCCCCGCCTGCCCTGACTGTTTGACTTGCCTTTGTTCTCAACTGTACTAATCTCAGGTTGAAATCTTTCCTCACTATCTCCCTGGGTCCCACCCGCCCACCTTACTAGTGTAAATTCTCCTGAGCAGCTCCAGCAAATCTCCCTGCCAGTATATTAGTTCCCTTCCAATTTAGGTGCAATCTGTCCTTCTTGTACAGGTCACTTCTACCTCAAAACAGCTTCCAAAGATCCAGAAATGTGAATCCTTCTCCCATACACCAGCTCCTCAGCCATGCATTCATCTGCTCTATCCTCCTATTCCTGCTCTCACTAGCTCATAGCACCAGGAATAATTCAGATATTCCTACTCTTGAGGACCTCCTTTTTAAATTCCTGCCTAACTCTGCAATCTCCCTTCAGAATCTCAACCTTTTCCAGCAACACATTTTTCAGCTCTGATCTCCAGCATTTGCAGTCCTCACTTTCTCCTAGTTTATCTCAAGAGGGTTGGAATGTAAAATGAGATGTGCTACTGAGACTTTAATAAGCTCTGGTTAGGCCCCATGTAGTCCAGTTTTGGGCTCCACACCTCAGGAATGACATATTGACACTGGACTGTGTCCAGTGGAGATTCACATGAATGATCCCTGGAATGGTAAGCTATATGATGAATGGCTGAGGATCCTGGGATTGTATTCATTCGACTTTAGAAGGGGAGAGCTAATAGAAACTTACAAGATAATGCATGGCTTTGAAAGTTGGATGCTGGGAAATTATTTCCATTAGGTGGGGGTACTAGGACCCGTGGGCACAGCCTTAGAGTTAGAGTGGGTCAGTTTAAAACAGAACTGAGGAGACATTTCTTCAGCTAGAGAGTGATGGGCCTTTGGAATTCATTGCCACAGAGCGCAGTGGCGGCTGAAATATTAAATGTCTTCAAGGCAGAGATTGATAAATTCTTAATCTTGGACAGAATTAAGGGCTACAGGGAGAGTGTGGGTAACTGTCCTTCAATGTCCATCACCCATGATTGAATGACGGAGTGGACTCGATGGACCAAATGGCCTTACTTCCACTCCTTTGTCTTATGGTCTTATGTGGAGCTGAGTCCATGAAAAGATCAGCCATGACCTTATTGAATGGCAGAGCAGGGTTGAAGGGCCAGATGGCCTACTCCTGCTCCTAGTTCTTATGTTCTTATGTTCCTTGGGAGTACTGAGGAACGAAGGGACCTTGGTGTACAAGTCCATCAATCCCAGAAGGTATCAGCGCAGCTAGACAGGGTGGTGAAGAAGGCATATGGGATGATTGCCAACATTAGCCAGGGTGTAGAATATAGGAAGTAGAAATTCTTGTTGTTACCTGACAGAGCACTGGTTAGGTCATGTCTGGAATACTGTGCACATTTCTGGTCGTGACACTGTTGGAAGAACGTAACTGAACTGGAGAGGATGCAGAGGAGATTAGCCAGAATGTTCCCTGGGATGGAAAATGTTAGTTCTGAGGAGAGATTGGATAGACTGGGTTTGTTTTCTCTGGGGGAAATCTGATTGAGGTATACAAAAATATGAAAGGCATAGACAAACTCAATTGTGAGAATCTTTTCCCCATGTCAGACATGTCTATGACCAGAGGGAATAAGCTTACCCTGTGAAAAAGTGGTTTAGATGGGTTTTGAGGACTTTTTTTCCCCAGAGGGTGGTAGAAATATGGAATGTGCTATTTGAGAAGGTGGTAAAGGCAGGTCCTCTCACAACATTTAAGAAACATCCAGATGAGCACATAAAATGCCAGGGCATGGAAGGCTATGGACCAAATGCAGGTAAATGGAGCTTGGTGATTACTGATAGGCATCGACATGTCGACAAACAGAAGGGCCTGTTTGTTTGCTGTATGACTCTATGTCAATGAAGAGATGGATGTGGAAGCATTTTTCATGTCGTTAGTGAAGATAGAAACGCAAGCGAGGTGGGAAAAACAGGTTGGACCTTGTCCATGCAAAAATGGACTTGGGAAGCACAAGAGGTTTCTACATCCCTGTCAGAGGAATGTTCTCGGGATCACGAGGAGGTGAAAACGGCTATTCTAAGCACATATGCGTTGGCTCCAGAAACATACCAGATGTTTCAGAACTTACACAAACAGCCTGGACAAACCTCTACTGAATTTAAGAGAGTTCAACAAAATAATGTTGACAGGTGGATAAGAACATTAACAGCTGAGAATACTTCCAATGCTCTCAGAGAAGTTATCCTTTGAGAAGAAGTTAAAGCTTCCTTCCCTTCTAGAATCAGAATTCATGTAGATGACCAAAGGGGAACGACAGTAAGACAAGCAGCTAGAATGGCTAATGATGATAGACTTTGTTAAAACCAAAACCCTGCAGATGCTGGAATCCAAAGTAGACAAACAGGAGGCTGGAAGAGCACAACAAGCCAAGCAGCATCAGGAGGTGGAGAAGTCACCTGATGGGAGACCGATCCAGAAACCTTATTCCCATCAGTCCCAGAAATGGGAGAAAAATAAAACTTGGGAGAGTCAAAGGAAGGTAGTTAGCCAGGGGAGAGATTGGACAGGAGGGAACAGCCCGAGAACTCCTCCTCAGATTAAAAAGGAAACTGCTGAGGGTGGAAGTGATGATCAGAAGCTGAAATGTTTCTCTTGGAACAAGGTGAGCCAAGTGTGTTTGGAATGCTAGAAGTTGCGGTAAACCCAGGGGATTTATGGGAGGTAGTAAAAATGAGTCAGAGAAGGGAACACAGACAGATAATCCCACAGAGCAGGTTGTAGCTGTAACTATAACAAAAAGGCCGGAGGTGAATTCTGTCATTAGTAAAGGAGGTTGTCAGGTAGATGAGAGGTGGACAGGACTTTTATCAAAAGGAATGGTGACTCCTTTTTCTTCAGCTAAACCCAGAACCAAACTGAGAGATACAGGAGCAACACAGTCACTTTTACTGGAGAAAGAATTGATTTTCCCTCCAGAGAGCTCGATGGGAGCTAAGTTATTAATCAATGGGATTGATGGAGAATCTATTCCACTTCCATTGTATACAGTACAACTGGAATGTGATTTGTTATCAGGAGAAGCAATTGTCGGAATGGGAAAACATTCCCTGTTGAGGGAGTCGATTTCCTTCTGGGGAATGGTTTGTCAGGACTAAAGGCAGTAGCTTCCCCGATAATTACAGAATGTCCAAAGGAGGGCCAAGAAACAGAACAATGACAGGAACTGGTTCCTGGTCTCTCTCCTTCGTGTGAGCTAACCAGGGCAATGGTTAAACAAAATCCATCAATAAGGGTTGATGTGACACCACAGCAAGTGAAAGGATCGCTGAAACTTTCCGAAAGGGTGAAGATAATCCAGGTGGAGTGGTTGGTATGATGTCACTAATTACAGCAGATCCAAAAAGCAGATCCTGAATGAAATAAATGAGCACAGTCAGCTCATACTGAGGTCGAGGCTGAAGGAGTTTCAGAGTGTTATTGTGTTCAGAATGGAGCGCTGATGAGGAAGTGGAGACCCCCTCATAGAGCCCCAGAAGAATGGTCAGTTAGACATTGGCTAGTGGTCCCACCCAGCTATCATAGGGAGATAGTACAAGGGGCACATGAGACTCCCATGGCAGGTCACATGGGGATTTGGAAAACACAGGCATCCAGAAACAGGTATTTTACTGAGCCACAATTGAATAAAGATGTGGTGCAGTTTTATGAAACGTGTCTTACTTGTCAAGTTATAGCTAAACCTCAATACAAAACCAGCATCCTTAATTCCTCTCCCAGTTTTTGAGGAACCATCCCGTCATGTACAGGTTTGTCAAGTAGTGAGTATAATAGAGGAGGGGATCAGAAAAAGCTTGAGATCAAAAAAGACCTGGGCACTTCCCAAAGTAAACTACCTGTTATGAGATGAACAAATTCAGAGATATTTGAGACTTCGGACGCTGCATTTTTGAATCTGGAGAAAGATCAACAGGTAGATTTAGTGAGGCTGCTCAGACGATAAAAAGATGCTTGTATGAGGAGTCATTGAGGACTTTGGTTCTGTACTTGATGGAGTTTAGAAAGATGAGAGGGAATGTCATTGAAACTTACAGAATACAGGGTGGCCTGGATAGAGTGGACAAGGAGAAGATGTTTCTAATAATAGGAGAGTTGGAGACCTGAGGGCACAGCCTCAGAGTGAAGAGATGATCTTTCGAACTGAGTTGAGAAGGAATTTCTTCAGCAAGAGTGTCATTAATCTGTGGAACTGCACAGGGCCTTGGAGGCCAATTCATTGAGTGTATTTAAGAAAGAGATAGATTGGCTCTTGATTGATCAAGGGATCAAGATTTACAGGGAAAAGGGAAGAGATTGGGGCTGAGAAACATTATCAACTGTAAATGACCAGACATGATGGGCCAAATGGCCCAATTCTGCTCCTTTATCTTGTGGACTTGTATTGATACATTTAGATCTACCACATGAATCAATTATAACTTGAATGTGGTAATTCAGACAAAATAAAACAAAACCAACCGAAACCGCCAATGGAACAGAGGGCTTCCATGTTGGAGAATCAGCTGATTGAACCATATCAGAGTAATTGGAGTTCTCCTGTAGTATTGGCTCCTGAACCAAACTGTTCAATTTGATTGTGTGTAGACTCGAGGAATGTGAGTCTCGTCACAAAACCAGATTCATTCCCTATTCCCAGCTGAGAAGGTTGCATAGAGAGGGTTTGTAGTATATCATTCTTGTATAAAATTGATTTGTTAAAAGATGTTGACAAGAACTCACTGATAACTAGAACTAAGGGAGTTTCTGTATTTATCACACCTAATGGATTATACCCAATGGCAAGTTTTGCTATGTGGACTTAACAACTCTCCAGGCACATTTGAATGATTATTGTGAAAGTGAACAAGGTCACACTCCCCCACATTACACTCCATCTGCCCAATATTTCTTCAAAGCCCAGCTGTATCTAATATTCATCAGGATGGACCTTCACTGAGAAAGAGCCATTTGTAACTAGAATAACGATACGTCTCTGAGAATCACATTAATAATTACTTTTATTGAAGCTTTCATTAGGTCTGTGTTGATTGACACAATGCTCTGGTTTGGGCTTTGCTGTCTGTACAAACCATCTGTAATGTCTTTGCTGCAATGGTTCACATTTACATCATCAAACTCACACTCCAAATATCCCGTCATTATTCTCCATGGGATTCACTGGAATTGACTCAGATCGAACTCCCAGCAGCTGAAATGGAGGTAGAGATGCGGCTTAGAGAGCAAGAGATGGAGGACAGGGAGAGAGAGCGATAGAGAGAGAGAGAGAGAGAGAGAGAGATGGAGCACTAAAAGAGAGGGGGATAGAGCTTGGACAGAGAAAGAGGGATGGAATTCAGAGTGAGATCTATGCAGCTGAGTTAGAGAGGGGTGGGGAGAGAGAGTGAGTGAGAGAGATGGAGTCAAGGAGTTCTATCTCAAAGATAAATTATACTCTGTTAAAAATTGGACTGGATGAATGCTGACTCTCTGACTCTACAAACACTACCTACAAAGCTGCCTAACTTTGTGTCATTAGCAAATAAGAGTATCTGACTTTCTATGCCATTATCCAATATATTAATAAATAATGTAAATAATTGAGGTGTGCGCACACATTCCTATTGGACACCACTGGTCACATCCTGCCAATTTCAGCACTTAGCCATTATCCCTGTTTTCTGTCACCTGTCACTCAACCAATTTCGGTATGGCAGTATTTTAGCCTCAATTCTGTGGATTTCTATCTGAGTTGACAGTTTCTGACATGGGATTTTATCAAATGCCTTCTGGAAGTGCCTATAAACAACATCCATTGACATTACTGTGTCCAGTAATTTTGTTTCCTCTTCAAAAATGTTCAATGAGATTTTTCACCATGACCAACTTGTCATGAATCTATGCTGACTCTCCCTGATTAACTGACCATTTTCAAGGTCTTCAGTTACCCCCATCCTTGATTATAGACTACAACAATTTCCACACCACAAACGTTGGCTTAGTGACCTGGAATTCCCTGGCTTTTCTCTGACATCCTTGTTAAATGTGAAATGAAATTCGCAATTTTCCAGTTCAGAGGTACGACTCCTGAAGCCAGGTAACTCTGAAAGATTCTCGTCAGGGTGTCTGCAATGTGGTCTATTACTACTTTATCACCCTCAGGTCCTGAGGATTTGTCACTCTTTAGTTCCATTATTTTCCTTATTACACATGTTATATTCACATTAACTTTATTCAGGTGACACAGTGGTTAGCACTGCTGCCTCACAGCACCAGAGTCCCAGGTTCAATTCCAGCCTTGGGCAATTGCCTGTGTGGAGTTTGCACATTGTCTGCATGGGTTTCCTCCTACTATCCAAAGAAGTGCAGGTCAGGTGAATTGGCCACACTAAATTGCCCATAGTGTTAATTGCATTAGTCAGAGGGAAAATGGGTCTGGATGAGTTACTCTTCGGAGGGTCAGTGTGGACTGATTGGGCCAAAAGGCATGTTTGCACACTGCAGGGAATCTCATCAGTCCCTGACACAGATCCTCTGTTAATTCCTTTGGGCCTTCAGGCAAGTCCTCTTCCTTTTCTACTGCAAATCTTGAGGTAAAGTATTTATTTAACATGTCTGTCATTTCCCCATTGCCACTGACAATATCCCTCACTTTCAGTCTTTCATGGCCAATATTGCTCCTGACCTCCCTGCTTCCCTTTTATGGAACTGTAACATTTCTCCTTATTGATTTTGTTATCCCTTACATGTTTCCTTTCAGAATCCCTTTTGGTAGCTCTTAGAAGCTGATATGTAGTCCTTTTGTATTCTTCCCATTCAGCGGAATCTGTCCTTATTTTTTGCTTTTCTGTTAGCTTTTTTTAAACATTTTATTCTTTCCCTTATCTCTTTAATTGACCATTGTTGTTTGTTCGCTTTTCCCTCTCAGGTATAAACTGGCTTTGTTTTGTGTTGAATGTTCCTTTAAATATGCCCCACTGTCCTTCAGTTGTTTTACCCATGAGCTGATTTTCCCAGTTTATTGTGGACAGTTTCTGTCACATTTCATTAAAGTCAGCCTTACCTTAATCTCAAATTCTAGCAGCTGATTCATGCTTTTTACTTTCAAATGCGACACTGAACTCGATCATGTTATGATCACTATTTGATAAATATTCATGCACAAGTAGTTACGAACTAAATCTGGCTCATTATTCATTACTAATTCCAATATTGCTTGTCCCCTTGTTGTATCCAGGACCTATTGCTGTTGGAAACTATTCTGGACACACAGCAGCAATTCACTACCTTTCTGACAGAGGGCTTGTCTGTCTCCCAATCTAAGTTAAAGTTAAACTTCCCCATTAATAATACACTGGCTTTGCTACACACTTGTCTAGTTCCTCCATTTATACAATCCAGCACCTCAGAGCTGCTGTCAGGGGGGTCTGTATCCAACATCTACTACAGTTTTCGATCCTTTCCTGCTCCTCAGTCCCACTGAGTGTTTTCTCCTCATTATGACCTCCCTCACCATTGAAGCCATTTTTTCCCTCATCAATGAAGCTGCTCCACCTCTTCTGCCATTTCCCATATCCACCCTGTGAACCTTCTAACCCGATAGATATCGTTCCCAATCTGAATGATTCTGCAACTATGGCTCAGTAATTGATCCGATACCACAATCTTAAATTTGAATTTGTGCCTGCAAATTTGTTGTATTTATTCCTTATGCTCCGTGCATTCGTATATAGAACTCGTATTTGGTCCATTCACTGGAATCTGTTCCTCAGCACTGATGCTGTATTCACCTCTTTCTTATTTCTCTCCATCTGTTTAATCAATATCCTTCTGATAGCTTTCCTGATATTGTCCAAATAGGAGCTTTTGCCGATTTTTGCTGATGTTGTTGGTCCCAACACAGACAACAACAACTGGATCCTCAACCAGCCCCACCCCCATTCCCCACCCCACCCCCCCCACCCCCCAAGTCTGTTATACTTAAAAGCCGGCTCAAGATGCCCTTACCTTGAAACCAGGCAGGCAACTCCCCATGTGGGGCTCTCAATCCTGCTCACAAAGGATGCTATCAGTTCCCCTCATTATCAAGACCCCTCTTTTCTTTATGCTCCCCCAATCTGAGTGGCCTCCTGGACCATGGTGCAGTGGTTTCCTTCGTTCATTCATAGGAAATGGACATCTCTGGCCAAGCCAGCAATGACTGCCCGTAGGAGTCATCGAATCATAGAATCCATACAGTGTGAAACAGGCCATTCAGACCAATGATTCCACACCAACATTCTGAAGAGCATCCCACCCAGACTTGTCTCCCTACCTTATCCCTGTAAATCTGCATCTCCCATGGCTAATGCACCTAACCTACACATCCCTACATTTTCCCCAGTTTAGACATTATAATTTCTGCTCTATCTTTATCTTTTTATATAATGACTTTGAAACTTACAGAGTTATGGTCACTATCACCAAAATCCTCAAACTACATTTGCCCATTCTCCCGACCATCCTTTTCCTCATTGACACAGGGAGCAAGTCCCTCATTCCTGTTGGACAAGGAGCTGAGGCACCTGTAAGGCTAAATCCAGGCTGCATCGGCCTGTTCACTTTTGGTCACACCCTCCTGTCCCTGACCACTGGCCATAATTTGAAGTATTTAACCTACAAGGTGTGACTGTCTCCCCAAACACAGTGTCCAGGTAACTCTCCCCCTCCCTGATGTGTCGCAGTGTTTGAAGATCAGATTCCAGCTCATCAACTCTGAGCTGGAGTGCCTTGAGCAACCAACACTTGCTGTAGATGTGGTCACTCTGAGCTACAATGGGCTCCACCAGCTTCCCCATCGTACAATTACTACACATCGCCCGGCCCTGTATGTGGGAATTATTTGAGGAGTTTTTAATTTATATTTTAAAATTTGCTGCTGGTCGTTAGTTTTTAATCTGTAAAATATTTCCCACAAGGAGATAGAGAAGGTGCCAGCACAGGAGGAGGCTGTTCAGCCCCTTGTGTCAGTGCTAGCTGTTTACGAGCCTCAATTATAATGAACATCTCCATTGAATGTCTGTTGTCAGGAAGTGATTGAGTCTATTTTTAGAGACAGAATAACGGACAAATATGAACTGGTCCGAGAGAATCAGCATGGATTGACAAAGGTTCAGACATCTTTAACTAACCGGGTTACACTTTGTTCGGAGCTCACTAGTGTGGGATATAAGGGAATGTCGATGGCTATTGTCTATAGGGAATTCCAAAAGACATTTAAGAATGTTCCACATAAGAAACATTGATTCAGATCTTACACTCCACAACCATCTGATGAAGGAGCAGCGCTCCAACTGCTGATGCTTCCAAACAAAGCTGTTGCATTAGAACCTGGTGTTCTGTGATTTTTAATATTTACACGACAGTCCAACACCGGCATCTCCTAATCATGGAATTGGATGGAATTTGAGAAATGCATTTACCTTGGGTCAGGAATGGGTCTGTCTAGGAGACAGAGAGGAAGGATAATGTGCGTGTGTTCTAATGAGCCAGATGTGAGTAGTGGTGTTGCCAGGGATCTGTGCTGGGACCTCAGCTTTTCATGATATTTCTCAATGACTTGGATCAAGAAACAGAGAGCCATATGTCCAAGATTATTGATCACACTGTGTGAGGCAGCTTGGAGGAGGTCACAGAGATAGGGAGGGTGGAAGAACAGGGAGCAGATGGAGAACAAGGATGAGAATTTGAAAATCGAGGTACTGCTGGACCAAGAGTTTATGTCAGTCAGTGAAGATTGTGGTGGTTATGGTGGGGTGGCGAGGCATGGGCAGGAGTGTGGGGTGGACTTGGTGTGAGTTTGAACACAGACAGC
Source organism: Hemiscyllium ocellatum (assembly GCF_020745735.1). Classification (NCBI taxonomy): domain Eukaryota; kingdom Metazoa; phylum Chordata; class Chondrichthyes; order Orectolobiformes; family Hemiscylliidae; genus Hemiscyllium; species Hemiscyllium ocellatum. The sequence continues at coordinate 10,097,523 of NC_083409.1, forward strand.
AGAGTTTGGGTTGAGGTGATGTTTACAGAAGTCAGTGGCTGTCATATGGGCCTGGATAACATTGGAATGGTCACAAAAACATGGTTGAGATTATCAGTGGCTGATAATTGTGATGTGGAGGATTTGGGCCTCAAATCAGCCCCAAAGATGAGGCCAAAGTTGTAAAGAGTCTGGTTGAGCAGCAGACAGTGCTCAGGGAGAGGGATGGAGTTTGTACCAGGAGCTGAAGAGGACGGCTTTGAACTTCCCAATGTGTTTCCCAGTGAGCCTGGCTCCTCAGTCCTGACTGCTCTTAGCTGCTGTGATTGTCACTGATTGGACACTTATTATTAGAGATTCTGACCACAGCAGAAAGCCCCAGTGTCACAAATAACTGCAAAGACTGTCAGATCGCAAGGTTGAAACTTCACCAAGAGAGGAAGTGAAAGAAGGAGCTCGGAGCAGCTGGATGTTTGTTACTGAGACGGGAGAAAACTGTGAACCATCTGCACTCCCTGGAATCTGACAGCACAGGAGGAGGCCATTCAGCCCATCATGCCTTTGAATGACCCAGTTAGTCCCACTGCTCCCCTCTCTCTCCCCGTAACCCAGCAAATCTTTCCTTTACAGCTCAAATTCCAATTCCCTCTTATAGACCTCATGTCCACAGAGTGAGACTGCCCTGAACCTGGCTTCAAATTGGCATCTCATTCATTCATTGGGAGATAAACTGCCTGGGCTGGGAAATGGAGTTCAGTACCCTGAACATTCCCTCTCCCCTCCTGAGGAACACTTCATTTGGTTTTGCATATTCACTTGTGGAAAGTGGGCTTCACCGGCTGGGTCAACATTTTTTACCCTGTCTTGTTGCCCTGGAGTAGGTGGTGGGAAGCTGCCATCTTGAATTGTTATCGTCCACAAGCTGTAAGTTGACCCACAATGCCAGCATTTTAACCCAGCAAGGCTGAGGGATCAGCGACATATTTCCAAGTCCGGATGCTAAGCTTTTTCGAGGGGAACTTGCAGCTCACAGTGTTCCCATGTATCTGCTGCTCTTGTTCTAAATGGAAGTGAACGTGGGTTTGGAAGGAAACCAAAAGAACTGCAGATGCTGTAAATCTGAGACAAAAATAGAAAGTGCTGGAAAAGCTCAGCAGGTCTGGCAGCATCTGTGAAGAGAAATCAGAGTTAATATTTCATGCTCAACCCGAAATGTTAACTCAGATTTCTCTCCAAGATGCTGCCAGACCTGCTGAGCTTTTCCTGCAATTTCTATTTTTGTCCATGGGTTTGGAAGGTGCTATCTGAAGATCAGTGATGAATTTCTGCAGAGCATCTTATCGATAATACACACTGCAGCTATGGAGCGTCAGTGACGGTGAGTTTGGATGTTTTGAGAATGCGATGCCAATCAAAGAGTTTGCTTTGCTCTGGATGGTATCAAGCTTTTTGAGTGGATAAGAAAGACATAGGATACAATCGACATAGATAGGAAAGGTTTCAAGGGATATGTGTGAAACGCAGGCAAATAAGATGAGTTCACTTCAGAAAACCTGGTCAGCAAGAAGAAGTTTGGCTGAAGGGTTTGTTTCTGTGCTGTATGACTCTGTGACACTATCAATCTATGAATGTTGTTGGAGCTGAACCTGTCCAGGCAAGTGGGGAGTATTTGCTCACACTCCTGACTTGGTTGACAGGCTTTGGGGGGTCAGGAGTTGAGTTACTCGTTGCAGTATTCCTAGCCTCTAACTTGCTCTTGTAACCACTGTGTTTCTTTGGTGAATCCAGTTTTGTTTCTGGTCAATAGTACCTCAAGAATGTTGATAGTGGGGATTCAGTGATGGTAATAACATTGCCCCTTGACAATCAATGCTAAGATTGTCTCTTATTGGTGATGGTGATTGGCTGGTATTTGCATGGCACCAATGGGAAATGTCACTTCTCAGACAAAACCTGGATGTTGTCCAGATATTGTTGCATTTGCACGTGGACTGCTTCAGTATCTGAGGAGTTGACAATAATGCTGAGCATTGTGCAATCTTTGGCAATCATCCCCATTTACGAGTTTGCCTTGAGTTGCAATATCTGTTCGGAGTCTGTCCTATTTAGTACGGTGATAGTACCACACAACACAATGGAGGGGATTCTCAATGTGAAGGTCAGACTTTGTTTCCACAAGGACTGTGTGATGGTCACTCTTACCAATACTGTCAAGGATAGATGCATCTACAGCCACAAGATTGGTGAGGATGGGGTCAAGCATCTTTTTCCATCTTTTTGGTTCCAGCTGCAGAGCCAGTCCCTCAGCTACATCCATGAGGAACCAACCAGCTCGATCAGTAATGCTGCTGCCGAGCCACTCTCAGTGGTGGACATTGAAACCCTCCCCCCACCCCCTCTCCCCCACCCAGAGTACACTCTCTGCTGTCATCACCCTCAGTGCTTCCTCCAAATGTTGTTCAACATCCAGGAGAGACTGATTCATCAGCCGAGGGAGCAAGATATCTTGTAATCACCAGGAGGTTTCCTCGCCCATGTTTAACCTGGTGTCATGAGTCTTTACGGGGTCCAGAGCCAACTTTGAGACTTCCCAGGGTAACACCCTTCTGGCTGTAGACCACTATGTCATCAGCTCTGCTGGGTCTGCCTTTCTGGTGGGACAGGACACATGCAGGGACAGTGATGGTGGTGTCTGGGACATTGTCTGTAAGGTATGGTTCTGTGAGTATGACTGTATCAGGCTGTTGCTTGAGTCATCTGTAAGACAGCTCTCCTGAATTTGGCACTAGCTCCCAGATGTCAGTAAGGAGGATGGAGCAGGGTAGACAGGGCTGTTTCTGTCATTGTCTTTTCGGTGTCTAGATCGATGCCTGTGGCCGTCCGGTCTCATTTCTTTGTTGAAACATTGTCATAATTGATACAACTAGGAGCCCTGCTCGGCCATTTCAGAGGGCACTAGAGAGTCAACCACATTGCTAGAGGACAGTGCCGTGTACCCCGGCAGTACATTCCGACTTCCCCCACTTCCCCATTCTGTATATGGAAGGCAGAAGCCTGCCAGTAGGATATTCAACTGCAGGAGCTATCACAGCCCGTGCGTAATTCTGTCCCCACATTAAATCCACATAAATCTTGAATTCACATAACACCTTCAATATCCAAACATTCCAAGAATGTTCACAAAGTTGCAGTAAGAGGGATGGGGGAGAGGGTGGAGGAACATAAGAACTCGGAGCAGGAGCAGGCAATTCAGCCCCTCGAGCCCGCTCCACCATTTAATACAATCATGGCTGATCCCGTCTCAGACTCAACTCCACTTTCCTGCTCACTCTTCATCATCCTTTAACCCATTAATCATTAAATATCTGTTTATCTCCTCCTTGGTGTGAGACACGGAAGGACCACTCCATTTCAGAAAAGACTGACCATGGAAGGGGAAGGAGAGGGGAAAGGATTGGAACATGTTGTGAATGGACGGAATGGGTCAATGGGTCAGAGCCTGTCCTGTGCCTCCAACTCACGCTGATGATCTGAGGATCTCCTCTCTCTGCTGGGCCTTCACGGAATGAGGTTTGTGTCCAAATCAGTCCCCAGTGAGAATAGGCCAACAGTACAGAACAGCACAGAACTGCCCTTCATTTGACCAGAATCTGTCCATCTTCCTGAGAGAGGCCAAACCCTGGTCAATGTGGAAATAGGGCCTTACTCCATGAGAAGACAGGGGTCAAGGGTTAACATCCATTAGTGGGACAGAGCAGTGGGAGATTTATCCTGCATTCACTGTCACCACCCAGGACACTGTCAGAAAGAGAGAGCAGTGAGGCAGAGAGAGAGATGGAGGGAAAATTTGTGTGTGTGTGTGTGTGTGTGTGTGTGAGAGAGAGAGAGAGAGAGAGCAAGAAAGAAAGAAAGAATGAGAGAGAGAGATAGAGGGACGGGCATCTGATACGGTGTAAGATATGTGAGTGGACCAAGAGAGAGGTAGAAGGAGGTAAAAATGGCGAGGTTGAGGGATAGACAGAGAAACAAGATGTGAGACAGTGTGACTGAGAGGGATGGAGAGAGACAAAAAGACAAGGAGAGAGAGTGAGAGACAGGATGGGTGTGAGACTAAGCATGAAGAGAGTTGAGAGGGAGGGGAGGGTTGAGTGTGAGAGAGAAAGAGAGATGAGTATGGGTAGATTTATAATGACAGAGAGAGAGGGAGAGAGACTGCAAATTGGGATTGAGAGAGGGAAGGAGAGAGAAAGAGGGAGGAATAGAGAGTGACAGATAACAATTGGAGGCTTTTAATTGAAGTGAGAGAGGGAGCGAGGAACAGAGACAGTAAGAGATGGAGAAACAGATGATAAGATGGAGTGAGAAAGCATCAGTGAGTTGGAGAGAGTGGCTATGAGACAGAGTGTGTGTGTGTGTGTGTGAGAGAGAGGGAGAGAGAGAGAGAGAGAGAGAACATGAAAGAGATTAACAGTGGGAGAGAGAGATAGAGGTAGAGAGAAAGAAATGGCAGATGTGAGTCAGAGAGAGAGAGAGGGACAAGTCCTGGTCACCACACTCTGGGAAGAATGTGATTGTACCTGAGAGGGTACAGGGGAGATTTCCCAGGATGCTGCCTGAATGTGAGCTTTGGGCACACCTCCTCCCTGCCCAGCCCTGTTAGAATTTTATATGTTTCAATCAGATCCCTTCTCATCGTTCTGAACACGAGTGAGTCCATGGCCAGGCGAGTTGGAGAGTGAGAGGAGAGTTGAGAAGAAATGTTTTCACCTAAAGGGTGTTGGGAGTCTGGAACTCACTGCCTTAAAGGCTGGTTGAGTCACAAACTCTCGTGACATTGGAGCAGTGTTTAGATATTCCCTTGTGTTGCTGTCGCCTCCAGGGTAATGGGCCAAGAGCTGGAGAATGGGATTAGTGTCATCAGATCTTTGTTTACCAGCACAGACACAATGGACCAAATGGCCTCATTCAGTGCTGTTCACATCAATGACTCTGAGACAGAGAGAGTGACAGAGAGAGAGAGAGAGAGAGAAGAGGAAGTGTGAGGGGCTGACGTGGCTCTCTCTGCCTGATGCCATTTACATACTGAGGAACACCCAGTCAGACTCTCACAGGCTGCAGCTTTATAAAGCAGAGCCCAGTGAAGGGAGAGTTTATCAGGAACCAGGCACAGGGACAGGAGCACACACCATGATTTCACACATCCAGCTGATCTGGCCCCTGGCATTCTGTGTTGCAGGTACAAATCTCTCTCCTTCCACCTTGAATCTTTAGCTGCTCTCCATTTCACTCCAATTCCACTGACTTGTGACTGAAGGGAAAATGCTGAAACCAGAGGAATGCTCAGTGTCTCCAACAATCTCTCATTTGACCGGCTCTTTCTGTGACAGTTCTGACTTCACTGTGTTTCTCTCTGACCCCTCAGGTATCAGTGGGGACATCACCATGACCCAGTCTCCCCCGGTGCTGTCAGTGGGACTGGGCCAGACCGCAACCATCACCTGTACGGCCAGTCAAAGCATTAGCAGCTACCTTGCTTGGTACCAGCAGCGAGAAGGTCAGAAACCCTCTCTCCTGATCTATTATGCAACAACTCGATTCACAGGAGTCTCGGAGCGATTCACTGGCAGTGGATCAGGGACCAGTTTCACCCTGAAAATCAGCAACGTTCAGAATGAGGATGTGGCTGACTATTACTGTCAGCAAGGTGACAGCTGGCCTTCACCGTGATACAGAGCTGAACAAAAACCTCAATACATAAAGCACTACCTCCTGTCCTGACACATCCCACAGTTACATAAAATGTATAACAATGGACACACAGTCCCACCGCCTGAGCTGATATATCCACAGTTAGATCTAAACGAAATTGATCAAATTACCCCAAACTGGGATTGCCACTGTCCACGACACACTCCAATCCCTGTGGTGTCTCAAAAGTCACTGAAGGCCTCAAGTTTCCCTCTTACACTCCATGGCCACATGTGAAGAGCAGCTGCAAGATTTAACATCGAAAAATAAATTTCACAAACCTCCCGAGCCCAGCTGGAAACAACCCAGAGAGAAAGAGAGAGAAAGACACATGAATGAGGGAGAGACAGAGAGGGGCAGGGAGAGGGTGAGAGTGGGTGAGAGACAGACAGAGATAGAGAGGTGGACAGTGATAAGAGGGAAGCAGAGAGCAAAGGTTTTTGTACAGCCTCTGCACTGGGAGCTCTCACTGTGGCTTACGTTCGGTAAAGGAACCAAGCTCAGACTGAGTAAGTAAACCTCAATCCTCTGTTATTAACCCTGTCAATACTGAATCACACTTTCTAAAATACAGTTACTGATTTGTTGAAGGTGTTAGTGGGAAGCTGCAGTGAATGAAATGGTTGTTTGAGGAGCACTGTGTCCAGCTGTATTTCTTTACTTTCATGCCCTCTTTAAAAAAAGCAAGATATAAGTCAGTCAGTTTTACTCACCGTGTGGAGGAGCTCTGTCCATTTGCAGCCTGTGGTCCCATTCCTGCAGCATGGAGTGAAATCAGTGAGTAGCCTCCTGCCAGTCTCAGTGTGACGGACACGGGCAGAGTTTGATGTGAGCTCTGGCTCCCTGTCCCAGTCTCTGATCTCACTGACCTCAGCAGCAACAGCAGCAGCAGCAGCAGCAGCAGCAGCACAGTGAGACACCGAGCTCCCACCTCCCCCAGCTTTAACTCTGCTCAATCACACAATCACAGAATTGTTACAGTGCACAAGGAGGCCATTCCGTCCATCCTGTCTGGACTAGCTCTCCGAATGAGCAATTCACTGAGTGTCATTCTCCTGCCTTCTCCCTGTCACCCTGCACATTGCTCCTTTTCAGATAACAGTCTCATTCCCTTCGGGATGTTTCAATTGAAGCTGCCTCCACCACACTCTCAGGCAGTGCATTCCACACCTTAACCACCCAATGGCTGAAAATGTTTTCCCTCATCTCACTTTTCTTACTTTTCCAATTACTTTCAATCTGTGGCCTCTCGGTCTCAATCCTTTCACAAGTGGAATCATTTTCTCCCTATTGACTCTGTTCCAGGCCCCTCCTGATTTTGAATTTCTGGAGCAATTCTCCTCGCTGCCTTCTCCAAAGACTTGGAGGTGCCGGTGTTGGACTGGGGTGGACAAAGTTAAAAATCACACAACACCAGGTTATAGTCCAACAGGGGGTTTATTTGGAAGTACCAGCTTTCGGAGCGCCCCTCCTTCATCAAATGGTTGTCAGCGACGCTCCAAAAGCTAGTGCTTCCACATTAACCTGTTGGACTATAACCTGATGTTGTGTGATCTGTAACTTTCTCCAAAGAAGACAGTCCCAAATTCTCCAATCTATCTTCAGAACTGATATTCCTCATGCCTGGAATGATCTTTGTGCATATGTTTGCCAGCTCTACAAAACATTCACCTCATTTCTGCATTATTCACATTATTTATGTCCCTCATGATTTTATAAACCTCTATAAGGTCACTCCTCAGCCTCTGGCACTTCAGGGTAAAAGATCTCAGCTTTTCCAGCCTCTAATGGTCACGGAGTCATACAGCGAGGAAACAGATCTTTCAGTCTAACTTCTCCATGCTAACTAGATATCCAAAACTGACTTCAGCCCATTTGCCAGCATTTAGCCCACATCCCTCTAAACCCTTCCTATTCATGTACCCATCCAAACATCTTTGAAATGCTATAATTGTATCCGTCTCCAGCACTTTCTCTGACAGCTCGATCTGGACACGCACCACCCTCTGTGTGACAAGTTACCCCTCAGGTCCCTTTTGGATCTTTTGCCTCTCATCTTAAACCTATACCCTCTACTTTGGATTCCCTTTCCCAAGGCAAATACCTGGGATATACACCCTGTCCATGCCCATCATGATTTTATAAACATCTATAAGGCCACCCTTCAGTCTCCGATCCTGCAGGAAAAATAACCCGTCTATTGAGTCTCTTCCGACAGCTCAAACCCTCCAGTTCCAGGCAACATGCATGAAAAATTTTCTGCAGAATTTTAAGTTTAACAGCATCCTTCCTATCACAGGATGATCAGAATTGTTCACATTATTCCCAAAGTAGCCTCACCAATTTCCTGTACAGCTGCAAATAATGTCCCAACTCTGATACTTTGTGCAGTGACCAATAAAGGCAAGTGTACCCAACACCTTCTTCATCTCCCTGTCTCCCTGTGACTCCACTGTCAAGGAATAATGCCCATGCACCTGTCCCTGCCCCTGCCCCTGCCACTGCCCCTGCCCCTGCACCTGCCCCTGCCCCTGCCCCTGCACCTGCCCCTGCCCCTGCACCCTGAGGTCACTTTGTTGAGCAACACTCCACAGGGCCCCACCATTAACAGTATAAGTCCTGCCCTGGTTTGACTTTCCAAAATGCAACATCTCACATTTATCTAAATTGAACTCCATTTGCCACACGTTTAGATCAGAGTGGTGCTGGAAAAGCACAGCAGGTCAGGCAACATCCGAGGAGCAGGAAAATCGACGTTTCGGGCAAAAGTCCTTCATCAGGATTCCTCTAGCCAAAACATCAATTTTTCTGCTCCTCGGATGCTGCCTGATATGTTGTGCTTTTCCAGCACCACTCTGATCTAAACTCTGGTTTCCAGCATCTGCAGTCTGCACTTTTGTCCATTTGCCACAACTCTGCCCATTTCCCCAAATGATCAAGGTCCCACTGTACTCTCAGATAGCCTTCTTCACTATCCACTGTACCAATTTTGGTGTCATTTAAAAACTCGCCATAATTCCTATATTCACATCCAAATCATTTATTTAAATGATGAAAAGCCATGGACCCAGCACCAATCCTTGTGGCACACAGCTGACATCTGATCTCCAGTCTGAAAAGCAACCCCTTACCACCACTCTCTGTCTCCTATCTTGAAGCCATTTTTTTACCCAAATGGCTAGCTCCCCCTGGATCCCATGTGGCCTAACCTTCCTAATCAATCTATCATGTGGAACCTTGTCAAATGCTGAAGTCCATATAGACAGTGTCTACTGTCCTGCCTACCCCAATCTTCTCTTCAAACAACCTCAATCACGTTAGTGAGACATGATTACCATGCACAAAACTGCATTGATTGTCCAAATGCATGTAAATCCTGTTCCTCAGAATTCACTCCAATAACTTACCCAGCAATGACATCAGTCCCACTGGTTTATAGTTCCCTGGCTTTTCCTTAAATAATGGCTAACATTAGCCAACCTCTCTGGTTCTCCAGAACCTCACTCATGGCTGTCAATCAGAAACATACCTCAGCAAGGGGTCCAGCAATCTCTTTCCTAGCTTTCCACAATGTCCTGGGATACACCTGATCAGGTCCTGGAGATTTATCTACCGTCTTGCACTTTAAGAAATCCTCTTCTGTAATGTCTTTCTCCATGATAAATACTGACCTGGAATATTCATTTAAGACCTAAACCATTTCCTGTGGATCCACCCAGAGGTACATTGTTCATCTTCATGGGGCCCTATTCTCTCTCTAGTTACTCTTTTGCCCTTTTCTTATTTACCATAATTCTACCACTTTTGCCCTTGAGTAAGTTCAGGAATTGTTTGCCCTCCTTCAAATGTATCTCGACTATACCTGGTCCACATCCTCTACTATTCTTTTCAGGACTTTCCTGCCAACCTTTGATCCCACTTTATTCAGATCCGTTACATCCATATCCTATAGAAGCTGGCATTTTCCCAGTGAAGATGTTTGACCCTGAAAAGGCCTTTGCTCTTTTCTACCGTCACTCTCAACTTTGTGATACAATGATCACTCTTCCTTAAGTGTCCTCTCACTGACACTTGATCCACTTGGGCCTCCTCATTCCCAAGATCCAGATCTAGCAGAACCTCCTTTCTGAACTGGAAACATGCAGCTGGAGAAAATTCACATGGACACACTCTCACGACCCTGGCCCCTCTCTGTCCTTCACACTGCTACTACCCCAGTCTATATTCAGAACTTAAAGACATTCCCCCCCCCACCCTCATTTATAATGACTATTACATTTGCAGGTCACTGTAAATTCCTTGCAAATGTTTTCCTCTAAATCTTTCCCACTGGCTGGTGACTTATTGACTGCACTGATGATTCTGTAGATCTTGGTGTTCCTCTCTGGTATTACCTCCTGACTCCCACAGCCCTGCCAAGTTAGCTTAAACCCTCTCCAACAGCACGAGTAGATCACCTCAAAGGAGCTCAGTGCCAGCTCTGTTCAGGAGCAACGCTGTCTGGTCTATCCAGGTCCCATCTCCCCCAGACCCACTCCCAATGTCACAAGAATCTAAAACCCTCCCTCCTGGATCCTCTTTCCAGCCCCAAAGTCACTTGTGTTATCCTCCTGCTAATCTTGTCACTTGCCTGGGGCACTGGGAGTAATCTGAAGATTCCTACTTTTGAGTTCCTGATGTTAATTCCCTTCTGAGCTCCCTAAATTCTGACTGCAGGACTACATCCCTTTTCTCCCTCTGTCACTGGGACTGATGTGGACCACGACTGCTGCCTGTTCCCCCTCTCCCCTCAGGGTGCTCTGCAGTCGCTCAGTGACATCCTTCACCCTGGCACCAGGGAGACAACACACCATCCTGGATTCTAATCTGCAGCTGCAGAAATACCTATTGATGACCTCACTCTCGAATCTCCTTTCACGATCAGTCTTCCAGTCTTCCTTATACCCCCCTCCCCCCAATACAGCTGAGCCACCAGTGGTGCCATGGGTTTGGCTCTGGATGCACTCCCCAGATGAACCATCATTCTCATCAGGATTCCAAACTGAATCCTGGTTGGAGAGTGGGATACACTCAGGGGATTCCTGTACTAGCTGCCTGGTCCTTTTGGACTGGCTGCTGCTCCTCCATTCCCTGTCTCCCTGCATACTCTGAAGCTGCAGAGTGACCACATCTAGAAACGTGCTCTCCACGGAGCTCTCAGCCTCACGGACGCTCCGCACTGACACCAGCTGCTGCTCAAGCTCCGAAATCCGGAGCTCCAACTGCTGTCACTGACCACACTTCCTGCACTCATGGTATTCCAGGAACTGGGAAGCATTCTGAAATTCCCACATGGATGCACACTCTCTCCACTCTTTGGTTGTCTCTGGGCAAAGTTCTAATGACAAACAGCTCCAGCAGGGCTCACAGTCCAGTGGGTTCAGTGTTCCAGGGTTTTGGGAAAACTCTCCAGAAGTCTTTAAGAAACAGGAGCAGAAATCAGCCAATCAGCCCATTGAATCTGCTCTGCCATTTGATCTTGGCAGATATGCTTCTCACCCCATTCTCCTGCCTATTCCACAGGAACGTTCAATCCCCTTAGCAATCACAAACCTATCTATCTCTGTCTTAAATACACTCAGTGACCTGGCCTCCAGCGCACTGTAGCAATGAGTTCCACAGATTCCCCACCCTCTGGCTGAAGAAAGTCCTCCTCATCTCAGCTCGAAAGGTTGGCCCTTCATTCTGAGGCTGTGCCTTGGTTACTGAGTCTCTCCTCTTTTTGGAAACATCTTCTCTGCATCCACTCTATCCAGGCCTATCAGTATTCTGTAAATTTCAATAAGGTCCCTCATCCTTCTAAACTCCAGTAAGTACAGACCCAGAGTCCTCAACCACGCCTCATATGACAAGCCTTTCATCCCCAGGATCATTCTTGTAAACCCCTTCAATGCCAGCACGTTGTTTCTTAGAATATGGGTCCCAAATCTGCTCACAATATTCCAAATGTGGTTTGACCAGAGCCTTACACAGCCTCAGCAGTACATCTCTGCTCTTGTATTCTGGCCCTACTGAAATGAATGTGAACATTTTATTTGTTTCCCAAGCACAAACTGGACCTGCCTGTTAACCTGAAGGGAAATCTGAATGAGGTTTGTGCTTTAGATTTCCAAAGACTTTCCTCATTTAGAAAACAGTCTTTGCATCTGTTCTTCATCCCAAAGTGCATACCCTCACACTGTCACACATTGTATTCTATCTGCCACTTCTTTGCCCACTCTCCGAGCCTATCCAGGGGTTTTTACAGCCTTCCCACTTCCTCAACACTACCTGTCCCTCCACCTATCTCATGTCACCTGCAAACTTAGCAACAATGTCTTCACTTCCTTCATCCAGATTGTTCACATATCATGTGAATAGTTATGGTCCCAACATTGACACCTGCAGAACTCTACTCGTCACCAGCGGCCATTGTTCCTCATGTTCTGCTTTATGCCAACCTGCCAGTCCTCAGTCCATGCCAGTACATTGCCCCTAACACTGTGGGCGTTTATCTTATGTCAAGTGCCTTCTGGAAATCCAAAAAGATTACTTCCTCGGACTCTCTTTTGTCTGATTGGTTCATTGCCTCCTCAAAGAATTCTAACAGATTTGCCAGGCATGACGTCTCCTTGATGAAGCCATTGCACTTCCAAGTCCTCTGCAATTTCATCCTTAAATTGAAGTCTAAAACCTTACCAACAACTGAGTCCTGGCTAACTGGCCGATAATGTCCCATCTTCTACCTCCCTCCATTCTTAAACAGGGGTGGTATGTGAGCCATTTTCCTGTCCCTTGCCCCTACCAAATCTGTCCCCACCCCACCTCCACACCCTGACTCCATTGATTCCTGAAAGATCATCTCCAATACCTCCACAATCTCCTCAGTGATCTCCTTCAGAACACACTGGTGTAGTTCATCCAGTCTGGGTGAGTTATCCACATTCAGACCTTCCAGCTTCCCCAGTACCTCCTCCTTAGTGATGGCCACTACACTTCCCTCCAACCCCTGACAGTCTTGAATTACTGGTACACTGCTGGTGTTTTCCATGGTGCAGACTGATGCAAAGTATCTATTCAATTCCTCTGCTATTCCTAATTTTCCTGTTATTCTTTCTCCAGCCTCACTTTCCAGTGATCCATAGTCTATTTTTGACTCCCTCTTCCTTTTTATACACCTGATAAAACTCCTGCAATCTTCTTTTATATGACTGGCTAGATAACTCCCACATTTCACATTCTCCACCCTTAATGCTTTTTCAGTTATCCCCTGCAGGTTTTTAAAGGCTTCCTAATCCTCTGGCTTCCCACTATTCTCCACCACATTGTGTGCTTTTTCTTTTGCTTTTATGCTGTCCTTGACCTCCCCCATCAGCCATGGTTGCCTTGTCCTCCCCTTGGTATTTTTTTTCTTTTTTGGGATGAATTCCTGCTCTGCTTCCTGGATTACCCCCAGAAACTCTGCTGTTTGCTGTCCCACCATCTTACCTGCTCGGCTCCCCTTCCAACCAACTCTGGCCAGCTCCTTCCTCATGTCTTTCGAGTTACTTTTACTCAATTGAAATACTGTTCCATCTGATTGCAGCTTCTCCCTCTCAAACTACAGGGGGAATTGTATCATATTATGGTCACTTATCCACAGGGATACTTTCATCTTAAACTCACTAATCATGTTTGCTTCAATACACATCACTGAATCCAGACCTGCCTGTTCCATCATGGCTCAAACACAAGCTGCTCCAAAATTCATCTCGTCGACATTCTATGAAACCTTTCCTTGAGATACACTACCCAGTCCACATATCCATTGAAGTCTGCCCTGACATTTTCTGTCTCCAGACTGATTTCCTTCCCCACACCCTGATTACTGTTTGGAGATCTGGACATAACTTTCATCAGATTCTTTATTTATTGCAGTTCCTCAGCTCTACCCACACAGATTCTACACCTTCTAACTCTATATCACTTCTTGCTATTGATTTAATTTCATTTCTCACTAACAAGGCAACTCTTCCCCCTCTGCCCATCTGCCCGTCCTTTTGATGGGACATGTATCCTTGGGTATTTAGTTCCCAGCCTGGATTCCCTTACAGCCATATCTCTGTGATACCCACAACATTGTACCTGCCAGTTTCAATCTGCACTCCAAGCTCATTGTGTATACTATGTGCATTTAAGTACAACACCCTCAGTCCTGCATTGATTGCCCTCCTTCCCATCATTGTCCCCTTATCTGCTGTGCTTTATGTTCGATTCCTGATCCTTTCTGTACTCTCTGTCCTTTTACATCTTCTAGAAACTTGAATAACCTTTCCTGAGCCCTCCTCCACTTTAATTAGTTCAAATTCCTTAGAAACTCAATTTACCTCAATGTGTGGCATCACTTTTACTCCCTTACTCGGAATGCTTTGTGCATTGAGATACAACCTCTTTAAGTTTGTACTATTATTGATTTTCCATGCACTTTCATGGTTCCTTTGATGTTCAAAACTTCCATCCCTTTCTTTTATTTTCTGGTCACAATCAATCCCATCACTAACCAGCAATCCTACCTTCTCCTTTACCTTCCATTTTCTCATTTTCCATCCAACTGAACCAAATTCCTTTCTCTTTGGGTTGAGTTCAGGACAATATTTATCATTGAGCCAACATCATTATTGCTGTTTGATCTCATTGCTTCTAGTGGGATCTTGCTGTGCAGAAACTGGCTGCCACGTTACTGACATTGCAACAGGGACTGCTTATCAAACAGAAATGCCTGTAAATGTCTTTCAGAGAGTCAAAAATATTAAGGGCTGGATTGAAATATAATTAGTGTCAGGGATGGACAGCACAGAAACAAATACCTTCAACTCCCTGATAATCCTGCCCACAACTGATTTCAATCTCTCCCCAGGGTTATTGCCCTCTGTGCTGGTGGAAATCAGTCCTTCCTACCCACTCTGTCCAGGCCCCTCATCATTTTACACACCACCATCAAATCTCCCCTCAGCCTCCTCTGTTCCAACGAAAACACTCCCAGCCAATCCAAACATCCCTCAAAACTCAAAGTCCCAATTCCAGACAAACTCTTCCTCTGTCCTGGTCTCTCGAGAGATCACATCCTTCCTGTAATGTGGTGACCAGAACCGTACACAGTTCTCTCACTGTGCTCTAACTGGGGTTTTACACAGTTCCAGAATAAACAAACTTCTTGCTTTCACAGTCAACCAAAAATGAGATAAGGGAGGTGATGGTCTAATGGTGTTATTGCTGAGCTGTTAATCCAGAGATCCAGATAATGTTCTGGGGACCAGGGTTAGAATCCAGATGATGGTGGCATTCAAATTCAATCCAAACAAAATCTGCAATTAAGAGTCTAATGATGACCATGAAACCATCGTTGATTGTCAGGAAAAAGCATCTGATTCCCTTATGTCCTTTAGGGAAGGAAACTGCCATCCTTACCATGTGACCCCAGACCCACAGCAATGTGGGTGACTCTAAACGGCCCTTTGGGTGATTAGGGATGGGCAATAAATGCTGCCGATCCATCAATGCCCTCATTCCATCAAGGGAAAAAGAAAAACATTTTTTCCCATTTGTCTTCTGAACTATCTCACTGACCTGCATTCATTAGTCACCATGGCCACATCTTCCACCTCCACACACATCTGACTTCCAGCTTCAACATGATGAGAGACGTTCCTTCATTATCTGAGAAACAGAAACATCAAACACAGGAGCAGCAGTAGGCCATTCGGCCCTTCAAGGCCTGCTCCACCATTCAGTATGATCAAGGCTGATCATCCAACACAGTCCCCTGTTCCTACTTTCTCCCCACATTCTTTGATCCCTTTAATCCTAGGAACTATATCTAATTCCTTCTTAAATACACATTGCATCTAATTCCCTTTTACTGGAAAAATGGATGACAATTATTGGGTTGTTGTTTTTTGACCAGTATGGACACAATGAGCTGATGGGCCTTTTGGGTCCCGAAGACTCTATTGTTATATATTGTGAATAACTGAGTACCAAGGACTGACCCTTGTGGCACCCTAAGTTGTAATTACCTGCCATTCAGAAAAAGACTCATTCTTTCTGTGCTGCCTGCCAACCAGTTCCCAATCCATGTCAGTACGTGACCCCAATCCTCTTGTTCATTTGGTCTAGATCTGGGAGTCCCACCCTTACTCATTGTGGGAACAGATTCTGAACAGTCTGTCTCATCCTTCGAGGGCTCCCACTGCCCTGACACTGATTTCCCATCATGTCATTGGTTCCGATCCACTTTTACCAAAGCACCGCACAGTTTAGTAAAATGAAAACTTTTACACTTGCTCCATGGTTCTCCATTTCCATCCCTACTCTCAATCTCACTGAGTTCTGATCACCGTCACTAAAATGATCCCCCATCGATAGCCCTTCTCGATGCCCACATTCATTCCATAACCAATGGTCCAAAATTGTCCCTTCTCTCTCTCTCTGCTGCTTCACCATCACCTTCTCAGGGGCAACTAGAGACGGTAATGAATGCTGGCCCTGCCAGTGACACTCAGATCCCAAGAAGCAATTTGAACAATGTCTGTTCATTTGTCGGGTTTGTTAGGTATTGACTACAAATGTTCAAAAAATTGCATTGCCAGTGAATATTGTGAGAGTTGAATTCCCTTCAAATGGCAGGGATTAAAATTGTTTCTCTTTTCTTTCAGGCCGTGACAACTCTCAGCCCAAGCTGACCCTGCTGCCCCCCTCCCCGGAGCAGGTCAGTGCCAAGGGCACTGCCACCCTGGTGTGCCTTGCCAATCACTTCTATCCCGATGAGCTGGAGGTGCAGTGGAAGAAGGATGGTGCAGTCATTTCGGACGGGGTTCAGACCAGCAACTACCTGCGAGCTTCGGACAGCACCTACAGTGTCAGCAGCATGCTGACACTCTCTGGGTCTGACTGGGAGTCCAACGCTCACTTCTCCTGTGCCCTCACCCACGTGACCCTCCCCTCTCCCCTCAGCAAGAGCATCAGTAAATCAGAATGTGTATAGAGAGCGTGAGACAGTCCACAGAGGAGACACAACTTTAAATAGAACAGCGCTGAGCTGACAGGACAAAGGTCATTGTCAGCACTGAATTTCAACTCTCTTCCTTCTCAGGACTGCTCAGGGAACCTTCTGAGGTTTGGATGTAAAAGCAGGTCATTGCGACAGTGTCGACGGAGCTTTACGCTGTGTCAAACCCCATGCTGTCCCTGTTCTGGGAGTGTTTGATGGGGACAGAGTTGACTTGTGATGCCAAGTAAAATCTCTTGAAGTTGCTGAAGACTGTCAGCTGTACAAAACAATGTGAACCTCAGAATTCTCTGCTTCAGTAAACCAGATCTCCTTCCTGCTCAGCTGCCAGTTCCAATTTAAGGTTTTGTCACTGTTTAAAGGGACAGGATTCTCATGTTATTGAGCAAACCTCCACAAGTGTTTTCCTCAAGCTCCATTGTGGCTGTGAATTTGAGCAGCCTCCTCTGTCTGGGCTGTTAATTGCAGTTTTTTTTCTGTCTATGTGAATGTGGAAAAGGGAATAAAGATGAAGATTCAGTCTCTGTCTCTGTCTGCTTTGGAAATAGATGACTTTCCCCGCCTCCCAGTTGATTGACTGCATTTCAGCAGGTCATTGTCAAGATTGGCTGGTTGGCCTGTCAATCAATCATCAATCATTAATCATTTTCAAATGATCCCTTTGGTCAGGAATTTATGCAGGTTACAAGATTCCAAAAAGAACAGAAACTGAAAGTTGTTAGGACTCAATAAGTACAATCTGATGCATTCCCTCTTCACTCTGTTGGTCCAGGCCCGGCTGATGGGATCGCACTGTGCAATCTCTGCTGCATGTTGGGTAGCTGTTGAAACAACCTTCGGCCAATCACTGACATTGTCAGCTGTGTCTCTCTGAGGTAAAAACAAGGACTGCAGATGCTGGAAACCAGATTCTAGATTAGAGTGGTACTGGAAAAGCACAGCAGTTCAGGCAGCATCTGAGGAGCAGGAAAATCGACATTTCGGGCAAAAGCCCTTCATCAGGAATAGAGCTCTATTCTTGATGAAGGGCTTTTGCCCGAAACGTCGATTTTCCTGCTCCTCAGATGCTGCCTGAACCGATGTGTTTTTCCAGCACCACTCTAATCTAGAATGTGTGCCTCTCTGAGTGTGAGTGTTTAACTTAATGCTGCTTGGAGGGGTCTCTCTCAGTGTGGATTTGTTACTCAGAGAGACACCTACAGGCAGCGTTCAGTAACGCACCCACATTCGGAGACACCTGTCTGCAGCATGGAGTGTGATCATGTTCCTCAGTGCTACCTGTCTCACAGAGTGAGTGTGTTACTCTGTGCTGTCTGTAGGTGTCTCTCTGAGATATGTGTCTCCGAGCGTTGGATTGAGAATGGGCTTTGTGCTGGGGATTAAAGATTAGGCTTTAATCTTCTCAAATCATGAATGGAAAACAGTTCTGCTGATTCAGTCTGAGATGGCAGCTCATTCAGATGGCCGAAGTTAAAAATCCAACAACTCCAGGGGATAGTCAAACAGGTTTATTTGAAAGTAGAAGCGTTCAGAGCACTGCTTCTTCATCAGGTAGCTGGAGGGGCAGGATCATTGGACACAGAATTTATTGTAAATTCAGATGGCAGCTGAGAAAGGTGAATACTGAGAGTGTATTCTCAGTAAGTGAGGGATTTCAGAGGCAGTGGGCACTGTGCTCCCTAATGCAGAAATGTCGATTTTCCTGCTCATCAGATGCTGCCTGACCTGCTGTGCTTTTCCAGCACTACTCTAATCTAGACTGTGCTCCCTAACGTGCTGCCCAATTACAGGGGACTTTCTGAATCCAGGGTCAATGGTGGCTGCCTGCCCAGCCAATGCTGGCTCCCCATAGTCATATTTCAGTGGTTAATTAACCCAAAACAAGGTGCAGCAATATTACCTTCCAGGGAGGGGAGCTGTCTGAGGGAGGGAGGTTGAACTCTTGCAGCCCCAAGAGAGGTTGCGGTGGATTAATGACAGGTATGACCACCATGAAGGTGCCACCTTCTCTCCCCCTGCCCCAGCTGTGATGACCCTCAGGTTAAAAGTGTGACTGCTCTGGGATGATGACCACATTCCTGGGTGATGGAGGGAAGGTCAACTGCTCCCAAAGGCAGCACAAGCTGGATCAAAGGTGAAACAAGAGTAAGCATGGGGAGATTGAGGGTGACAGAAGGAGGGGGTTGGTTGGCAGGTTGTTATTCAGAGTCAGGTCCCAGAGTATCAGTCCTTCTGACATGCCCCTTTCTATCTGTCAGCCAGAGCTCCCTGATTGGACAAATTTAACTGGCCCTGTCAGAGAACTCATATTTTTATCAAAAAGAATAAAACATTTATTGAACAAGGAGCTCAAGAGCTAAATGACACTAGACAAAATGAATGGTTTGAAAGGTTTCATTATGGACACCGCAAATGAGATTTGGTGAAGAACTTTTTCACTCAATGGGTGGTGGGAATCTGGAATGGACTGTCATAAAATCCCTACTGTGAGGAAACAGGCCACTTGGCCCAACATGTCAACACTGACCCTTGGAAGAGTAACCTACCCAAGACCCAATCCCCTATCTTATTACTCTGCTTTTCCCCTGACTGATGAGCCTAACCTACACATCCCTGATCACCACGGGCAACTTAGCATGGCCAATTCACCTAACCTGCACGTCTTTAGACTGTGGGAGGAAACCAGAGCACCCAGAGGAAACCTACGCAGGCACTTGGAGAATGTGCAAACTCCACACAGACAGTTGCCTGAGGCTGGAATTGAACCTGGGTCAAAACACCCAATCCAGCCTTGACTTCGCTCCAGCATCTGCCTCCACTTCTGGCCCCTCCCACTCTGCAACCAAGACTGAGACTACATTTCCCACAGTCCCCCTGAGTCCAACTGCCTACCTGCAGCCAGCCAGCACACTCGCTCTCCCTCCTCACCCATACACCCCCACAGTGCACCCTATCCCTCCACTTCTCCATCTTCACCACATCCCCACCTTCCCACTCCCCCACCTCACTCCACATCCCACCTCCACCCCAATCTCCTTTCTCTCCCACACCCATTCTCTCCCATTCCCATTACCCTTTCCCCCTCCCCTCCTTCAGCCATCTCAGACCCCCCTGAAAACCTCGTCCCCCACCCTGAGCCTTGCCCCTTATTTCCTATCCCCCCACGACCTCGAACTCTCTGAGGCCAAAAGGTCCATCCTGAGAAAAGGGCTCACATTCGTTCCCCACCTCAAAAAATCCCGCACCCACCAGGACGTGGAGCTCTTCTTCCGCCGCCTCTACCTCCGTGTCTTCTTCTTTAACAAAAACTCCCAAACTCCCTCTGAGGACCCCTCCTCCCACCTTCAACCTTCCTCCTCCACTTGGTCAACCCCCCACCCCCCACCACCAGCTGTGTACACCCAATTTCTTCATTGCTGACCATTGATGTGACATCCCCCTCCACCAATACCCTCCTCCATCTGGCCGAACTGGTCCTCACCCTCAACAACTTTTCCTTTAACTCCTCCCAGTTCCTCTAAATCCAGGGGTGGCTATGATTACCTGGATGGGCCCCAGCTCCCCCTGCCCCTTTATTGGCTATGCTGAACAGTCCCTCTTCAGTGCCTACACAGGCACTGTGCCCCAGCTCTGCTACCATTACATCGATGACTGCGTTGGTGCAGTGACCTGCACCCAGGCTGAACTGGAGCAGTTCATCGTCTTCACCCACAACTTGCACCCTACCCTCAAGGTCACTTGGTCCACCTTCGACACCTCCCTCCCCTTTACTGACCTCTCCATTCCCATCTCCGGTGACAGTGTTCAGATCGACATTTACTGCAAACTCACAGACTCCCATTATTACTCGGACTATACTTTCTCCCACCCAGTATCCTGCAAGAACTCCATCCCATTCTTCCAATTCCTCCGCCTCAGCTCTATCTGCTCGTATGAGGAGACATTCCACTCCCAAGGATTCCAGATGTCCACCTATTTTGAACAACATGCTTTTGCTCCTTCTGTCATCCATCGCACCACCTCCATTTCCCGTTCCACTGCTCTAAACCCACCCCCCTCCAAACAGAATAAAGACAGAGTGCCCATTGTCCTCACCTATCATCCAAACCGATCTCTGTATCCAACACATCATCCTATTCCGCCAAGCCTAACAAGACCCCACCACCAAGAATGTCTTCCTCACCCTACCCCTGTCTGCCTTCCACAAGGACTGTTCCCTTTGACAATTCTTGGTTTGCACCACTCTCTCCACCATCTCTCCTGAACCCCTCAGTACCTTCCCCTGCAAACGAAAAGGATGCAAAGCCTGCTGGTACACCAACCCCAGCACCTCCATCCAGGGCCCCAAACAGTCCTTCCAGGTGAGACAGAGGTTCACCTACCTCTCCTCCAACCTAGTTTACTGCGTCAGGTGGCGGAATGTGATCTTCTCTACATCGGGAAGACCAAACATAAACTTAGGCAGCGGTTGGCCGTGCATCTCAGCTGGGCCTGTAGGGGCCGACCAGACCTCCCAGTCACCACCCATTTTAATTCCCCTTCCCACTCCCTTTCCTCCGAGTTCAATTCCCGCCTCGGGCAACTGACTGTGTGGAGTTTACACATTCTCCCCGTGTCTGCGTGGGTTTCCTCTGGGTGTTCCGGTTTCCTCCCACAGTCCAAAAATGTGCAGGTTAGATGAATTGGCCATGCTAAATTGCCCATAGTGTTAGGCGGAGGGGTAAATGTAGGGGAATGGGTCTGGGTGGGTTGTGCTTCGGCGGGTCAGTGTGGACTTGTTGGGCTGAGGGGCCTGTTTCCATTCTGTAAGTAATCTAATCTAATCTAATCAACATGACCATCTTTGGCCTCCTCCATTGCCACAATGAACCAAATCACAAATTGGAGGAACAACACCTCATCTTCCGCCTGGGCAGCCTACAGCCCAGAGGATTCAACACTGAGTTCTCCAATTTCAAATACCCTCCCTTCCCATTCCCTGACTCCCTCCCCAGCCCCTCCCATCTCTTCCACTCCTCTCTGCCACCAAACAGATTCATTCCTTCCATTGACGAACCAGGTCGTGTCCTCTGCCTGTCTTCATCTATCCCCGTTCTCCACCCTGCCCCAGCCACCCGCTTTATCTGCAGCTCCGCCTCCACCCACCCCCATTCCTGAAGAAGGGTTACACCTGAAACATCAACTTCTTCACCGCCTGATGCTGCCTGGCTTGCTGTGTTCCTCCAACCTCCTGCCTGTCATTGAATGGAACCAGCAGGAAAGGGCTGGACAATCAAGTGTCAGGGCCATCAACAAATGGGAATGGGACACACTACAGATAATGCATTGAGACAGTCAATCACAAAGAGGTGACCAAACTGGAAATGAAATATTCATACACAGTTTGAATTTAATATCAGAAAGTGTGAGACCATGCACTTTGTTCAGAATAATCGAAAGGCTGACTATTATTTAAATAGTGAGAGATTCCAACAAAGCGCAGTACAGAGTGATCTGGGTCGTATTGTGCATGAAACACTGAAGGTTAGTGCATGTACTGTCAGTAATTGAGAAGGTGAATGGAATTTACACCTTTATTGCTGGGGATTGGAATTTAAAAGTAGAGAAATCTTGTTGAAACTTTATAGGGTGTTGTGAGCCTGCATTTGAAGTATTGTGTGCAATTTTGGTCCCTGTATTTAAGAAAGGATGGACAGTCATTGGAGTCCTACTCCTGCTTCAATTTCTCATGTTCTTGTGTGCTCCAGTGTCCCTCCCTCACAGCACAACTGGTTTGTCCCCTGCCTGCAGTAGCAGCCTCCAGTCTCTGGGTGGTGCTGCCATACGATCTGACTTGCCCAGGCTGTCACAATTCCCACATCACAACAATGCCTGGACTTCGGAAGTATTGAATTGGCTGTAAAACATTTTCCAACATCCAAGCTCAAAAATGGCATCATAGAAATATAACTCTCTCTCCTTTTATGTTTTGTCTCCAAGCCTTCCCACCTGTCATCCAACAACATCGCACACTTGTGTAAAATCTTGAATGGATCATGAATCTCTGGGAGAACTTACTTTGTGACAACACTGGGTCTAATGACCACATCCTCAGTGGGCTTTGAGGGTGAAGGTCAATAGCAGTCTCACTGGCACTTGATCTGAATTGTCTCCAGTCAGTCAGTGCTTTTGTCTGGTCCAGACAGTACTGACCAACCTTAGATCCCTGTGATCTGATTGAGATGAATGGTGAGCTGTGCTGGAATTTCACACATGGCTCACACACATGGTGAAGCAGGGATTCCCCATTTCAGAAGAGTAAATGGAACGAACGAACTGTGTGGATGTGACATCCCCACCTGTCCCCAAGAGAGTGGGGACAGGAACAGTAAGATTCTCACACAGAAAGGATGTAAACATTTTAACCCAGAGAGGGAGAGGGGGTAGGAAAAGCAATGCTCCCTAAAGACAGGGGACAGTATCTGTCTGTTCCCCACTTTCTTGTTGTGTTGTGACCTTGGGAAATTGGTTTGGTTTATATTTTCTCAGTTGTATTCAGGTTTGATAAAGCTTTGGGTCATCTTGTTTCGTAATGCCTTATCGGGCCCTTGGTGATTTTATTTTGTCCGATAACACTCCCACAAAGTGTCTGATTTAAACAGGATTGTCCGGAAGTACCCATCAAGTTTAGTCAGCATTTGTGGGGAAAGATACAGATAACATTTCAGGGGCTGACGTTCTTTCAAACTCAATTTACTTTTTCTGAAAAGGGAAATGCTGTTTGAAGCTTTTAATTTTGTTCTGATCAGGACAGAATTGGAAGAATACCAAATCTCAAAGGCATATGTTGATTTTGTGGCAGGTCTTATTCCTTGCGTTCTGGTTTTCTTTGTTTTGTTTTTGCATGTGCCTTCACGTTTTTGATGTTGGACTGAGTCCTCTGTGAGATAATGCACCTTTCCAGAGGAAAGATTCCTCTGTGGGACAGCCTGGTCCTTTGTGGGTGGACTTGACCTTTGGAAAGACTGAACACTTGTGTATGCTGGGAAGCGAGCATTTGCTGCTTCCTGGATTGGACCCTGGATTGGATGGGTCACGACTTCCTTGGGAAGAGTTCATTCATTCATCAGCGCTGCTGGAGGCGGGGCCAGTGACGTCACGCCACCCACCGGGTCGTATTTGCTCACGTGATCACAGGGTCTTACGCCTCAACGTGGCGCCAATGAATCGCTGTATCTCGCTTGGTCCTTATTCGGTAAAAAAAAGTTGAACAGACTGAAGTGAAACCGATTATTCAAGTCGTACTTATATTTAAAATAGTAGTTTATCATAATTGGAGTGCGACCGATTCCGTTGCCTTGCACGAATTCCTCCTTTTCCCTCAGTGGGGGAGGGTATTCTCTGTGTCCGTGTATTGTTTGGGAGGTGGACCCGCCGATGCCGGCTCCGGGGTTGACCGGGACAGCGGGGGAATGACGTTTTAGAGAAAGCCGTGAGGTTACCCGCTACGGTGTCATTGCGCAGGCGCGGTACAATATGACGCGGTGTCAATGCGCAGGCGTGGGATTATCGGCTTGGGTCGTGCGCAGGCGCGCCGCTGCCGGCCAATGTGTCGTTGCGCAGGCGCGGCATGACCGGCCACGGTGCACGAGTCTTTGGATCGCGGGGAATTCAAAATGGAACGGCTCAGTGTCAGAGAGAACAGCCCAGTGAGGCTTGGAGCTCCTCTCAGAGTCAAATCTAACACCAAGATTGTCCAGACTGGCTTCACCTACTGTTGTAATGGAGACTGGATTCAAAGCAATTACTTTAATCTTCAGTTGGAGGAAATCCCTGCTCATCTGTGATTACGGAAAACAAAAATGTAGTGGATGTGTGTGTCCTGCTGGTGCAGCATTATTGTTCATACCGAGTTACCTTTGAGTAGGTGGCAGTGGGCTGTCTTGAACCACTGCAGTGTGTGAGCTGTAGGTAGATCCGCAGTGCCCTTGGGTGGAGTTCCTGGATTTTGAACCAGTGATAGTGAAAGAGTGTCAGTATATTTCTAAGTCAGGATGGTGAGTGGCTTGAAGGGGAATTTGCAGGTAGTAGTTTTCCCATATATCTGACTTTGTTCTTTTAGATGGAAGGTTTTAGTTTTGAAGGAGCTGTTCAATAACTGTCATAATTGAGGAGGGAATAAAGGCTAAGTTCATTGGCTTCTTTGGCTACAAACACATCCATAGAATTTGGACTAAATGATAACAGCCCCTGAGCTGCCAGCTGGATACCAGAAGATTGTGTTTTAGGAGGATTGTGTGTTAGACGGAGATGTGTGTAGATTGAGACGGAGAAAAAACAATTTACTTCAGTCGTCGTGTTAGATGTGGCTTGGATAAGAGTTATTTCAAAAATGTGGCAAATTACAAAATTGATTGGAAGGGTTTACATGTCGAATTTGGGAAAGATGAGCACCGATTTGAGGCAACAATGTATGTTATATGAAAATTAGCAGGCACTGGTGTTAAAGTACAGATTTGAGATGGCCCAAGGAATCCCTTGTGGCCTCAGACCTGTAAGCCTCTCTTGGTTTGTCCCGGCGATCGTACTGAGTCTGGAATAGCCTGGAATAAAAACATCTTACGGACAGTTTAATTTAATTTTAGTCTTCCCCTTTATTTACCAATAACATCACTGTTACAACAGAACACATTATTAGCCAGACTAACTAAGATTCTAAAATCTTAGGAGATTAGCGACCAGCTCTGCCTTGAAGAACCCTAGCAGGTAACTCTGTCCTGTCACAAACAGGTTTCCTTTCTACAAAATTTTACAAAAACATTGCATTTGATTAGATTTAAGCACTTGGCGAGACAAGTCCTTACTATAAGGAGGTACCAGTCGAAACTAAGTGGGAGAAGTCGTAAGGTAACCTTGCATGTCAAGTATCGTTTTTTACAAAATGGCTTCTTAGCCAGAAAGGCAAACTTTGACCATTTAAAAAATGGCTTCCCCATAGATTGTGTCAGAATCTCTTCTATATTGGGTGAGAATAATTTTTAAACTATGAGCAGACTCTTGCTTTTTATCTTAAGCAAACAATCGTTCTGAACCTGAGGCTGAATTGTTACTGCAAAGTTGTATTTCAAATGATTCATTTGTCTTGAATTAGACCTTTTTTTTTTCTTTTCAGGGTTGTGGTTCAAATTCAAAGAGGACATAGATCTGACTCGTTAGAATTGATAGTGGGACAGTCATGGTCTGTAAGAACAGCAAGTAAGTTAAAAGCTTCGTCAGCATTACTTTTTACAGAATTTGCATTTCATAATCAGCGATTGTTACTCAAAATCATCATAAAAGTCCCAAAATGCAATTAAGTTCAAAACAAGGGTTATAGAGATAATACCGGAACAGGATAATGATTGTACATAATCAGCCATGGCCATAATAAATGATGGTGCTAGCTTGAATGACCTACTCCTGCACCTGTTTTCCATATTGAATCCACAACAAGTAAGCGTGCATTCAAACCAAACCACAGTTAATTTTCTATTGGTTTTTGGCAATCTCAGCATTAAAATGTTGTTCTCTCACTCTAGTGTCTTTTGAACACCCAGGTTAGGGATTGTAACAGAATAATGTTTTTCCCTTTCTGTCTGCTGAGCCTGCATGGGTAATAAGAATCCAGTATAATTAGTACGACCTGACCATTAATTACAAGGCTTTTGACATGCTTGCAGGATGACACCAAGTCAGAGATCAGAATTAAACACTGTCATTAATTTCACAAGTGAACACCCATGAACGTTATCACTCTGTGTCCTGTTTACACAGATTCATTGCCGTTAAGGTAATTGTTCTTAATTGCCTTGAAGCATCCTGTTACCACTTGGTGAGAACAGATGTTTTTATCTTCTGCACATCCTGGTTTCCCCCTTTTGCGGACTGGCGCGTCCCTGGCTGTCCTATTTATTTTCTACTGTGCAACAAATGTGTTCTATAATTCAACATTACATTTAGTCAAAATGTTTTAAGGCTATAAACTTTCTCATTCCCTCCTTTAGTCATTTCATGACAACTACATAAGTTATACAAGTATAATTAGTTCATTCAGTCTATTTGTATTCTCAATAATTTGAGTGCTTCCTCTTGCGAGTCATTGTCTGGAGGATCAGAGCGGAAAGATACTGGATTTCAGCGGAGACGTTCAGACGTGGAGCTACAGGGATAGACAAGGGTCGATTAACAAGATTCCACTTTAGCTTAGGCGAAAAGCAATGTACGGTCCATTCCATGCATAAGTGGATGACACTGAATATTCCCAGGATGAGACCGGGGCCTATCAGTACGTTCCACACAGCGACCAAAGCCAGCAAGTAATACTCCATCCATTTGGATCGGATGACGATGGTGTGGCAGGTGTCTTCCCTACATCTTGACCAGTTTTGTTGATAATATCTAAGTTGTCCAAAATGTCTTTAGAGAAATCATTGATGTAGATGCAACATTGTTGGCCAATAACAGAGCAAGCACCTCCTTCTGAAAGTGACCTGAATTTGGAAAGTTGAATCTCAGAACATTCAGCCTGAAATCATTCATTCCCCTAAATACATGACAGGTGGTAGATGAAGAGATTCTCCATACTTCTACGTGGAACCAGGAAAGACTTGAACAGCCTGTATCAATTTCCAAAAATGTGGTTAATCGTAACTCGCCATATTTCTTGCGGTTGAACAGTTTGAAGGATATTCGCTGGTTTCATCATGATGTATCTGACCCTAAACTGTTCAAAAGCTGTATTCTTCTCACCCTCCACACTCCATGATATCAGCGGTGGGATCTCTCCCTTTGTGAGCCGAATGAAATACTGATTACAACTAATGGATAAGTATGACATAAGTTTATTTTTAAAGCTCAGTAAGATGACTTGTGATACTTTGCAACTTTGTAAAGATGATTCTTTCGCCACCTTGATTAGGACAAAAAAAAATTTAAAAATTAAAACGGAGTATGCTTTCCTTAATTGGTCAGAGTATTGAGTCCTGGAGTTGGGAGGTCTGGTGTGGCTGTACGTGGCATTGGTTAGGGCACTGTTGGAATGTTACATGCAATTCTGGTCTCCTTCCTTTCGGAAAGAGATTGTGAAACTTGAAAGGGTTCGGAAAAGATCGACAAGGATGTTGCCAGGGTTGGAGGTTTTCAGCTATAGGGAGATGTTGAGTTGGCCTGGGCTGTTTTTCCTGGAGTGTTGGAGGCTGGGGAGTGACCTTACAGAGGCTTATAAAATCACGAGGGGCATGGATAGGATAAATAGACAATGTTGTTTTCCCTGGGGTGGGGGAGTTCAGAACTAAAAGTTTAGGGTGAGAGGGTTAGGATGTAAAAGAGACCTAAGGGGCAACTTTTTCACGCAGAGGGTGGTATGTGTATGGAATGAGCTGCCAGAGGAAGTGGTGGAGGCTGGTACAATTGCAACATTTAAAAGGCATCTGGATGGGATGATAAATAGGAAGGGTTTGGAGGGATATGAGCCGGGTGCTGGCAAGTGGTACTAGATTGGGTTGGGATATCTTATCTGCATGGATGTGTCAGACTGAAGGGTCTGTTTCCATACTGTACATCTCTGACTCTATTTATCCTGATCCCTTAAGTGAATTTTGTATTGAGTTTGAGTACTCACTCTAATATAAAATACACTGTTTGATGTTCTGGTTCTCACTCCATATGGAAACCTTGACTTTCATTACAAGGCTGAGAATAAATTGGAAATGAATTCCAGCCTGTGTTGAACTCGTCAGACATATACTCTGAGAGATAAAAAGAAGGTTCTCGTTTGTTTCATGCTTTGATCACAGTTTATTAAAGCTTTGTATTGGTCATTAATGTTTTGAAATGAATTTCATCGTTTTTGTTACTGTTCTTCAGATTCTAGATTGACCAACAGCCTGTACTTTGTAACAGGGCAGCCCAGTGTTTGGCACAAGTGGGCAGGAAGATTTGGCCAAATGCCTGGCAGAGTTGAAATTGAGTCACGAGGCACTCGATGACCTGGTAGATGACCAAGATTGGTTTGATGAGGACTTTGGGCTGAGCTGTAGCAAAGTGCCGCAGCCAGTGCAGGTGGCCCAGTCTCCAAAAGGATGTGCCTCTGAAAATCCAAAGGGAACCTGACTTTGCTGTTGCTCCTGATGCTTTAGAGGTTGAGAAGATGGTTCATGCAGTGGCTGTGGTGCTGTGGAAGTTGCAGGAACTTGGCCATGATCCAGCAGGTCTACAAAGACTCACAGACTGTCTTGAAAATAATAAATGGAAAGATGTAGAGAGTGAGTGTAGAAGTTTATCGTGAGGTGAGATTCAGCTTTTGAGTTTGAAAGCAATTATTTTTTTTCTCAGTTAAGCAAGAAAGGTATGGGTTAATAGTGCTCTACAGCAGCTCTGAGAGGGCAGATCTAATATAATCTTTTCTCTGTTACACTTTTACTTCTTCCAGCTTGTATTTAATGTGACAAGACAAATTTTTGCTGAGATGTTTTCTGAAGACCCCAGTGTAAGCTAAACCCCATGGATGAAGCCAAGCTGAATTAACCCTGCTTTCTTCAAATGAGCGAGGAACTTACCATGAGCATGGGAGTCCTCCATTTCTGATTTTCAGCAGCAGCAGCAACTCGAAGGGTGAGAGCTTGTACCAGGGGCCTGCTGGGAGCAGTGAGTCACTGATTTGAGCTTTTAAATTTGAAGTCAGAGAGCAGAGGTTTCTGGGAAAGGAGGGACTTCTTATTTTTATTTCCATCCAGCTATATAATTCAGTGGTTTCTCAAGCCAAGACCCTCCCTTTGTAGGGCTTCCCACCAAACCACTTCCTCTAACATTAATATCTAGGGAGATATCAAGTAGCCATCACTTCGTTTTTTTACTTTGTGATAAGGGGACTAGCAGTGATGGCAGTGCAGGGAGAGCAATGTTCCTCGTGCATGATGTTTGAGGTGAGGGACGCCATTAGTGTCCCATCCAAGTACATCTGCACGTAGTGCACCCAACTCTCGCTCCGCCAAGACAGTGTTCGTGAACTGGTGCGGGAGATGGATGAACTTCAGATCATTCAGGAGGGAGCTGCTGTAATAGATAAGAGTTAGAGGGAAGTAGTTACTCCTAGGCATGAAGAAAGCTGGGTGACTGTTCAAAGGGGGAAAAACAGTCAGTGGAGCGATCTGTGGGCTGTGGTTGTTCACCTGAAAAACATGTGTACTGTTTTGGATACTGTTGAGGGGGAAGACTTACCAGGGATATGCAGTGAGGCCCAGGTCTCTGGCACAGAGCCTGTCCCTGTTGCACATGAGGGAAAGGAGGAGAGCGTTAGTCATTGGGGATTCGATAGTTAGAGGCTCAGATAGAAGATTTGTAGGGAACGAACGAGACTTGTGGTTGGTGTGTTGCCTCCCAGGTGCCAGGGTCCATGAGGTCTCGGATCATATCTTTGGGGTCCTGAACGAAGAAGGTGACCAGCCTCAAGTCGTTGCCCGTGTAGGTTCCAACGACATAGGTAGAAAGAGGGATAGGGATATAAGGCAGGATTTCAGGGAGCTAGGGTGGAAGCTGAGAGCGAGAACAAACAAAGTTGTTATCTCTGGGTTTGTTGCCCGGGCCACGTGATAGCGAGACAAGGAATAGGGAGAGATATCAGCTGTACACGTGTCTGCAAGGATGGTGCAGTAGGGAGGGTTTCAGGGACTTGGATAATTGGGACTCATTCTGGGGAAGGTGGGACTTGTACAAACAGGACGGTCTTCACTTGAACCAGAGGGGTACTAATATCCTGGGTGGGAAATTTTGCTGGTGCTATTCGGGTGGGTTTAAACTAGCTCAGCAGGGGATGGGAACCGGAGGTGTAGTTGCAGTGCACAGGAAGATGAGAGTAGGAAGGACAGGGACAGGATTTCGGGGTCGCAAGAATGTGCTGGCAGACAGCGAAGTGATTTGAAGTGTGTCTATTTTAACGCCAGAAGTATCCGAAATAAGGTAGGTGAGTTTGCAGCATGGATAGGTACCTGGGACTTTGATGTTGTGGCCATTTTGGAGACATGGATAGAACAGGGTGAGGAATGGATGTTGCAGGTTCCAGGGTTTAGATCTTTCACTAAGAACAGGTAAGGCGGTAAAAGGGGGGGAGGCGTGGCCTTGTTAGTCAAGTATAATATAACGGTGGCTGAGAGAAATTTTGATGAGTACTCGTCTACTGAGGTCGTGTGGGCTGAGGTTAGAAACAGGAGAGGAGAGGTCACACTGCTTGGAGATTTTTATAGGCCTCCGCAGAGTTCCATGGAGGTGGAAGAGAGGACTAGCAAAATTATTCTGGGTAGGAGTGAAAGGAACAGGGTGGTCATTGTGGGGAACTTTAACTTCCCCAATGTTGACTGGAAATGCTATAATTATAGTACATTGGATGGATCAGCTTTTGTCCGATGTGTACAGGAGGCTTTCCTGACACAGTATGTTGAAGGGCCGACAAGAGTGGAGGCCAGATTGGACCTGGTGCTTGGGAATGAAACAGGTCAGGTGTTTGATTTAGTGGTAGGTGTGCACTTTGGAGAGAGTGACCATAATTCAGTTATGTTTAGTTTAGCGATGGAAAGGGATAGGTACATGCCACAGGTCAAGAGTTAACGACGGGGCAAGGGCAATTATATTGCGATTAGGCAGGAATTAGGATGCATAGAATGGGTAGCAAAATGCAGGGGATGCAGACAATGGAAATGTGGAGCTGGTTTAAGGAACAGATATTGCATGTCCTTGATAGGTATATCCCTGTCAGGCAGGGAGGAAGGGATAAAGTAAGGTAACCGTGGTTTACGACAGAAAGTGCATCTCTTGTTACAAAGAAGAAGGAGGCTTATGTGTTGATGAGGCAAGATGGTTCAGATGAGGCGATGGAGAGTTACAGATCAGCAAGGAATGATTCAACGAGAGAGTTAAGAAGAGCAAAGAGAGGACACGAGCAGTCTTTAGCAAATTGAATAAAGGAGAACCCTAAAGCTTTCTATAGGTATGTGAGAAATCAAAGGATGATTAGGGTGGGAATAGGACCAGCCAAAGACAGAAGGGGGAAGTTGTGTGGATCCTGTGGAGATCGGAGAGGTGCTAAATTAACATCTCTCATCAATTTTCACCCAGGAAAAGGAGAATATTGGAGAGGAGAAGAATAAGGTATGAGATACAGTAGCGCCACAACATATGAGCAAATTGGTTTACGAACAGTATTGTACATAAAGTTTTGCTTCTACATACGCACAAAATTCAAGGTAAGAATGATGGTATGCACAGTTCGTCTTTGGCGCGTGCGCAGTTCGTCTTTGGAGCGTGCACTGTGAACATCGGAAAAATTGATTCGCGAACCGGGTGGCGGAACGGATTAAGTTCGTAAGTCGAGGCATTACTGTGTTAGACTTGAAAGGATCGAGGTTAGTTACGAACAGGTGTTATCAATTCTAGAACAGGCCCTTCAGTCTATAGTGAAAATAGACAAGATCCCTAGGCCGGATGGGATTTATCCGAAGATTATCTGGGAAGCTAGGGAAGAGATAGCAGAGCTTTTAGCTTTGATATGTGAGTCATCATTATCTCCAGGTTTGGTACCAGAGGACTGGAGGACTGCAAATGTTGTGCCCTTGTTCAAGAAGGGCAGTAGAGATGACCCAGGTAATTATAGACCAGTGAGCCTTACTTCTGTTGTAGGAAAGGTTAAGGAAAGGATTATAAGAGATAAGGTTTATAATCATCTAGCAAGCAGCACTTTGATTTCAGATCGTCAACGTGGTTTCATCAAGGGCAGGTTGTGTCTCACAAACCACAGTGAGGTTTTTGAGAAGGTGACCAAGCATGGAGATGAAGATAGGGCAGTTGACACCGTATACATCGACTTCAGTAAAGCCTTTGATAAAGTTCCGCACGGTGGGTTGTTGGAGAAAATGCAGAGGATGGAATTTAGGGTGATTTAGCAGTTTGGATAAGAAACTAGCTTTCTGAAAGAAGGCAGCGAGTGGTTGATGGAAAATATTCAGCCTGGAGTCCGGTTACTTGTGGTGTGCCACAAGGATCTGTTTTAGGACCACTGCTGTTTGTCATTTTTATAAGTGACTTAGACGCAGACTTAGGTGGATAGATTAGTAAATTTGCCGATGAAAGTAAATTTGGCGGAGTGGTAGACAGTGTGGAAGAATGTTACAGATTGCAGGGGGTCTTGAATACACTGCAAAATTGGGCTGAGAGGTGGCAACTGGAGTTCAATGCAGCTAAATGTGAGGCGATTCACTTTGGGAAGAATAACAGGAAGGCAAAGTATTCGGTCAATGGAAAGATTCTTGGTACTGTGGATCTGCAGAGGCATTTTGGAGTCCATGTACATAGATCCTTGAAAGTTGCCATCCAGGTGGATAGTGCTGTTACGAAGGCATACGATGTTTTCAGTTTCATTCGTGGAGGGATTGAGTTTCAGAGCCGCAATATCATGCTGCAAATATACAAAATGCTGGTGTGGCCACACTTGGAGACCAGAACTGTTGACAATATTCCATATTTTGCGAAGGATGTGGAAGCATTGGAAAAGGTGCAGAGGAGATTTCCCAGGATGTTGCCTGGTCTGGAGGGAAGGTCTTATGTGGAAAGGTTGAGAGACTTGAACCTGTTCTCATTAGCAAGAAGAAGGCTAAGAGGGGATTTGATCGAGACATACAAGATGATCAGAGGATGAGATAGGGTAGACAGTGAGAGTCTTTTTCCTAGGATGATGACCTCAGTGTGTACGAGGGGGCATAACTACAAATTGAAGGGTCATAGATTTAAGACAGATGTCAGAGGCAGGTTCTTTACGCAGAGAGTGGTAAGGGCGTGGAATGCCCTACCTGCTAATGTAGTCAACTCAGCCACATGTGGGAGGTTTAAACAATTCTTAGATAAGCACATGGGTGATTTTGGGATTGTGTAGGGGGACGAGCTGAGAATAGCTCACAGGTCGGCCAACGTCGAGGGCTGAAGGGCCTGTTCTGCACTGTATTGTTCTATGTTCTATGAACCCTCAGAATGAAATGGAGGTAATAACTCCAAGTAATCCTTTTGTCTGACTTGTCAATAATAATGTTGCAAGTGTGATGCTGGTTGGATCTAAAATATGTAGTTTGAGTAAGTGAGTGGCTCATCTTGTAAACAATGGCCACTATCCTGACTTGGAAATCTGTCACTGCTTCTTGGAAGTCCCTCCCTCATGAGATTGTGGGTCTAGCTCAGCACTATCTTCTCAAGGACAACTAGGAAGGGGCAATAAATGCTGGCCAGCCAGTAACGCTCCCAATCCATGAATGAACAAGAAAGATATTTTCTGACTGATCAGCAAGGAACCCAATTTTAATTCTAAGCTCCTCAATGAGCATTTTTAAAATGACTCACAGGGTCCGGGCATCGCCGGCTGGCCAGCATTTATTGATCGTTCTTAGTTCCTTTTGAGAACCTGGTGAGCTTTCTTTTGTAACCACTGCAGTCCATGTGCTGTAGGTAGACCCACATTGCCCTTTGGGAAGGAATTCCAGGAATTTGATACAGCAATCCTGAAGAACCAGTGAGTGGTTTGCAGGGGCTTTTGCAAGAACAGTCCTGTGTATCTGCTGCTCTTGTCCTTCTAGACCTAAATGGTCGTGTTGGTGAGGATCTGGCTAAAGATCTCAGGATTTCTGCATTGCATCTTGTAGATTGTACACACTGCTCCTACTGAGTGAAGGGTATGGAGGGCTTGGCTGCTTGCGGATGTGGTGCCAATCAAGTGGGCTGCTTTGTCCTGGCTGGTGTCGAGCTTTTTGTGTGTTACTGGAGCAGTACTCGTCCAGGCAAGTGGGACATATTCCATCACACTCCTGACTTAGAACATAGAACATAGAAAAATACAGCGCCGTGCAGACCCTTTGGCTCTCGATGTTGCGCTGATCCAAGCCCACCTAACCTACACTAGCCCACTATCCTCCATATACATATCCAATGCCTGTTTAAATGCCCATAAAGAGGGAGAGTCTACCACTGCTACTGGCAGGTCATTCCGTGAACTCATGACTCGCTGAGTAAAGATAAGCACATGGATGATTTTGGGATAGTGTAGGGGGTCGAGCTGAGAATAGCTCACAGGTCGGCGCAACGTCGAGGGCTGAAGGGCCTGTTCTTTGTGCTTGTGCTTGTGCTTGTGCTTTGTACTCGGTGGATTTGCAATGGGGAATCAGGAGGTGAGTTATACATCACAGTATTCCAAGCCTCTGACCTGCCCTTGTAGCCCACGGTGTTTATATGACGAGTCCAGTTGAGTTTCTGGCCCATGGTAATCCCCATGATATTCATAGTGGAGGATTCAGTGAGGGTAACACCATTTGGATGTCAATGGCCATTTGTTAAATATTCTCTTGGAGTCATAGAGATGGACAGCTCAAAAAATTACCTTTCAGTCCAACTTGCCCATGCTGACCAGTTATCCGAGATAAAATCTAGTCCCATTCACCAGCATTTAGCCAATTTCCCTTTGAAACATTTCCTATTCATATACACATCCAGATGCCTTTCAAATATTGTGATTATGCCAGCCTCCTCCACTTCCTCTGGCAGCTCATTCCATAAACACACTACCCTCTGCATGAAAAAGGTACCTGTTCGGCTCCTTCTAAATGTTTTCCCTCTCACCTTTGCCCTCTCGTTTTAGAGTTGCTTACACCAGGGAAAAGACTTGTCTATTTACCCTATCCATACCCCTCATGAGTTTAGAGATATTTACACAGTCGCCTCTCAGCCTCCTTTGCTCCAGGGAAAAAAGTTCAAAACCAATTCTTCCTCTTCCTATAGCAGAACCCCCCCCCCCCCCCCAAACCCTGGCAACATCCTTGTAAATCTTTGCATCATCCTTTCAAAATTCACAACATCCTTCGGAGAACAGGGAGTCCAAAATTGCACACGAGGTATTCTAAAAGAGGTCAAGTCAGTGTCCTGCACAGCTACAACATGACCTCTGAACTCCTATACTCAATGCTCTGTCCAATAAAGGTAAGCATACCAAACGCTGCCTTCACTATCCTGTCTACCTGTGACTCCACTTTCAAGGAACTATGGACCTGCCCTCCAAGGTCTTTTTGTTCAGCAACATTCCCCAGGACTTTACTATTGAGTTTACTATTGAAGTCCTGACCTGATTTGCCTTTACAAAATGCAGCACCTCACATTTATGTAAATTAAACTACATCTGCCACTCGTCAGCCCATCTGATCAAGATCCTTTTGTATTATGAACCTTCTTGACTGTCCACTGCACCTCCAATTTAGCAGTTATTTAGTCTCCATGCAAGTCTACTCCCACTTTGTCTCATCCCATCAGCGCATCCTTCTGTATGTTTCTCCCACAGGTACTTATCCAGTTTCCGCTTAACAGGTTCATACTATTCAACTTAAGCATTGCCGGGACTAACAATTTCTATGCTTTCTTAGGTAAGAATGTTTTATTTTGAATTTCTGATTTGATCCATTAATGTTAACTTCCTGTTCAGGTCAGCCTCACAAGTGATAACATTTCTTCCTCCATGCAGTTCAAGCATCTTCGTTTTTAAAGTTCTCTTTCAAATCTTGTTTTTAAAGTTCTCCGTCCAGTCACTAGTTTATACAGTTAATGGTCGGGCCCTGGGGAGTGTCACTGAAAAATAGAGACCTCGGGATGCAGGCGCATAGTTCCTTGAAAGCGGAGTTGCAGGTAGAAAGGGTGGTGAAGAAGGCATTTGGCATGCTTGCCTTCATTGGTTAGAAGATTGACTGCAGGGATTGAGGCGTAATGTTGCAGCTGTACAGGACATTGGTTCGGCCACTTCTAGAATACTGCATACAGTTCTGATTGCTTTTCTATACGAAGGACGTTAAACTTAAGAGAGTGCAGAAAACATTTACAAGAATGTTGCCAGGACTGAGTGACGAGGAGAAGCTGAATAGACTGAAGCATTATTCCCCTGGAGGATTGGAGGCTGAAGGGTTTTTGTAGAGGTTTATAAAATCATGAGGGGCACGGATAGGGTGAATCACGAAGATTTTTTTCCTAGGGCACGGGAGTTGTAAACTAGAGGGCATGGGTTTAAGCTGAGAGGGGGAGATTTAAAAAGGGCCTGAGGGGTAACTTTCTCAGGCAGAGGGTACTACATACATGGAATGATTTGCCAGAGTGGTGGAAGGGAGTTCAATTACATCTTTCTTTTAACTTTTAAAAGGCACCGGGATGGGTACATGAATAGACAGGGTGGAGAAGGATATGGGCTAAATTCTGGCAAACTGGAACTAGGTCACATTGGGATATCTGGTTGGTGCAGATGAGTTGGGTCTGTTGTATAACTGACTCTATGACCCCATGCGTTTTGACCCCCATGCTCAATCAACCTTTTGAGATAAAATATGTCATGGCCAAAACAATCTAGAGTTTAATGTCTTTTTTTTTAAAACAGTGCATTTCTACTGAAGTTGATCTGTTTATTTTGTATATGAAAAAGAAAGAGAATGGATCACTATGTTTTAAAGAGGAAATGGTGGCTGATGGTTGCATTTGACATAAAACCTGTATACTTTCTGCTGCAGAGTATTATATGCTCATCTATAATATGATCAGTTCAGTTGGGTGAGCTTTTGAGGGGGCCTGTAGAAAACGCCCAACAAAATGACTGCTCCTTTCCTGTTTTTCATTTCGACCCATACCTGACCCTGGCACCCGGGAGGCAACATGCTCTTCAGGAGTCTCACTCACGACCGCAGAATCTCCTGTCTGCTCCTCTAACCATTGACTCTCCGATCAACATCACTCTCCAATTCTCTCCTCTTTCCTTCTGAGTCACAGAGCCAGGCTCTGTGTCAGAGACCTGGCCGCTGTGGCTTTCCCCTGATACGTTGACCCCCAACAATATCCAAAGCAGTAAACTTATTATTGAAGGGAAAGGCCACAGAGGATTCCTACACTATCTGCCTATTCCCTTTCCCTCTCCCTCTCCTGACAGTCACCCAGCCACCTTTATCCTTTAACTTAGGTGTAACGACCTCCCTATAATTCCTCTCTATCACCCCCTCAGCCTGCCAAATGATCCAAAGTTCATCCAACCCCAGCTTCAGTTCCCTCACACCTTCTGTGAGGAACTGGAGTCCAAAACATGTTAAAAGACATTTGAACAGGTACGTGGAGAGGAAAGGTTTAGAGGGATATAGAACAAAAATAGGCAGGTGGTTCTGATTTAGTTGAGAAAACCAGGTTGGCATGGACGAATTTGGCCAAAGGGCAAGTTTTTATTCTGTGTGACTCAATGACTCTATGATTATGTAAACAATGACCTCCTTCCCAATGGATCCTTCAATAGATAGCAGTAAACATCGGCCTCCTTCCCTGTGGACCCTCCAATCGAGACCAGTGCACATGGGCTTCCTTCCCACTGCACCCTCCAGTACCTAAGCTTCAAACCCCACGTCGTCTCCATCATGTAGGTCTCTTATTTCCATCTCCACAACATTGTCCAGCTCTGTGGTACCTCAGCTCCTTAAACACAGACACCCTTATTCCTGCTTGTCCCACCTCCAAACTCCATGCTTCCAGCTTCCTCCAATGACTCTCCATAAATCCCAACTTGTTTGAAATGGAATGGTTCTGTCCATGTTGATTATCAAGATGGAGATAGACACATTTTATATCTGTAATGATTTGAATGGTTATGGAAAGCGAGAGTGGTCAGAATTGGTTAACATGATGATGGCTTCTGCAGTTGAATGCTGGAAATGTGTTGCTGGAAAAGCGCAGCAGGTCAGGCAGCATCCAAGGAACAGGAAATTTGACGTTTCGGGCATAAGCCCTACATCAGGCTTATGCCCGAAACGTCGAATTTCCCGTTCCTTGGATGCTGC
The DNA here is from genome assembly GCF_020745735.1 of Hemiscyllium ocellatum. NCBI lineage: Eukaryota > Metazoa > Chordata > Chondrichthyes > Orectolobiformes > Hemiscylliidae > Hemiscyllium > Hemiscyllium ocellatum. The sequence goes on from NC_083409.1 coordinate 10,136,202, forward strand.
CTGACCTGCTGCGCTTTTCCAGCAACACATTTTCAGCTCTGATCTCCAGCATCTGCAGACCTCACTTTCTCCTTGTCCTGCTGACAGCCTGCAGCTTTCTCCACACAGAATGGGGAAGTAGGAATGTATTTTTGGGGTCCATAGAACTATCCCACAGCAGGAAGTGTCTCTCAGGAGGGGAGAGGGTCCTGAGCTCCATTTCCCAGCCCAGGCAGTTTGTCTCCCAGTGAATGAATGTGATGCCAATTTGGAACCCAGGTTAGGGGCAGTCACTGCTGTGGATCCAGGTCCAAAAGAGGCAATTGGAAATTAAGCTGGAAAGGAAAGATTTGCTTATAGGGAGAGAGAGAGGGACAGTGGGACTAATTGGGTCACTCAGAGGCACGACGAACTGAATGGCCACCTCCTGTGCTGTCAGATTCCAGCGAGTGCAGACAGTTCAGTTTTCTCCCGTCTCCGTAACAAACGTCCAGCTCCTTGTTCAGTCTGCTCCTCCCTCACCACTGATCAAGCCATGTTACCTCCTGTCACACTGAGTGACATTGCAATCAATATCACAAGTGTCAGCGCCAGCAAACAACAGCATCACAGTCTGACACACTGGGATGATCATCACTGCCTGACATCAAAGAGTGGAGCTTGAATCCCCTTCCCCCGATGCTCTCAAATCCTACAGCATCAAAAATATTCTGGCACTCAACCCCTTCTGTTAAAGACTGACCTTTCCAATTAAATGGGATTAGATATCTTTAACTAACCTTGTTTCATTTTTGAAAGACATCACTAATGTGGGAGATAAGGGAATCTTGATGGATGTTGCTCATATGAACTTCCAGAAAACATTTGAGAACATTACAATTAGGAATGATAACATTATTTTGGGAACAAATAGATAGCAGAATTAATAAATACAGAGTCATAGAGACAGACCCTTTGGTCCAACCTGTCCATACCGACCAGATATCCCAACCCAATCTAGTCCCACCTGCAAGCACCTGGCCCATATGCTTCCAAACCATTCATCCAGATGCCTTTTAAATGTTGCGATTGTACTAGCCTTTACCACTGCCTCTGGCAGCTCATTCCATACATGTACCACTCTCTGCTTGAAAAGGTTGCCCTTAGGTCCCTTTATATCTTTCTCCTCTCACCCTAAACCCAGGCCTCTAGCTCTGGACTCCTCCACCCCAGGGAAAAAAACTTTGTCGGTTTATCCAATCCATGCTCGTCATGATTTTATAAAACTCTATAAGTTCACCCCTCGACCTCCGCCGCTCCAGAAAAAACAGCTCCAACCTATTCAACCTCCCTGTAGCTCAAATCCTCTATCCTTGTAAATGTTTTCTGAACCATTTAAAGTTGCACAACATCCTTCTGATAGGAAGGAGACCAGAATTGCACACAGCATTCCAAAAATGGCCTAACTAATGTCCTGTGCAGCTGCAACATGATCTCCCAACTCCTGTACTCAATACTCTGACTAATAAAGGAAAGCATACCAAATGCCTCCTTCACTATTCTATCTAGCCTGCGACTCCACTTTCAAGGAGCTAAACCTGCACTCCAAGGTCTCTTTGTTCAGCAACACTCCCTAAGACCTTACTATTAAGTATTCTGGATCTTTGTATAGAAAGGAAGATTCAAATACACTCCAATCATTTTGGGTTCATGAGGTCTAGAATGAGGGAGGAACTTGAGAAAATCAGTTTAATGAGTGAAGTTGTTTTGGGGAAATTATATAAATCCACAGGGAAGAATAATCTACATCCCAGAGTCCTTCAGAAGGTGCCAGAAAATGTTGGTGGTCATCTTCCAAGATTCTATTGGTTTTGGAACACTTAAAACAGAGTGAAGAGTTACTAACGTAACATCACCATTTAAAAAGAGAGGGAAAGAGATAACTGGGAATTTTATATCAGTCAGCCTGACCCTGTTATTGGGCAAAATACTTGAGTCCATGATCAAAGATTCAATAGCTGACTCCATGGAAAACGATGAGATGATTAGACAGTGTCAGCATGGACTGTCAAAAGGGAAATCTTGCATAACAAATCGACTGGAAATGTTTGAGGATGTGATGAATGGATTTGCTAAGGGGGAGCCAGTGGATGTAACTTATTTGGACTTTCAAAAGGCTTTTGATAAATCCCACAGAAAAGATTAGCAAATAAAAGTAAGGAACGTGGGATTGGAGGCAGTGCACTGACATGGATAGGAAACTGGTTGGCAGATAGGAAATAAAGAGTAGGAATAAATGGGCCTTTTTCTGAAAAGGTATCATGAATGAGGTGATTCTGAGGAGACTACAGAAAGAGGGAGGGTGGAGGACAGAGAGCATGCTTAAGAACAAGGATCAGAGTTTGAATATTGAAGTATTGCTGACCGGAGGTCAATGTCAGTCAGTGAGCACAGGGGAAATGGGGGAATGGGACTTGGTGCAACTTCAGATACACTCAGCAGAGTTTGGGATGAGCTGACATTTATGGAGGGGATTGGCTGTGATGTGGGCCAGGTTAACATTGGAATGATCATGTTTCAAGTTCCAAAGACATGACGAGGTTTTCAGTGGCTTATCTTTGTGATGTGGGCCACAGATCAACCTCAAAGATGAGGCCAAAGTTGTAAAGACATGGCTGAGCAGTAGACATTGCTCAGGGAGAGGGATAGAGTTTGTATCATGAGCTGAAGAGGATGGGTGTGACCTTCCGAATATGTTTCCCAGTGAGCCTGGCTCCTCAGTCCTGACTGCTCTTAGCTGCTGTGATTGTCACTGACTGGACACTTATTATTAGAGATTCTGACCACAGCAGAAAGCCCCAGTGTAAAAAATAATTGCAAAGACTGTCAGATCGCAAGGTTGAAACTTCATCAAGAGAGGAAGTGAAAGAAGGAGTTCAAAGCAGCTGGATGTTTGTTACTGAGACGGGAGAAATCTGTGAACTATCTGTACTCCCTGGAATCTTACAGCACAGGAGGAGGCCATTCAGCCCATTGAGTCTGTGAGTGACCCAATTAGTCCCACTGCTGCTCGCTTTCCCCATAACTCAGCAAATCTTTCCTTTTCAGATCGATCTCCAATTGCCTCTTGTAGACTTGGGTCCACAGCAGACACTGCCCCGAACCTGGGCTCCAAACTGGCATCTCATTCATTGTTGGGAGACAACCTGCCCGGGCTGGGAAATGGGGCTCAGGACACTGAACATTCCTTCTCCCCTCCTGAGGGACACTTATACTAGGGGACAGCTCTGTGAGCACAAACAGTACATTCCGACCTCATCAACTTTCCCGTTCAATATGTGGAAGGCTGGACCATGTCAGCAGGGCATTCAATGACAGGAGCCATCATCACTCTGTAACATCTGTCCCAATGTTTTAAAACTTGCTTCATGGCGCAAGTCAGGAGTGTCGTGGAATATTCCCCACTTGCCTGGTTGGTACAACTCTAACAACACTTATGAAGCTTAATCCAGGACAAAGCAGCCTGCTTGATTGGCACCACATGTACAAACATCTACTCCCTTCACCACTGACGCTCAGTCGCAACACTGTTTCATATCTACAAGACACATTGTGCAAATTCATCAACGTTCCGCAGACAGCACCTTACAAACCCATGACCACTTCCATCTAGAAGGTCAAGGGCAACAGATGCATGGGAGCACCACCCCTTGCAAATTCTATCCTGACTTGGATACATGTTGTTCCTTCGCTGTGGCTTGGTCAAAATCCTGGAAATCCCTCCTTAAGGGCATTGTGGACCTCCCCACAGCACATGGATTGCGTCAGTTCAAGGAGGCAGCTCATCACCACTTTCTCAAGGGTAACTAAAAGCAATAAAGACTGGCTCAGACATTGACACCCACATACTGTGAATGAATTTAAATAATTTATTAAAACACAGCAGCTTGATTAGGAAATGGAGTTCAAGGTTTCCCTGCCATCCTGAGATCCATGTTTTCCAGTGTATGTTGGATGTTCATTGAGAAGGAGATCCATGTTTACCAGTATGTATTGGAGGGTCATATGGGAAGGAGATCCAGATTTACTGGTCATTATTGTAGAATTTAGAAAAGCATGGCCTTATCAAGGACAGTATTTGGAAAAGCATGGACTAATTAGGGGGAGTCAGCGTGGCTTTGTGCAGGGCACGTCATGTCTTACTATGTTGGTTGCATTTTTCAAGGAGGTGACAAAGGTGATCGATGAGGGTAGAGCAGTGAATGTTGATGACATGGACTTAGTAAGGCTTTCAACAAGGTACCTCATGGTAAACTCCTCCAGAAAATTAAGATGCGTGGGATCCATGGTGACTTAGCCAAGTGGATTCAGAATTGGCTTGCCCGTAGAAAGCAGAGGGTAGTGGTTGAAGGGTGTTTTTCTGGCTGGAGGTCTATGACTAGTAGTGTCCCACAGGGATATGTAATGGAACCTCTGCTGTTTGTGATACATATACATGATTTAGAAGGAAATGTAGATCAGTGGGTGAGTATGTTTGCAGATGACACACAGATTAATGGAGTTTTGGATAGTGTAGAAAGCTATCAAAGGATACAGTGAGATATCGACCAGTTGCAGATGGTAGATGGAGTTTAATCCAGGTAAGTATGAGATGTCGCACTTTGGGAGATTAAATGTTCAAGAAAATAATCGTTAATGGCAGGACCCTGAACAGCACTGAAGTACAGAGAAATGTTCAAGTCCATAGCTCCCTGAAAGTAGACACGCAGGTATATAAGGTGGTAAAGAAGACATATGGCATTGTTGATTTCATTGGTCAGGGAATTGAGTGCAAGAGTCAGGATGCCATGTTGCAGCTTCATATGACTTTTGTTAGGCCACACTGAAGTATTGGTGTTCAATTCTGGAAGGATGAGGAAGGCTTTGGAGAGGGTGCAGAAGAGGTTTACCAGGATGCTGCCTGGATGAGAGGGTATGAGCTATAAGGAGAGGCTAGAAAAACTCAGGTGTTTTCTCTGGACTGGTGGAGGCTGAGGGGAGATTTGAAAGAAGTCTATAAAATTATGAGATGCATAGACAGGGTTGATGGTCAAAATCTCTTTCTCAGACTGTATATGTCTCATATGAGGGAGCATGCAGTTAAGGTGAGAAGGGGAAAGTTCAAAGAAGGTGTGAGGGGCAAGTATTTTACAGAGAATGATAGGAGTCTGGATTGCACTGTCAGGTTTAGTGGTGGAGGCAGATATTATAGCAGCATTGAAGGGACTTTTAGATAAGCACATGAATATGCAAGGAATGGAAGGATATGGACCAAGGGCAGGGGAGAGGGATTAGTTTAATTTGGTGCCATGTTCTAAAAACATCTATAATCCAAGAGTAGCTCAGTGGTGAGCAAATATTGTTTCGGTCTGTTATCGTAGTCAAATTAAAATTAAAGCATAATATATTTCTGATATTCTTGCATTACTTTGGTATAATATTATAACAACCCTGCAGTGCACATAGAAGCCATTTAGCCCATTGACACTGCAGAAAGGGTCATAACAGAAAAGAATTGTGCATATGAATTGGACAGAGATTGGTGTGCTTAGAAATGCTGACTTTGTGGATGACCTTTTACTAGGTTATGTAATTCCAGTCAATATTTACAAGGTTATATGAAAACCGTCAGCCGATTGTTTCAAAAGCGAGTGAAATATATTCCTACCTACTGTTGCAGTGTTGTAGTTTGTGAATGTGGATTAATTTTGCATCTGTCACTGATTATGTTTGAGACACATTCTGAACCTGTTAATTCTGATTATTGTATGTGAGTGTGAACACATTACCAGTGCAACCAAAGGTGTATTGACTTTTCTGGCAAAGTAAGCATTTTGTCATATTCAGATGTACGTTTCATTTTGTTACACTTTGAAAGATAGGTTACATTTTTGTGTTTGTGGAATGAGAGCATCACTTCCCCAGCACACTCATATTGCCCATATGGGGGGGGGGGGGGGGGGAGAGGAATCTTTTCGGCATTGGTGTTGGTGTTGTCATTACCCTGCTGTCCTTGTCTTTCCCAATGGCAGATGGGATTGAAAGGTGCTGTTAGAGGAGGTTTGGTGAGTTAAAACAGGGAGCTGGGGGTGGGGACAATGGGGAGCTGGGAATGGGGTTCATGGGGACCGGGGAAAAGGATTCACAAGGAGCTGGGGCTGTGGTTGAATGGAAAATAGGGGTGGGGTTGGCAGGGCGCTGGCGATAGGGTTCACAGGGAGTTGGGGGTGGGGATAGCAGAGAACCAGGGATGGGGGTTCATGGGTAGTTGGGTGTGGGGATTGTGGGGAGCTGGGTGTGGGGATCTGGGAGTGGGGACCATGGACTGGGACTGGGGTTCATGAGTAGCTTGGTGTGGGGATCATGTGGTGGGGGGGATGCTGGGACTGGGGTTCATGGGGGACGATGGATGGGTTACAGCGAGCTGGTGTGGGATTCGTGGGTACTGGGAAAGAGGTTCACAGGGAGCTGGGGCTGTAGTTCACAGGGAGCTGGGGCTGTGGTTCAGAGGAAGCTGTGGCTGGGGATCATAGCGAGCTGGAAATGGGGTTCACATGGAGCTGGGGGTGGGGATAGCAGAGAACTGGTGATGGGGTACATGGGGAGCTGGATGTAGGAATCGTGAGGAGTTGGGTGTGAGGATCGTGGGGAGCTAGCAGTGGGGTTCATGGGTAGCTGGGTTTGGGGATTGTGGGAACCTGGGAGTGGAGGGTAGCTGGGTTTAGGGATCACACAGTTGGGAATGGGGTTCATGGGGAGCTCTGTGTGGGGAGCTGGGAATGGGGATCACGCGGAGTCTGGTGTGAGGATCGTGGGGAGCTGGCAGTGGAGTTCATGGATAGCTCTATGTGGGGAGCTGGGAGTGGTGTTCATGGGTAGCTGGCAGTGGGGTTCATGAGTAGCTGGGTGTGGGGATCGAAGATGAATTTTTCCAAAGAGCAAATCACAGTCTCATGACCTCTCGGAATTAGTTAAAGAAAATGGTGATGTTGTTTCAGCTGTAAGTTCAGAAGCCTTCAAACCAACTTGGCCACAAGAAGGCAACACAAATAGTGTGATAATGAGCAAGGATTGCTGCTCGATGGATAAATATAAGCCCACGGGTAAAAAGGAGCACTCCTCAACACTCCTTCTATTTTGAACTTGGGAGATATTCCAACACATGAGTTTTAAAAATAAAGAGAAACGTAACAAGAGACAGTTAATCAGAAAGCTTCCCACTGTGATCTGGAGTCAGGCCGGGCTGCTCACTCTCTCCTGCCTTGTTTGTGTGTTGCATAGAGCTTTTTGCTGTGTCCTTCAGGAAGAACGCGAGCCTGAGGGCTGACTATTCCAGGCAGTGTAGGTGGCATGGTGGCTGAGTGGTTAGCACTGCTGCCTCACAGCATCAGGGTCCCAGGTTTGATTCCAGCCTCGTGCGACTGTCTGTGTAGTGTTTGCGCATTCTCCCCGTGTCTGCGTGGATTCCCTGTGGGTGCTCCGGTTTCCTCCCACAGTCCAAAGATGTGCAGGTCAGGTGAATTGGCCATGTTAAATTGCCCATAGTGCTTGGTGTATCTATCAGAGGGAAATGGGTCTGTGTGGGTTATTCTTTGGAGGGTTGGTTGGGCCGATAGGCCTGTTTCCACACTGTAGGGAATCTAATGCTACAGGTCAAAGCCTCTCTGTTATGCATAATGTCACCATGTTCTACTCAGATCTGCCATCAGTCCACAGGCCCATGAACATTGCCAAAGTGAAGCAGAAACAGGGAACACTGCTCCCTCTCCACTGAGGATAAAAACCAAGTCATCAGGTGTGAAGTATTCTCTGTGTTGCACATTTTGCAAGTCTAGCTCATTCCCTGAAACTGCAGTCACCTCATCCATCTTCCATTTCATTTGGAGGTCTAAGATGGACTGTGTCCTCAGGGATACCATGTACATAATTCTGGATAAGATGGGGAAAATATACCCAGTTCTGCCTGCATCCCGAGGGCCACCTTTTGTATGCAGCTGCATCATGCTGCACAAGGACCCTCACTTTGTAAACACCAAGTGTCGCTACGTACTGAGGTTCTACCTCTCAATGGTGTTTCAAAGAATGGGACTGATCACATTGCTGCAAGGTGCTCCAACTAGTTGGACTGTACTGTATCACTCGTCTTTCATGGAGAAATTTGCAAAGAAAGCCACCTTTGACCACAAGTCCATCAGGAAGTGGTCAGCACATAGTGTCTTTGAGACCCTGTGGTAATCGGTAAGAGTGAATCCTGCCATGCGGTTCCCTGAGCCGACTGTCAGTCATTTGGCAGAATGCCTCATCACCAGAGCTTTCCAACAAGGACCAAGACATCACTTGGCTGATGGTGACAAGAATACTACCTGTGAGTTTCTTCCTGTACACCCAGTCCGTCTATGCCATTGCATGTTGACCTTGAAGCAGCTGTGGAGGGATGGGACTGTCACACATCTCGTGCTGGAATGTGCCTTTCCAATGGAAGTGTGAAGAAAGATGCATAGTTTTTTGTCAAGGTTCATCCCAAGCAGCTCCATGATGCAGGACTCTGTGCTCCATGATCTGTTCCTAGGAGCACACTGAGACACACAACGACTGCGCCTGAATGATCAGTGAAAGACATGACATGGAGATGCCGGTGTTGGACTGGGCTGGACAAAGTCAAAAGCAGGGTTTATTTGAAATCAAGTGTTTGGAGCAGTGCTCCTTCATCAGATGAAGTGAAAGAAGCTCTTTGGTATGCCTAAAACTTGTTGGACTTTAAGGACAAGGAATTGCGTCCGACCAAAAGGTGCATGCTAGCAGTTTCTGAGGTCCAGAACTGCTTGCTGAGGCATACACTGAAGCCTGGAACAGCTGCTGCCAAGGCACAGTGGGGAAAGACGTCCTTCTGCTGAAGTTAAGTTGGGGTCCGTTTAGTTATTGCACCTTCCCAGTGCGTCAAATGCATGTTAATATAGTCTTCTCCAATAAAAAATGCCTTTAGTTTGTTTGCAGAGAATTGAATTCCAATGTGTTTTGCTTGATATGCTACTGCATTTGTGAATGTGTATGCAAACAAGGTTTTTATGAATAAAGTATATTTTTAAAATGTAAAAAGTGATATTTGTTAAAAATGATTTGGCGTGAGATGGCAGCGATTTCCCTTTACATAGTGAGGTGTTGTCAGCTGGAATCTTCAACCTAATGGGACAATAGCAGATACAATCATCACATCGCTTTCAAGTGCAGAAGGAGAGTGGAGAGTGCATAAATAACACAAAGATGTTTGGACAGTGGGGGAGGGAGACAGTGCTAAGGTGGATTTTTTAAATTCAGTGCTTTGGAAGAACATGCAACCACTTCATGTTGCTATCGTCCCAGTCCTCAGAGAATGATCATCACTTTTAATAAAGTGGAGGATTCCTTCCAACCTTCCTCAGTTGATTAGTTGCACAAGTTATTTTCCCTGCTGATAATGGAATACAGGTTTATTCCTGATGACAGCTTCTATTGATGTATGCTCATCAACGGCCCATTTAACTAATGTGAACATAACTTAGTGATTGCCGTGTGCAATTAATTATTAACTTGGAAATAATTCCAGACTTTATATAAGAAGCAGCCATACACCTGTGATCTCATTGTACTTCGGAGGACCACATTGAAAGGTGTGGAAGTGACTTATCTCCAATCATAATTGAAAGGAACATTGAACACCACATAACTTGACATTCGCAAGTGTGTTGGGTGCTGGTGATGTAGCAGTAACTTCATTGAGCCAGTCATCCGAAATCTATGTTTTGATTTTAAGAAACTATCTTAATGGCAACATCTTCCCTGTGGTAGATTGAATCAAACTTACTGTTCATAATCTTCTTTGCCAGTAGCATGACTCGCTCTGGAGCAGAACGCATAAACATTATCTCCATCATGTTCACAGGACTGTCGTCTTTTCGGATGGGACACCTTAACCTTTTCTTGACTCCATGTAGAGTGAATGGAATTGGCTAAAGTCTGATATCTCTGATATCCAGGACCACTGGAGAAGACAAGATGCACCATCCACCTGGCTGAAAATGAGTATGAATGTTTAAAATGTGTCCTTTGCACTGGGTGCTGATCTCCTCGCTGTTGAGAAGTGTGGAAAATTATGGAGCAGTGTAATTGCCTACTGCCAGAGTGTGCGCAGAATCATAGGTGTATATAGCATGTAAGCAGACCCTTTGGTCCAACTTGTCCATGCCGACAAGTTAACCGAGATTAGCCTAGTCTCATTTGCCAGTATTTGGCTCATATCCCTCTAAACCCTTCCTATTCATATCCCTATTCAGATGCTGTTTAAATGTAATTGTACCAGCCTCCACCCCTGCCTCTGGCAGCTTATTCCATACACGCACCACCCTCTGCAAGAAAATATTGCCCCTTATATCCACTAGAAATCTTTCCCCTCAACCTAAAACATATGCCCTCTAGTTTTGGACTCCCCTAACCTTAGCTATTCACTTTAAGCATGCCCCTCATGATTGGTCACCCCTCAGCCTCCGATGCTCCCAAGGAAAATAAAACTCAGCCTATTCAGCCGTTTCTTATAGTTCCAACCTCCAATGCTGGCAATATCCTTTTAACTCTTTTCTGCGCTTTTTTTATGTTGAACAAAGTCTTTCCTATGGCAGAGAGACCAAAATTAAATGCAGTTTTCTAAAAGTGGCTTTACCAAATTTCGATACAACCTCAACATGGCATTTCAACTCCGAAACTGAATCCAATGACAAAAGAAGGCAAGTGTGCCTAATGCCTTCTTTGCTATCCTGTCTACCTGTGATTCCATTTCAAGGAATGATGAACCTGCACTCCGAGGTCTCTTTGTTCAGCAGCACCACCCAGGACCTACCATTAAGTGTATAAGTCCCTGTCTGATTTGTCTTTCCAAAATGCAACACCTCACATTTATCTATATTAAACTCATCTGCCATTCTTTGACCAATCTGATCGAAGTCCCATTGTACTCTGAGATAACCTTCTTCACTGTCCACTGTACTATCAACTCTGGTGTCATCTGCAAACCATTTGAAATCTGTTGAAGAGCTAATCTTCTATCGGTGGGTTTGAGCAGTTCTTGCTGCTATGTAGCTACATATACTGCTGGGCAGGCACTTTGTCCTGTTGGATCATTGTCGGGTAAATCTCACATTTACACGTGAGCCTCCTGCTGTTTCTGCTCTGCCATCCAGCATGCTGCATTGATTCAGCATTGATCTGCTGACTTGGTGCTCATATTAGAATGTGGAATATGTCATGATATGGATTTACAAGTGGTGATTGTGTAGGATTCTGCTTCTACTAATGTCCTACACTGCTCACATAATCTTTACAGAATCTGCCATATTCAGCTCTTTGGTGTGAAATGTTCAGATTCTTCCTTCAACCTTATCAGATTCTTCAGATGCTAAATGGATAGCTCATCAGGCTAAATGTTCAGATTCTTCCTACAACCTTATCTCCTTAAGTCTTCCACACAGCCAACCAGCTTACTGATACACCAACCATCCACCAACCTGCTTGATGAACTCCATCTACTTCCTTGATTCCCAATTCAACTCACCCACCTCACAGATCATCTCCACATTCCCATCATTATCACTTGCACACACAATCACCCAACTGCTTACACATTCACCAAGTAGTCACACACCACACCAGAAAATCCTCAACATTGCGTTTGGATGGATTTTGAGAGGATTTGTAGCTCAGGTTGAGGTCCTGGATATACATTTTCTCACTGAGTTGGAAGGTTCGTTTTCAGACCTCTTGTCACCATACTAGGTAATATCATCAGTGAGTCTCTGGTGAAACACTGGTGGTATGGCCCGCTTTTTATTTGTTTCAGTTTCCTTGGGCTGGTGATGTTATTTCTTGTGGTGATATCATTTCCTATGGTAATGTCATTTCCACTTTCTCAGGGGTTGGTAAATGGAAATCCAAATCAATGTGTTTGTTGGTAGAGTTCCAGTTGGATTGCCATGCTTCCAGGAATTCTCATGCGTGCCTTTGTTTGACTTGTCCTAGGAAGGATGTGTTGTCCCATTCGAAGTCCTTCTTCATCTGTATGTAAAGATACTAGTGAGATGGATATTTTTCTTCTGGGATTAAACAATGCTTCACATCGGTCTCAGTAATCCAATCAAGGAACACAGCATTATTTGGCAGAGGAAACTCTCAGCCCAGCCATAAAGCATGTTTCTGATGGACGTCCAAATAATCAAATCAGCTCACCTTATAATAATATACTCTATTTGGAACTCGGCATGGCCCAGGATATCCAAAATATTTGACCATGATATAGGAGACAACACTTCCAAATTCAACAACTGCCTGGTGCTATGGATGTCAATACACTGCTAATTTTCCAGGATAAGAAATTATTCCTTGTTCTCACATGGCTCAGCAGATCTGAGATCCTCACACTTGATCCACTCATTGAACAGACCCTTGTGGCCCCAGACTTATATCCGAATACCTCACTTCCAGTGGCTATCTGACCAGACCACAGGACCTAATCTTCTCGGCTCCTAACTTCTGAACTAATACAAATTTTGAACTAAGATTCATTCATCAGGCTACAACCTTATCTCCTTAAGTCTTCCGCACAGCAAACCAGCTTACTGATACACCAACCATCCACCAACCTGCTTGATGGACTCCATCCACTTCCTTGATTCCCAATTCAACTCACACACCTCACAGACCCTCTCCACATTCCCATCATTATCACTTGCACACACAATCACCCAACAGCTTACACATTCACCAAGTAGTCTAATCCATGTTGTAACATTGAAACTCCAATGTGAAGACATTGGGCAAATGGCAGCACATGCATCCAATGTGGGCTTGTTCTGCCTTCTAATAATTCTGTTCCACTGTTAGAGTGGCACGATGGAAGGCACGCTGTCCAAGTCTGAAACACCTGGCATGCAGAGTTCTGTGTGAAATTCTGAGCAGTGTTCTGCACAGTGGCTTTTACAGGTATAGCAAGCTGGAAAGCATTGCATAATAACAGGAAATACAATTTAAGGCTGTTAATTCTGTAAACTATAAAATGAATTTGTAAGAGCAAAATTTTGAAACAAATTAGATTGTGATAAGATAGAGAGTTCCCTCAATGTTATCAAAGCATTAGGATTGTTCAGCTGCATTAAGCAGAATTAATTATAAATGCAGTCTGGGTAATTAGCAGAAGGACGTGAGAAATCTCACAAATTATGAATACCTTTGGCAATTCCAACTTACAGACTTCGGGAGATAAGGGACTCTGATATTAGAAAAAGTAATTTCATCCAAAGGAAAAATGTATGAAGTCAGTAGTGGAGTAACTTACACAATAGGGCAGGGCAAATTGAGAGATCTGATAAATGTTAGGAGAATGGAGAAAGGACCTCCATAAATGAAGCATCAACACAAATCAGGGATTTGTGTGATTGGATGAATGCAAATATCTCAGAGGTTTGTGAGCTGGGGAAATTTACAAGTCTGGTTTAGTATCTGAAAGACTGCTGGAAAGCTAGACGTTGGCCAAATGCAGCAGGACAACACGTGTGAGAAAAGCTAGCAACACCACTTCTGCAGAGTAGCTGCTGTACATCTAGATTTCACTTTGTTTTACAGATACCAATTTTCTAAATAACGTCAGCTTGTTATTTTGTTTCAGTCTGATGTAATGAATAATGTTTACCTCCATATATTTGTTAAACGACTGAAACTAATTATAATGATGATTCATCTTTTTGGACTCCCTGGAGGTTGGATGCCTACATAAATATAGATTTGCTTTCATTGGCTCAGTTGTGCATCCATCAGATTCATCTAACTCGAGCACAAATCACTCATTCTCACAGAAAATGGGGAAGCCAACTATTCTGCTGGTGAAAGAGATTTACTATCCAATTCTCACAGCAATTGCGCTTCCTGGTGAGTCGTTGACAGTGTTTGTTGTTGATCAATGTTGACTGTCTCCTTGTTCATACCATTTTAGATCAGGTAACTTGTTTTTCTGATACCAGCAATCTGCAATGGATATTCTCTGCAACAAGTCCATCAATTTTCAATTTCCATTTTATCAATTTTTCACCTTCTGAAGATTTTTTTTGATAGAATGTACCTTGCTGGTTTTGTACAGTAGATTATTTGACTCTTCATTCTGTACAGAGCGAGCTCTGGAGCTGCTCATTAAATACTTTCCTGTTTTGATAGCCCAACATAATGGTTTTAAATGCGCTCAGCAAATTTATTGAATGCAACCCAATACTCGAATATTATGTACCTCTGTCTGTCTCTCTTTTACAGCAAACTTGATGACCATTGTGATTCTGTCACGAGGAAACTGTGGTCTTTCAAAGTGTATTTCTGTCTACATGATGGCCATGGCAACAACAGACCTTCTTGTTATTATCTTCTATGTAAAAGTGCATTATATCTTCAATTATCACTTTCCATTTTCAATCCTGTCCCAAACATCTTGGTGCACAGGCATTATATATTCCAGTGGTGTCAGTATAGATTTATCTGTCTGGTTCAATGTCTCCTTCGCATTTGACAGATTTGTTGTGATCTGCTGCCAGAAGTTTAAAACAAAGTATTGCACGAAGAGAACTGCAATTATCATTGTAACAACCTTCTCTTTCCTGATGGTGTTGAAGAATATTCCACTTCTATTTGCTTATGAACCTCAATACATTATCAACAAGGTGCAGTGGGGCTGTCGAGCAAGTGTGTCTTTCTTTTCATCTTCTGCAGGTACAGGATACCTCTGGTTCTACAGCGCCTGGCTTGCCTGGCTTCCTTTCACTTTGATTGCCATGTTCAATTCTTTAACTATTCAACGTATTGTAATGGCCAATCGAGCCCGTGCCAGACTCCAGGGTCACAAAAGTGAGGATCATATCAATTCAGAGACAGAGAGCCGACGGAAATCTATCATTCTACTGTTCTCTGTATCAGTTGGTTTTATATTGCTTTGGTTAACCAATTCAGTGACTTTAGCGATTACCAAAATTGCAAATCCCAATCATTATGAAGGTGGCTTCACAAACCCAAATTATATTGCCATGGAAACTGGAGAGTTTCTGAAGCTGCTGAGTTCCTTTCTCAACCCATGTATTTATGCAGCAACTCAGAACAAATTCAAAGAGGAACTGAAGGTTCTTTTGAAATCTCCATGGAAAATAATTAAGAGATTACTTGAAAAATGTCAATATGAAGAATCATTTTGAATTAAAATCTGTTTTCTTGTTAAATTTCAACCCCACCTTCTTCTTATGGAAACCTCAATTTCACGTGTCAGTTTAGGTGGATTGGTTATGCTAAATTGTTCCATAGTGCCTAGGGATGTGCAGGCTTGATGGATTAGTCACAATAAATGCAGGGTTACCAGGATAGTGTGGGGCCTGAGTGGGATGCCCTTAGAAGGTCAGTGCAGAATTCAATTGGTTGATAAGCCTCGCTCAGCTCTGTTGGGATTCCATGATTCTTTGTCAGAAATATGGACAACAAAGGTATCCACTGCTCATGCTGGGATTGGAGGCACCAACCTAACATCATCAATCAAGATTCCCTGGATGCCACAAATGCTTTCTGCTTGCTGATCTCAATGATTCTTCTGAAGGTTTGTCGTGAATATTGCTGGGGAGCAATTTGCAAATTGATACAGATCTTCAATGCAGGATTATTTGAAAAAAATTTTAAGATAAAGTCAACCTAAACAATTAATTGAACAGAATGCAATTTGGTAGATTCCAAAACACACTATAAAATACCATCCCATCTAATTTCAATACCATCAGTTAACGATATTACAATACCAGAGAGAGTTCCAATGTCTATCACATCTTTAGGTTTGAATTAAGTGTTGCTTTAAGTTCTAGACCTTACAATTTGATAGCTTCTTCCTCCATTAGATACAGAACTAACCTCAAACGTTTTTAACTTCAAATAATCAATCTGGTGTCCTAACCAAACACTTCAGGACTGGAATTTCCAATTATTTCCCAATATTCGGAACTATCTCCTTACTTCAGCTTAAATTGTGTTCTTAACATCTAACTTCAATCAGGACTTCCACCAATTGCAGTAAGAACCATTTCAATCCACTGGGTTTTTCACCCTGAGAAGAAAAAAGCTAATTCCTGATTCTCCTCAATTAAAAGCAAGTTACTGCTTTTCAATCTGTACTCTGATCACAAAACTTTCATACATCACTCCAAAACCTTTGCTTTCTCATCTGAAAATTGCAAAATAAATACTTGGTCGGAAAAGGCTGCAAGGTTGATCATGAAATTCCCTCATATACAAAGAACAAAACTCTCATGTCACTCATTCAAAGACCATTGTTTCTGCTTTGTCTGTCACGTTGAATGTATCGTTTTTCATAAAATGCCATTCTGTTTGGTATTACGTTCCAGCGAAGTGTTTTAGATAAGTGGTAACTGTTAGATTTTTTTTAAGAATGAAGTTTCAAGTTTGGACTTTCATGTTTTTGCTAAACTGAATATTCAAATATTATCTAAATGTATTGAAGAATCTTTATTTTCTGATAGGTTTTTACTCATGAAAAGTTTATTTGTGTGAATGGGGTGAATTTGTACTTGCAGAGTTACATTGTACTTTGCTCAAAAACTGCATGAATCCATGTAAGACTCTGTTAACTCAGTTTTTAGATTAAAATCAGTCTAAACATTATGGCACAGACAAGGGACACAGGGGGCTAACACCTTCAACATATTATCTGGCTGACAGAAATTGTTACAGTTAACCTCGGAATGTAACTTTTAAAACATATTTTGTGATTTACGTATGAAGGAAGTGAAACTATCATGGTCATTCTAACAGAAGAAAGACTCAACAAAAAATCAAGGTATTTTTCAATGTATAATTTCAGTTACACCACACTGTAAACTTTTGCTATAAATTCTGTGTCTTACAATTGTGTACTCCACAACCACCTGATGAAGGAGTGGCCCTCTGAAAGCTAATGCTTCCAATTAAACCTGTTGGGCTATAACCTGGTGTTGTGCGATTTTTAATTTGGTGTATAAGAGGAGTGAAGTCTCCATTCAACGTCACAAGTTGCTGATGGGCCCGCATCTGGAGTACTGGGAGCAGTTTTGGTCCCCTTATTTAAGGGCATACATTATTTCATTAGAGGCATTAGGAAAGTCTCTGACCACAGAGCATAGTCTCAGAATAAAGGGTTGCCAATTTAAGACTGAGATAAGGAGGAATTTATTCTCTCAGAGTCTTGTGAGTCTTTGGAAATTCTTACCACATAGAGCTGAGGGGAGAGCCCTTGTGTATATTTCATGCTGAGATAGAGTCTTGTTCAGTAGAAGATTCAAGGGTGACAGGAAAGTGGACATGAGGAATATTGGATTATCCATGATCCTACTAAATGGTGCAGATGGCTTGGCTTGAGGGGCTGAATGGGTTTTACTCTTATTCCTATTTCTTATTGTCTTGTGGTCTTTTACATTGTTTTTAATCTTGTTGCTCTATTAGGGCACAGTTGTTCAAATTATTCTACCTGCCACTATCCACACTCTTTTTGCAATTACTGTCTGCTCTCTTGGTGCATTGTTCAGAATGAAGCCATTCACCTCCATCCATTTTCTTTTAAACTTTTGGTATTGTCTCCAGAATGAAGTGACTCCACTTTCACCTGTCTAATATGATCACAGGTGGAATGCCTCGAATAGTGTTGAGGTCCTTACCTAAGGAAAGATCTTTTCAATTGGATGCAGTTCAGTGGAGTGTCTAGGTTGGTACCAGGGATGGAGGGATTGTCTTATGAGGAGAGGTTGAGTAGGTAGTGCTTGTGTTCATTGGAATACAGAAGGATATTGAACCATGAAAGAGTTTTAGTGGATGTTGGGGTAGATGGGATGAATACTGAGAGTCTTGGATACAGTGGATGTGCAGAAGATGTTTCCACTACTAGGAGAGGCTAGGACATGAGGCCAGAGTCTCAGATTTAATGTAGGAATAGGATGGGAAGGACTAATGCCGTAGCACATAAGTTTGGCACAGGGAATACTGTTTCTGCTCAACATGTAGATAAGCCGACTAGAGGGGATGCCATATTGGATTTGGTCGTTGACAATGGGCCAGGTTAGATGTCAGATCTCCCAATGGGAGAGCATTTTGGTGATAGTGATCACAACTCCCTGAACTTTACTATAGTCATCGGATTGGAACAAACATTATGGGAAAATATTGCAGCATTGCAATTCCTCCTTTCCGAAATAACTGCTATTAGGCAGGAACTGTGGAGCATAAATCGAGAGCAGATATTATCAGGGAAATGCATGACCGAAATGTGGAGGTAGTTTAGGGAGCATTTTCTGTGAGTACTGGGTAAGTTTGTCCCACTGAGGCAAGGAAGGAATGGTCAGGTTAATGAATCTTGGATGATATGATATATAAAATATCTAGTCAAGAGGAAGAAGGAAGCTTACTTAGTTTTGAGGAAACAAGGATCGACTGGGCTCTATAGGGTTACAACATAGCCAGGAAGAAGCTGAAGAATGCACAGAGGAGAGGTAGAAGGGAGCATAAAAAGCCTTGGAGGGTAGAATTAAAGAAAACCCCAAGGTATTCTTCACTTATGTAAGGAAAAAGAGGATGGCCAGAGTGAGGGTAGAGCTGATTAGGAACCTCGAGTCTGAGGAGGTAAGGAAGGTCCTTAATGAATACTTTATCTCAATATCCAGGAGTGAGAGGGACCTTGTTGTTTGTGAGGACAGCGTGAAACAGGCTGATAGGCTCGAACAGATTGATGTTAAGAAGGAAGATGTGCTGAAATCTTGAAAAATGTGAGTATAGGTAAGTTCCCTGGGCCAGATGGGCTATACCCAAAGTTACTGTGGGGAAGCGAGGGAAGAGATTTCTGCAACTTTAACGATGATCTTTGTGTCCTCACCGGTCACTAGATTAGTATCAGATGATTGGAGAGTGCCAAATGTTATTCCCTTGATCAAGAAAGGGAATGGATAACCCTGGGAATTACAGACCCGTCAGTCTTATGTTGGTGGTGGGCAAATTATTGGAGAGGATTCTGAAAGACAGATTTTATGATTATTTGGAAAAGCATAATTTGATTAGAGATCATCAGTATGGCTTTGTGAGGGGCAGGTCAGGCCTCTCAAGCCTGATAAATTCTTTGAGGATATGGCAAAACACATTGCTGAAGATGGAGCAGTGAATGTGGTGTATATGGATTTTAGCAAGGTTTTTGTAAAGGTTCCCCATAGTAGGCTCATTCCGAAATTAAGGAGACAGGATACAGGGAGATTTGACTGTCCGGATACAGAATTAGCTGGCCCATGGAAGACAGAGGATGGCAGTATACTGAAAGTATCCAGCCTGGAGCTCGGTGACCATTGATGATAAACAGGGATCTGTTCTGGGACCTCTGCTCTTTGTAATTTTTAAAAATGACTTGGATGAGGATGAAAAATAACTTGATAGAGGTGTACAAATTGGGAGGCATAGACAGAGTGGATAGCCAGAGACTTTTTCTCTGGGTGGTAATGGCTATCACGAGGGGGCATAATTTTTAAGTAATTGGAGGAAGGTTTAGGGGAGATGCCAGAAATAGATCCTTTACACAGAGAGTGGTGGGTACGTGGAATGTACAGCCAGCAGTGGTAGTAGAGTCAGATACATTCGGGACATTTAAGTGACTCTTGGATAGGCACATGGATGATCGTAAAATGAATGATTATGCAGGTTAGTTTAATCTCAGAGCTGGATAAAATGGCAGCACAACATTAAGGGCCAAAGGACTCGCACTATGCTGTACTGTTCTATGTTCTGATAAAACTATACCCCTATAGACTTAATCCTTTCAAAGCAGTATATTTCAAAAGGAAGTGGAAGCGATGCTCCAAGAAGACAGCATAGGGCCAAGTCAAAGTGAGTGGAGTTTGCCAATCATGTTGGTTCTAAAGCCTGATAGTACTCAATGATTCTGCATGGATTATCAAAAATGCAACACTGTGACCAAATCTGATTCATGCCCTAATCCAAGGCTATAGGATTGCGTGGAAAATGTGGAACAAGCCACTTACATCACAGAGTTGGACTTCATGTTCCTGGCAAGTACCATTGTTATAGAAAGCAAAAGATGTTTCTGTTTCTGTGAACCCAAATGTGCTATATCAATTTAGCATAATGCTTTTTGGAATGAAAAATGCACCAGCCACTTTTCAAAGGCTTATGAACAGAGTTTTTACAAGATGACTAATTGTGCTGTCGACATAGATGATTTAGTGATCTTTAGTCATTCATCGAAAAAACACATGGTGAATTTGGCAGAGCACTTTGAAGACTACGGAAGATAAAATTAGGTGATCAACTTGTCAAAAACTAAGTTTGCGAAGGCAGAAATGACATTCTTAGGTCACAACATCGGACACAGATGAATGATGCTGAGGAACGTGAAGATGAACGCTATCAAGGAACTTCTAAGACCGTCCTTGAAGTTGCAAGTGCTACGATTTTCAGGACTCATTGGATTCTACAGGAAATGTATGTCAAACTTTAGTGGCACTGTTCACAGATTTGCAGAAAAAGAACACAAAGATTCGGTGGACCGAACAATGCCAGGAGGTATTTGAGAATTTAAAAACAGTTAAACACCACACCAGTATTAGCCATGCCAAATTTCATGAAACTCTTTAAAGTCACAATGGTCACAAGCGATGTAGGTGTTGTCACAGGATGATGAGTGTGGAATTGAAAGGCAAGTTGGTTATTTTTACAAAAAAAATTCAATAATCACCAGAAAAAAATATTCCACCACTCAAAAAGAGTTGTTGACTTTGGTAATGGCCTTCCAACACGTTAATGTGTATGTTGCAAATAATGCATCAGAAATCATTATATATATTGACTGCAATCTTTGATATTTTTGTAAAGGTTTCAGGACATGAACACTAGATTGTTTTGTTGGGGTTTCGTGCCACAAGCATTTAATTTACACATTGTATATGCTGCAGGTCATGAAAATGTGAAGCTATGAATCTAGTAAAATGATGGAGTTAAGGTTTTAAAAGAGAAAAAGACATCTTTTCATAATGTTAGCTCATTTATTCCTTAAGGGGGGAGGCGTGGTGAAGTTGGTATGTGTAAAATTCCAAAATTGTAAAATGGGGAGAACATTGCTTGGTCCCTATAAAAGATGATGTCTTTTCTGATGGGTGGAGGTGGGGATGAAGGTGATAGGTCAGAGAGGAGGGTGGAGTGGATAGGTGGCAAGGTTGGACAGGTCATGAGGTTGGTGCTGAGTTGGCACGTTGGAACTAGGGAAAGGTGGGAGGAGGAGGAATGAGGAAACTGGTGAAGTCAGTGCATCTGTCTGTCCCAGCTCTCTGAATGAGCGATTCATTGAGTGCCATTCTCCTGCCCTCTCCCTGTCATCCTGCACACTGTTCCTTTTCAAATAACAGTCTCATTCCCTTCGTAATGCTTCAATTAAAGCTGCCTCCACCACACTCTCAGGCAGTGCATTCCACACCTTAACCACCCACTGGCTGAAAATGTTGTTCCCCATCTCACTTTTGTAACTTTTCCCAATTACTTTCAACCTGTGGTCTCTCGGTCTCAATCCTTTCTCAAGCGGGAGCATTGTCTCCCTATTTACTCTGTCCAGGCCCCTCCTGATTTTGAGTTCCTCAAATAAATCTCTTCTCAGCCTTCTCCAAAGAAGACAGTCCCAAATTATCCAATCAGTCTCCATAACTGATGTTCCTCATCCCTGGAATGATCTTTGGGAATATATTTGCCAGCTCTACAAAACATTCACATTCTTCCTGACTTCTTCACATTATCTATGTCCCTCATGATTTTCTAAACCTTTATAAGGTTACTCTTCAAAACCTTCCTCATCAGAGTAAAAAGTCTCAGCTTTTCCAGCCTCTCACAGTCATGGAGTTATACAGTGTGGAAACAGACCTTTCGGTCCAACTTGTGCATGTTAACCAGATATCCTAAATGACCTCATCACATTTGCCAGCATTTGGCTTACATCCCTCGAAACCCTTCCTATCCATGTACCCATCCCAATGTGTTTTAAATGTTGTAATTGTATCTGCCTCCAACATTTTCTCTGGCAGCTCGATCCAGACACATACCACCCTCTGCGTGACAAGTTACCCCTTTTGTTTGGACTGCCCTTCCCAAGGAAAAGACTTGGATATACACCCTGTCCATCTATAAACATCTATAAGGTCACCCCTCAGCCTTAGATGCTACAGGGGCAAGAGTCCCAGTCTATTCAGCCTCTCCCTACAGCTCAAACCCTCCAGTTTCTGCTCTTTGTAAATCTTTTCTACAACTTTTTAAGTTTAGCACCATCCTTCTTATCGCAGGATGATCAGAATTGTTCACATTATTCCCAAAGTGGCCTCACCAATCTCCTGTACAGCTACAACATGATGTTCCAACTCGTAAACTCAGTGCAGTAACCAATAAAGGCAAGTGTACCCAACACCTTTGTCATCACCCAATCTACTTGAGACTCCACTTTCAAGGAGTAATGCACCTGCACCTGCACCCCCAGGTCTCTTTTTTTCAGCAATACTCCACAGGGCCTTACCATTAACTGTATAACTCCTGCCCTGGTTTGCGTTTCCAAAATGCAACGTCTCATATTTGTCTGAACTGAACTCCATTTCCCACTCCTCTGTCTATTGCCCCATCTGATCAAGGTCCCGCTGTACCCTGAGATAATCTTCTTCACTATCCACAGTCCAACCAATTTTGGTGTAATTTCCAAACTTAACATTAGTCCAATGTTCACATCCAATTCATTTACTCAATTGACGAAAAGTAGTGGACCAAGCACCAATCCTTGTGGCACACAGCTATTCACAGATCTTCACTGAGAACGCGACTCTCAGTTGGTGTGTTGCCTCCCAGGTGCCAGGATCCGTGTTGTCCTGGATCATGTCTTTGGGGTCCTGAAGGGAGAGGGTGCCCATCCCCAAGTCATTCTTTACATAGGTACCAATGACATAGGTAGAAAGAGGGATTGGGATGAAAGGCAGGATTTCAGGGAGCTAGGCAGGAAGCTGAGAGTTAAAACAAGCAGACTTGTTTTCTCTGGTTTGTTGCCTGGGCCATGTGATAGCGAGGCAAGGAATAGGGAGAGTTATCAGTTGAACATGTGGTTGCAAGGATGGTGCAGGAGGGAGGTTTCAGGTACATGGATAATTGGGGCTCATTCTGGGGAAGGTGGGACTTGTACAAACAGGACGGTCTTCACTTGAACCAGAGGGGTACTAATATCCTGGGTGGAAATTTTGCTGGTGCTATTTGGGTGGGTTTAAACTAGCACAGCAGGGGGATTAGAACCTGAGATGTCATTCCAGTGCACAGGAGGATGAGAGTTGGGAGGGCATGGACAGGATTTCATGGTCACAAGAAAGTGCTGGCAGATAGCAAGCTAATTTGAAGTATGTCTACTTCAATGCCAGAAGTTAGGTGAACTTGCAGCATAGTTAGGTACCTAGGACTTCGATGTTGTGGCCATTTTGAAGACATGGATAGAACAGGGTCAGGAATGTTGCAAGTTCCAGTGTTTAGATCTTTCGTTAAGAACAGGCAAGGCGGTAAAAGAGGGGAAGATGTGGCCTTGTTAGACAAAGATAGTATCATGTTGGCTGAAAGAACTTTTAACGAGGACTCATCTACTGAGGTACTATGGGCTGAGTTGAGGAGAGGTCGCACTGCTGGGAGTTTTTTTTATTGGCCTCCGCAGAGTTCCAGGGGGTTGGAGGAGAGGATTGGCAGAATGATTCTGAGTAGGAGTGAAAGGAACCGGGTGATCATTATGGGGGTCTTGAACTTCTCCAACATTGACTGGAAATGCTATAACTCTAGGACGTCGGATGAATCAGTTTTGTCGAATGTGTGGAGGAAGGCTTCCTGACACAGCATGTCAAAGAGCTGACAAGAGGGGAGGCCACACTGGATCTGGTGCTTGGTGATGAACCAGGCCAGGTGGTTTTAGTTGTGGGTGAGAACTTTGGAGAGAGTCACCATAATTCAGTTACATTTAGTTTAGCAAAGGAAAGGGATAGATACATGCCACAGGGCAAGAGTTATCAATGGAGCAAGCGTTTAGTCAAGACTTAGGATGCATAGAATGGGGTAACAAAATGCGGGGGATGGGGCCAATCAAAATGTGGAGCTAGTTTAACAAACAGATATTGTGTGGCCTTGATAGGTATGTCCCTGTCAGGCAGGGAGGAACTGATAAGGTAAGGGAACCATGGTTTATACAGAAATTGCATCTCTTGTTAAACGGAAGAAGGAGGCTTCTGTGACGATGAGACAAGATGGTTCAGATGAGGTGATGGAGAGTTACAGATTAGCTAGGGAGGATTTAAATAGAGAGTTAAGAAAATCAAAGAGAGGACATGAGCAATATTTAGCAGGTAGAATAAAGGAGAACCCTTAAGTTTTCTATAGGTATGCGAGGAATAAACTAGGGTAGGAAGAGGGCCAGTCAAAGACAGAAGTGGGAAGTTGTGTATGGGCCCTGTGGAGATTGGAGAGGTGCTAAATGAATATGTCTCATTGGTTTTCACTCAGGAAAAGGAGAATATTGTAGAGGAGAAGAATGAGATACGAGATATTAAACTAGAAAGGATCAAGGTTAGGGAAGAGGTGTTATGTATTCTAGTTGGAGTGAAAATAGACAAGTCACCTATTTTGCGAGGATTTATCCGAGGATTCTCTGGGGAGCTAGGGAGGAGATAGTGAAGCCTATGGCTTTGATCTTTGAATCGTGATTGTCTACAGGTTTAGGACCAGAAGACTGAGGGATTACAAACATTGTGCCCTTGTTCATGAATGGCACTAGAGATGACCCAGGTAATTATACACCAGCAAGTCTTACATCTGTTGTAGGAAAAGTTTTGGAAAGGATTATAAGAGATAGGATTTATAATCATCTAGCAATAGTCAACATGGTTTTGTCGCGTGCAGGTCATGTCACAAACCTCATTGAGTTTTTTTGAGAAGGTGACCAAGCATGTAGATGAAGGTAGGGCAGTTGACGTGATATACATGGACTTCAGTAAAGCCTTTGATCAGGTTCCACATGGTAGGCTGTTGGAGAAAATGTAGAGGCTTGGGACTGACAGTGATTTAGCAGTTTGGATTAGAAACTGGCTTCCTGAAAGATGGCAGCGAGTGGTGGTTGACAGAAAATATTCAACCTGGAGTCCAGTTACTAATGGTGTACCATGAGGATCTGTTTTGGGACCACTGCTGTTTGTCATTTTTATAAATGACTTGGATGCAGGCACAGGTGGATGGGTTAGTAAAATTGCAGGTGACATTAAAGTCGGTGGAGTGGTGGACATTGTGGAAGAATGTTGCATGCTGCAGGGGGTCTTGGATAAACTGCAAAATTGGGCTGAGAGGTGGCAGATGGAGTTCAATGCAGCTAAATGTGAGGTGATTCACTTTGGGAAGAATATCAGGAAGGCAGAGTACTGGGTCAATGGAAAGATTCTTGGTAGTGCGGATATATAGAGGAATCTTGGAGTCCATTTACATAGATCCCTGAAAGTTGCTGCCCAGGTTGATAGTGCTGTTAAGAAGGCAGAGTGTGTGTTAAATTTTATTGATAGAGGGATTGAGTTCTGGAGCCGTAATGTCATGCTGCAGCTATACAAAACGTTAGTGCAGCTGCACTCAGAATATTGTGTACAGTTCTGGTCGCCTCATTACAGGAAGGATGTGGAAGCATTGGAAAAGGCGCAGAGGAGATTTACCAGGATGTTGCCTGGTCTGGAGGGAAGGTCTTATGGGGAAAGGCTGAGAGACTTGGGTCTAATCTCATTGGCAAGAAGAATCCTAAGAGGGGATTTGAAAGAGACATACAAGATAATCAGAGGGTTAGATAGGGTAGAGAGTCAAAGTCTTTTTCCGAGGATGATGATGTCAAGTTATATGAGGGGGCATAACTACAAATTGAGGTGTGAAAGATTTAAAACAGATGTCAGAGGCAGATTCTTTACTCAGACAGTCGTAAGGAGTTGCAATGTCCTGCCTGCTGATGTAGCTGACTCAGTCACATTAGGGAGATTTAAACAATCCTTAGATAAGTACATGGATGATGATGGGATAATGTAGAGGATGAGCTTAGATTGGTTCATAGGTCGGCGCAACATTGAGGGCTGAAAGGCCTGTTCTGCATGGTATTGTTCTATCTATCTCACTATCCAGTCTGAAAAGCAACCCTTTCCCACCACTCTCTGTTTCCTATCTTCAACCCAACTTTTTACCCGAATGGCTTGCTCCCCCTGGATCCCATGTGGTCTAACCTTACAAACCAGTCTATTATGTGAAACCTTGTCAAACACTTTACTAAAGACCATATAGACAATGTCTACTGTTCTGCCTTCATTAATCTTCTTTGTCATCTCCTCAATCAAATTAGGGAAACACAATTTCCCATGCACAAAACCACATTGATTATCCAAATGGATGGAAATCCTGTCCCTCAGAATCCACTCCAACACCTTACCCAGCACTGACATCAGGCTCACTGGTCTATAGTTCCCTAGCTTTTCCTTACAGGCTTTCTGAAATAATGGCATAACACCAGCCAACCTCTCCGGTTCTCCAGTACCTTACCCCTGCTTGTCGATGTTGAAAATATCTCAGCAAGGGGCCCAACAATCGCTTACCTAATTTCCCACAATGTTCTGGGATACACCTGATCAGGTAATTGGGATTTATCTGCCTTTATATGTCTAAGACCTTCAACATCTCCTTATTTGTATGTGGATTCTTTTTAAGACATCACCATTTTTCCAAAGTCCCGAGATTTCATGTCCTTCTCCGCAGTAAATACTGACCTGAAATATTTGTTTAGGATCTCAACCATCTCCTGTGTCTTACTAAAATACAACACTCACATTTATCTGAATTAAACTCCATCTGCCATTCCTCAGCCCACTGGCTCAGTTGG
Source organism: Hemiscyllium ocellatum (assembly GCF_020745735.1). Lineage (NCBI taxonomy): Eukaryota > Metazoa > Chordata > Chondrichthyes > Orectolobiformes > Hemiscylliidae > Hemiscyllium > Hemiscyllium ocellatum. The sequence continues at coordinate 10,163,218 of NC_083409.1, forward strand.
TCAATATCCCATTGTACTGTTAGACAGCCTTCTTCACTGGCCACGATGCCACCTGAAACTTCACCTGAACACACTCTCACAACTCTGGCCCTTCGCTACCCATTACTCTGCTACTATCCCAATCTATATACTGAAATGAAATCCCACCGTCCTGCCCACACATTATAACGACACTATCACATTTTTAAGTCTCTGTAAATTCCTTATTTTTGTATTCCTCCACATCCTTCCCACTGGGTGGTGACTTATTGACGGCTCTGAGGATTCCATGGAGCTTGGTGTTCCTTGCTGATATTCCCCCCTGGTTCCCGCAGCCCTACCAAGTTAGTTTAAACCCTCTCCAACAGCACGAGTAAATCACCCCAAAGGAACGCAGTGCGAACTCTGTTCAGGATCAGCGCTGTCTGGTCTGTCCAGGTCCACCTCCCCCAGACCCACTCCCAATGTCTCAAGAATCTGAAGCCCTCCCTCCTGGATCCTCTTTCCAGCTCCACAGTCTTCTCGTGTTTCTATTCTTACTTGTGTGGGGCACTGGGTGTAATCCAAAGATTCTTATGTTTTAGTTCCTTCTGCTAATTCCTTCCTGAGCTCCTGAAATTCTGACTTCAAGAGCACATCCCTTTTCTCCCTCTGTCACTGGGACCGATGTGGACCACGACTGCTGCCTGTTCCCCCTCTCCCCTCAGGGTGCTCTGCAGCCACTCAGTGACATCCTTGATCCTGGCACCAGGGAGACAACACACCATCCTGAATTCCCATCTGCAGCTGCAGAAACATCTATCGATTTCCCTCCCTTTCGAATCTCCTCCCACTATCACTCTCCCAGTCTTCCTTGTGCCCCCCTGAATAGCTGCACCTCCTGTGATGCCATGGACTTGGCTCTGGCTACACTCTCCACATGAACCATCATTCTCATCAGGAATCGAAACTGAATCCTGGTTGGAGAGTGGGATACTCTCAGGGGATTCCTGTACTAGCTGCCTGGTCCTTTTGGACTGTCTGCTGCTCCCCCATTCCCTCTCTCCCTGCATACTCTGAAGCTGCAGAGTGACCAAATCTAGAAACGTACTTTCCACAGAGCTCTCAGCCTCACGGACTGACAACAGCTGCTGCTCAAGCTCTGAAACCCGGAGCTCCAACTGCTGTCACTGACCACACTTGCTGCTCTCATAGTGGGAAGCATTCAGAACCTAGCTATCTCTGTATGAAGTACACTCAATGGCCTCCAGAGCCTTCTGCAGCAGTGAGTTCCACAGATTCATAACCCTATGGCGGAAGGAATTCCTCGTTGTCTCAGTTCAAAAGGGTCTTCCCTTCACTCTGAGGCTGTGCCGTCGGGTCCCGGTCTCTTCCCCTGTTGGAAAGGTCTTCTCCGTGTCCACTCTAGACAGGTCTCTCAGTATTCTGTAGTTTTAATGAGATTCCCCTCATCCTTCTAAACTCCATTGAGTCCTCAACTGTTCCTCATATGATAAGCCCTTCATCCCAAGATCATTCTTGTAAAATCCTTCTGTACACCCTCCAATGCCTGCACATTCTTCCTTATATACAGGCCCCAAAACTGATCACAATACATGAATTGTGTTCTGACCAGAGCCTCATGCAACATCAGTGGTTCATCTCTTTTCTTGTGTTCTCACCTTCTTGAAATGAATGCTGACATTGCATTTGTGTTCCTAACTGCCAACTGAATCTACAGGGTAACATTAAGAAAAACCTGATTATGACTCCTCAGTCCCTTTGTGATTCAGATTTCTGAATCCTTTCCTCATTTAGAAAACAGTCTATGCCTTTAAACTTCCTACTAAAGTGCATAAGCTCACACTTTCCCACATTGTATTCCATCTGCCACGACTTTGTCCACTCTCTGAGCCTGCTTCAGCTTCTCCACTTCCTCAACACGACCTGTCCCTCCACGTACCTTTGGGTTACCTGCAGATTGAGTAACAATGCCCTCAGATCCTTCATCCAGATCAATAATGAATCATTCATTTTTGGTAAATAGCTGTAGTCCCAGCATGGACCTTTGCAGAACCACACTAGTTACTGGTTGCCATCCTGAAAAAGATCCTTTTATCTCACTCTCTGCCTTCTGCCAGGCGGCCAACCTTCTATCTATGCCAGGACCTTGTCCCTAACACCATGGTCTTCTCTTCTTTAGTAGCCTCCTGTGCCGCGCCTTGTCAAAGGCTGTCTGTAAGTCCAAATAGATCACGTCCACTGGCTCTCCTTTATCTCACTTGTTCATGCCTTCCTCTAAGAATTCGAACAGATTTGTCAGGCCTCCCCTTGATGAAGCCATGCTGACACAGCCCGATTTGACCATGCACTTCCAACTCCCCTGCAATCTCATCCTTAAACTGAAGTCTACAATCTTACTCATGACTGAGGTCAGACTAACCAGCCTATAATCTCCCATCTTCTGCCTCCCTCCTTTCTTAAACAGGAGAGTTACATTAACCATTTCACAGTCCCCTTGGACTCTCCCTGACTCCAGTGATTCCTGTAAGATCACCATCAATACCTCCACAATCTGCTCAGCTATCTCCTTCAAACTCTGGGGTGCAGTCTATCCAGTCCTGCTGATCTATCCATCTCAGAACTTTCAGCTTCCCCAGCACCTTCTCCTCAGTGATAACCATTACTCTCATCCCTGCCCCTGAATCTCTTTAAGTCCTGGTATACTACTGGTGTCTTCCACCGTCAAGACTGATGTAAAGTCACTATTCAGATCCTCTGCCATTTCCTTGTTCCCCATTAGTACCTCTCCAGCCTCATTTTCCAGCATCCCAACATCTAGTCTTGCCTTCCTCTTAGCTTTTATATTGCTACAAAAAAAACTTGCAATCCTCTTTTATACTACGAGCTGGCTAGCCTTCATATTTCATCTTCTAACCTCTTATTGCATTTTAGTTATAAGCTTTAGTTATAAGTCCTTAGGTTTTAAAATACAACACAGAGTATAAAGCAAGGAACTGATGCTCCACCTCTATAAATCACTGATCAGACCAGATTGGAGGATTGTGTTCAGTTCTGAGCATCTTATTTAAAGAATAATATTAAAACCCTGGAGAGAGTTCAATGGAGTTTTATTAGAATGATACCAGGAATGAGTGGTTTTCGATACAGGGAAAGCTGAGAAAGATTGGGCTTATTCTCAACTGAGCAGAGAAGATTAAGAGGTGATCTTATAGAGTTGTTCACTGTTTTGTACAATTTTTGACAGGATTAAGGAGGATATTCCATTACCATGAGTTGGTATCTCTGTAACTATGGGTAATAATTTCAAGATGGTTAACAAGACAGCTAGGAGTGAGATGAGGAGGAATGTCTTTACGAAGAGAGTTGTTCGGATTTGGAACATGCTGCCTGACAGGATGGTGGAGGTGGATTCTGTTGGAGGTTTCAGTGTGTATATTTGAAATTGATGAAGTTAGAGAGCAAACGAGATCGGACTGGAGAGTGGGCCTAGCTGGATAGCTCTTTCTGGAGCCAGCACAGGCATGATGGGTTGAATAGCCTCCTTCTGTATTATAAATTCTATTATTCCATTTCATCCTGTCAGCTCTTTGCTTTCCTCAGGTCCTGTTCAATGTCACTCCTGCATTTTCTATCCTCCTCTCAGCTTTCTGCAGGTTTGAACACCAGGTAACAAACATCACCTTCCCTGTTTGGCCTTCCCTACTCTGGCTGCCTTTTGACATCCCAGGCTGAAAGACTAGATTTGTACATCCCCACCCTTCCTCTTCTAAACGATCTCTGTCTTGTCCTTGGAGGCCTCCCATTGCCCTGACACTGAGTTCCAGTCAAGTCGCTGATTCCAGTCACTTTTATCAAATTACCGGACAGTTCAGTAAAATGGTTCATTCGCAAATGAAAACTTTTACACTTGCTCCATGGTTCTCCATTTCCATCCTTATTCTCAATCTCACTGAGTTCTGATCACTGTCACTGAAATGCTTCCCCATTGATCGCCCTTCCAGCTGCCCACATTCATTCCATAAACGATGGTCTAAAACTGTCTCTTCACTTTCATCATCACTGTCTCTGGGGCAATTAGGGATGGGTAACAAATGATGGTCCTGCCAGTGACACTGACATCCCAAGAAGCAATTTGAACAATGCCTGTCCTTTTCTTGGGTTTGTTAGGTATTGGCTACAAATGTTCAAATGGATTGTTTTACCAGTTAATGTTTGGAGAGTTGAAATCCCTTCGAGTGGGAGGGATTAAAATTGTTTCTATCGTCTTTCAGGCCATGAGAACTCTAAGCCCAAGCTGACCCTGCTGCCTCCCTTCCTGGAGCAGGTCAATGCCAAGGGCACTGCCACCCTGGTGTGCCTTGCCAATCACTTCTATCCCGATGAGCTGGAGGTGCAGTGGAAGAAGGATGGTACAGTCATTTCGGACAGGGTTCAGACCAGCAACTACCTGCGAGCTTCGGACAGCACCAACAGTGTCAGCAGCCTGATGACCCTCTCTGGGTCTGACTGGGATTCCAACGCTCGCTTCTCCTGTGCCCTCACCCACATGACCCTCTCCTCTCCCCTCAGCAAGAGCATCAAGAGATCAGAATGTGTGTAGAGTGTTGGAGACAGTCCACAGAGGAGACACAACTTTAAATAGAACAGGGCTGACCTGGCAGGAAAAGAGTCATTGTCAGCACTGTGGTGGCATTGTCAGCATTGGGCGGCATGGTGGCACAGTGGTTAGCACTGCTGTCTCACAGCGCCTGAGACCCGGGTTCAATTCACAGGCGACTGACTGTGTAGAGTTTGCACGTTCTCCCCGAGTCTGCGTGGGTTTCCTCCGGGTGCTCCGGTTTCCTCCCACAGCCCAAGGATGTGCGGGTCAGGTGAATTGGCCGTGCTAAATTGCCCGTAGTGTTAGGTAAGGGGTAAATGTAGGGGTATGGGTGGGTTGCGCTTCGGCGGGTCGGTGTGGACTTGTTGGGCCGAAGGGCCTGTTTCCACACTGTAAGTAATCTAATCTAATCTAATTGAATTTCAACTCTCTTCCTTCTCAGGACTGGCTCAGAGACACTTCTGAGGTTCAGGGGTTATGGCAGTTCATTGGGGCAATTTAAAGGAGATTTAATTTGTAGGTGACCCTGTGCTGCCCCTGTTCTGGGAGTGTTGGTTGGGGACAGCGTTATGATGTCAAGTAAAACTCCTCGATACTGAAAACTGTCAGCTGTACATAATCAATGTGAACCTCAGGAATCTCTGCTTCAGTAAACCTGATATCCTTCCTGCTCAGCTGCCAGTTCCAATTCAAGGTTCAGTCACTGTTTCAAGGGACAGAATTCTCTTTTTTTTTGAGAAAATTTCCACAAGTGTTTTCCTCAAGTTCCATTGTGGCTGTGAATTTGTGCAGCTTCCTCTGTCTGGGCTGTTAATTGCTGACTGTTTTCTGTCAATGTCAATCTGGAAAAGGGAATAAAGATGAAGAAGATTCAGTCTCTGTCTCTGAGTGCTTTGTATATAGACTGCTCTAGCCTCAGCTGATCGGCTACATTTCAGCAAATCGTTGTCCTGATTGGCTGCTTGGATGGTCAATCAAAGACACATCAGCTAAAGGCCGGATTGGAGTCAATCTTGAACCATTTTCAAGTGATCCCTTCGATCTGAATCTGTCAAGTTGACAATATGCTAAACAGAACAGAAACTGAAAGCTGCTGGGGCACAATCATTCCAATCTGAGGCATTCCCTCTTCGCTCTGTTGTTGCAGACCCAGCTGGTGGGATCGCACTATGCCGTCTCTACTATTGCTGGGTAATGTTTGAAATGAGCTGGGTCCAATCTCAGACACTGGAGGCTTCAGTCATTACATTCATTTCTCCCTCCTTAGCCTGTTCCTCACAGTGACAGCTCAGAACTGAACTGAGTGAGATATTTGTTCAGAGAGGGGATCAGTCAGGATCTTACATCATACATGACCTTGTGTAGGTATGACTATAACCCAATGATGTCTTGTAGGTGCATCTGTCAGTGTGGGCGTGACTGTTACCCAGTACTGACTGATGGTCCATGTCTCTGAGTGTGGGTGTGACTGTTATTCAGTACTGTCTGTAGGTGTATATTCTTGACTGAGCATGTATCTGTTACCCAGTACTGTCTGTAGGCGTGTGTCGGAGTGTGGGTGTGACTGTTACCCAGTATTGTCTGTAGGCGTGTGTCTCTGGGTGGGACTGTTTCCCAGTTAATGTCTGTGTATTTGTTTCTCAACTTTGCTGCATTTCATACAGTCTCAGAATCATAGAGATGGACAGCACAGAAACAAACCCTTCGGTCCAACTTATCCATATAGACCAGATATATGAAACTAATCTAGACCCATTTGCCAAAACTTGGCCCATATTCCTCCAAACCCTTCGTAGTCATACACCCATCCAAATGTCCTTTAAATGTTGTAATTGTATCAACCTGCAACACTTCCTCTGGCAGCTCATTCCATACATGCACCACCGTCTGTGTGTAAAAGTTGCCCCATTGGACTCTTTCAAATCTTTCCCCTCTCACCCTAAATCTATGCCCTCCAGTTCTGGACTCCCCCACTCCAGGGAAACCGTCTTGTCTATTTACCCTACCCATACTGCTCATGATTTTATAAACTTCTATAAGGTCACCCCTCAGCCTCCGACACTCCAGAGAAAACAGTCCCAAGTCTGTTCAGCCTCACCCCATTGCTAAAAAAAACAACACTGGTAGCATTCTTGTCAATCTTTTCTGACCCCTTTCAAGATTCATAACTTCCTTCTGATAAGAGGGAGACCAGATTTGCACACAACGTTCCAAATGTGGCCAAACCAATGTTCTGTACAGCCGCAACATGACCTTTCAACTCTTGTATTCAATACTCTGACTGATAATGGAAAGCATACCAAATGCCTTATTCACTATCTTTTTGACCTGTGACTCTAACTTCAAGAAACTATGAACCTGCACTCCAAGGTCTTTTTGTTCAGCAACAGTCCCCAGTACGTTACCATTAAGGGATGACACGGTGACTCAGTGCCTCAGTGGTTAACACTGCTGCCTCACAGTGCCAGAGCCTTGGTTCAGTTCCAACCATGGGTGACTGTCCGTGTGAAATTTGTACATTCTCCATGTGTCTGCGTGGGTTACCTCCCATAGTCTAAAGATGTGCAGTTTGGTGAATTAGCCATGCTAAATTGTCCAATGTTCAGGCATATGTACGTTAGGTTCATTAGTCAGGGATAAATGTAAAGGAACAGGGCCGGGGAATTGGTCTGGATGGGTGACTCTTCAGAGGGTCGGTGTGGATTTGTTGGGCCAATTTCCATACTGTAGGAATTCCATGATTAAGCATCTAAATCCTGGCCTGATTTGACTTTCCAAAATACAGCACCTCAAATTTATCTAAAGTAAACTCCATCTGCCACTCGTCCGCCCATTGTGCTCTGTGGTAACCTTCTTCACTTCTCACTACATCTCTAATTTGATGTTATGGGCAAACTTACTAACTGTACCTCCTATATTCACATCCAAATCCTTAGGTCAATGACAAAAAGCAGTGGACCCAGCACCGATCCTTATGGCACACCACTGATCACAGGCCTCCAGTCTGAAAAGCAACTCTCCTCCATCACTCACAGTCTTCTACCTTCAAGCCATTTCTATATCCAAACAGCTAGTTCTCTCTGTTTTTCTATGTGATCTAACCTTGCAAACCAATCCAACGCAAGAAAACTTGTTGAATGCCTCACTGAAGTCCATATACATCACATCCACTGCTCTGACATCATCAATTGTCTTTGTTACATCTTCAAAAAACTCAATCAGGTTAGTGAGTTATGATTTCCCAGATACAAAGCCATGTCGACTATCCTGAATCAGTCCTTGTCTTTCCAAATGCATGTAAATCCTGCCCCTCAGGATTCCCTCCAATAATTTACCCACTAATCATATCAAGCTCACTGGTTCCTAACTTTTCCTTACCACGTTAGCTAAACTCCAGTCTTCCAGCACTTCACCTGTGACCATCGATGATATAAATATTTCAGCAAGTGGCCCAGCAATCACTTCCCTAGCTTTCCACAGAGTTCTGGGGTGCACCTGATCAGGTCCCAGTGATTTATCTACTTTATGCATTTTAAGAAATACCGCACTTCCCCCTTTGTAATATGGACATTTTTCAAGATGTCACCATTTATTTCCCCACATTCTATATCTACTGTGTCTTTCTCCACAGTAAACATTGACGAAAAGTACTTGTTTAGTATTTGCCCCATTTCCTGCAGTTCCACACATGGGCTGCCTTGCTGATCTTTGAGGGGTCCTATTCTTTTAATTATTACTCTTTTGTCCTTAATGCATTTATAAAATCCCTTTGGATTCTCCTTAGCAAAATTAAGCAAACTTATCTCATGTTACCTTTTTGCCATCCTGATTTCCCTCTTAAGGAGGAGGAGTTAGCAATTCTGGAAAGTGCGAAAATATTTAAGTACCCTAGGCCGGTTGGGATTTATCCAAGGATTCTCTGGGAAGCCAGGGAGGAGATTTATGAGGCTTTGGCTTTGATCTTTATGTTATCATTGTCGACAGAAACAGTGCCAGAATACTGGAGGATAGCAAGGGTTGTGTCTACTCCCCTTGTTCAAGAAGGGGAGTAGACACAACCCTGGTAATTATAGACCAGTGCGCCTTACTTCGGTTGTGGGTAAAGTGTTGGAAAAGGTTAGAAGAGATAGAATTTATAATCATCTAGAAAGGAATAAGTTGATTAGGGATAGTCAACATGGTAGATCTGGCCTCACAAACCTTATTGAGTTCTTTGAGAAGGCGACCAAACAGGTGCATGAGGGTAAAGCGGTTGATGTGGTGGATATGCACTTCAGTAAGGCATTGGATAAGGTTCTCCACAAAATACGGGGGCATGGGATTAAGGGTGATTTAGCGGTTTGGATCAGAAGTTGGTTAGCTGAAAGAAGACAGAGTGTAGTTTTTGATGGATAATGTTCATCCTGGAGTTCAGTTACTAGTGGTGTAATGCAAACATCTCTTTTGGGGCCACTGCTGTTTGCCATTTTTATAAATGACCTGAATGAGGGCATAGAAGGATGACTTAGTAAATTTGCGGATGACACTGAGGTTTGTGGAGTTGTGGATAGTGCTGAAGAATATTGCAGGTTACACAGAGACATGGATAAGCTGCAGAGCTGGGTTGAGAGATGGCAAATACAGAGTTTAATGCAGAAAAGTTGAGGTGATTCACTTTGGAAGGAGCACCGTGAATAAAGAGCACTAGGTTAATGGGAAGATTCTTAGTAGTGTAGATGAGCAGAGAGATCTCGGTGTCCACGTGCACAGATCCTTGAAAGTTGCTATCCAGTTTGATAGGGTGGTTAAGAAGGCTTATGGTGGGTTAACTTTTATTGATAGAGAGATTGGGTTTAGGAGCCATGAGGTCATGCTGCAGCTGAACACAACTCTGGTGTGGCCGCAATTGGAGTATTTCATACAGTTGTGGTCACCACATTAAAAAAAGGATATGGGAACTTAAGGGTTCAGAGGAAACATACTAGGATGTTGCCTGGCATGGAGGGAAGGCCTTATTAGGAAAGGATGAGGGACTTGTGGTTATTTTTGTCAGAGAGAAGAAGGTTGAGAGTTGTCTTAATTGAAACATACTAAGATAATCACAAGGTTAGATAGGGTGGACAGTGAGAGCCTTTTTCCTCAGATGCTGAGGGGACATAGGTTTAAATTGAGGGGTGATAGATATAGGAGAGATGTCAGAAGTATTTCTTTACTCAGAGACTATTAGGGCATGGAATGCACAGCCTGCAACAGTAGCAGACTCGCCAACACTAAGGGCATTTAAATGGACACAGGATAACCATATGGATGAAAATGGAATAGTTGGGATAGATGGGCTTCAGAATGGTTCCACAGATTGGCGCAACACAAAGGGTTAAAGGGCCTGGACTGCATTGTAATGTTTTATGTTCCAATATGACATTGCTCACCACCGCTCTCTCCAGAACAATTAGGGAAGGACAATAAATAGCAGACAAATCAAAGTTTGCCCCATCCCAGCAGAAATCAAAATAAATGACGTACAATTCAAATGATTAAACTGGTGAGGCTTAAATTCATCTCTTTGAAAGACTGGAGCCTCGGCCATGACATGGGTGAACCTGCATTTTTAAATTGCAAGGTGGTGTCCCCGACGGATCAGGCACAAAATGAATTACACAAAGACCAAACAAATGGCTAGCAAAATGTGTCACCAAACTGCAATAAACAGCAATTTGTCAGGAAGAATTCAAGAGAAAGCCATTAGTGGGTGTAAGAGGGTAAGACAGACAAGTGTCAGATGTCATTGAATGCACCATAAATACATTGAAGCTGTTGGGATAGAGCAGGGCAATGGAATTAATTGAATTTTTCTATTGAGAGATTTCCTGGTTGTAATGACCCAGAACGTTAAAAGGATGAAGTGTAACTCATATTGTAAACAATGTACTGCAGTGGGCAAGAAAGGATGTTGAGCAACATAAATGCTTAAAATTGGGAAAGAAAATCGGACAAAAAGAAATGGGAAAGGCCAGTGGGATTTTGGAATGAATATTGAGAGTGAGGAGATGAAGGGGAGAGTGGCCAGGACAGCTGTACTGAAGAATGGTTAGGTCACATCTGGGATATGGTGGATAGTTATGGGCTTCACTGAGGGGCAATGCAGAATGGTCCAGGGACAGGGGATCCAGGTTACAGGGAAACGCCAGAACAGGATCTCGAGGGGGGAGGGAGGGTATTCTGATAAGAAAATTTCTTTGTGAAATCGACACAGTAAATGTAGATTTACTGTCAATACCGACAAACAAAAAGGCAAAATGACATATCTCTGGTCATACACCAGGTACAGGAAGGAAATCAGGAAAAGTGTTTTGACGCATAGATTGGAATTTAGTGAGTGCTGGTCAACTGGGTCCTCCATTCAAAATGGAACAGAATTACTTTTTGGAATTTGAACTGGTCTGAAGCAAAAGAACAAATTAGGATCAAATAGTCATTTGAGAATATTGAACTGGCCCTGAAAAATGCCCAGTGTTTGGAAGCTTTTCATTTTCCCCTCATCAGGATAGTTGTAAAAGTACCAAACAAAGTACCAATCTCTCTCGGCGGAGCAGGTAACGGCTGTCTGGTGGTGTTTTTTGAATTCGCGGGTATAGTCCAGTTAGTGTTTTTTAACAGTTAAAATTTAAAGTTTTTTTTAAGTGCCTAGCGGACCCGGAAGCTGGTGTCGCGCTAGGTTACCTGGGAAGGGTTTTTTTTTCTTATATAAGCGCACAGGTGAGGAACCCGAGGCACTACAGGGGTAGAGCCTCCCGCCCGCCCTCCTCCTCTAACCTAATAATAAGACCCGTTGTGGTAAGCAGGTAAGTGCTGCATTTTGCTTGTTTGTTTCTTTAGGTCTAGTTTTTAAAGTTTACCTTTTAGAGGGATGGCAGCGAAGGCAGTGCAATGTTCCTCTTGCAACATGTATGAGGTGAGGGAAGCCATTAGCGTCCCTGCTGATTACACTTGCAAGAAGTGCACCCATCTCCAGCTCCTCCAAGACCGTGTTAGGGAACTGGAGCTGGGGTTGGATGAACTCCGGATCATTCGGGAGGCAGAGCTGGTCATAGCTCGGAGCTTTAGGGAAGTAGTGACTCCGAAAGTTATAGAGAGATGGGTGACAGTGAGGGGGAGTGGGAGGAAGCAGACAGTGCAGGGACCCCCTGCGGTCATTCTCCTCAAGAACAAGTATACCGTTTTGGATACTTCTTGGGGGGATGACTTACCAGGGGTAAGCAAAGAGGTTCAGGCCTCTGGCACGGAGCCTGGTCCCGTTGCTCAGAAGGGAAGGGTGGAGAAAGGTAGAGCGATAGTTCTTGGGGACTCAATAGTGAGGGGCACAGATAGGTGGTTTTGTGGGGGCGACAGAGACTCACGATTGGTATGTTGCCTCCCAGGTGCAAGGGTACGTGATGTCTCTGATCGTGTTTTCCGGGTCCTTTAAGGGGAGGGGGAGCAGCCCCAGATCGTGGTCCACGTTGGCACCAACGACATAGGTAGGAAGAGGGGTGAGGATGTCAGGCAGGCTTTCAGGGAGCTAGGTTGGAAGCTCAGAGCTAGAACGAACAGAGTTGTTGTCTCTGGTTTGTTACCCGTGCCACGTGATAGGGAGTCGAGGAATAGGGAGAGAGAGCAGTTAAATGCGTGGCTACAGGGATGGTGCAGGAGGGAGGGTTTCCAGTTTCTGGACAACTGGAGTTCTTTCTGGGGAAGGTGGGACCTCTATAAACAGGATGGTCTACACCTGAACCTGAGGGGCACCAGTATCCTTGGGGGGAGGTTTGCTAGTGCTCTTGGGGAGGGTTTAAACTAACTCTGCAGGGGCATGGGACCCTGGACAGTAGCTTTATGGTACAGGACCTTGAGTGTAGGGAGGTTAGGACCAAGGCATCGATCTCGAAGGAGGGTGCCTGTAAACAGAAAGGTGGCTTGAAGTGTGTATACTTCAATGCCAGAAGTATAAGAAATAAGGTAGGTGAACGTACAGCGTGGGTTGGTACATGGGACTTCGATGTTGTGGCCATTACAGAGCTGTGGGTTGAACAGGGGCAGGAATGGCTGTTGCAGGTTCCAGGGTTTAAATGTTTTAGCAGGGTCAGAGATGGGGGTAAAAGAGGGGGTGGTGTGGCATTGCTTGTCAAGGATAGTATTACAGCGGTGGAAAGGACGACGGAGGAAGACTTGCCATGTGAGGCAGTTTGGGCTGAGGTTAGAAATAGGAAAGGTGAGTTCGCCCTGTTAGGAGTTTTCTACAGGCCTCCCAATAGTCCGAGAGAAGTAGAAGAAAGTATTGCGAGGATGATTCAGGAGAAGAGTGAAAGTAGCAGGGTGGTTGTTATGGGGGACATTAACTTCCCAGATATTGACTGGGTAAGCTATAGCTCGAGTTCGTTAGATGGGTCGGTGTTTGTCCAATGTGTGCAGGAGGGTTTCCTGACACAATATGTAGACAGGCCAACAAGAGGTGAGGCTATACTGGATTTGGTTCTAGGTAATGAACCAGGCCAGGTGTTAGACTTGGACGTAGGTGAGCACTTTGGGGACAGTGACCACAACTCGGTGACTTTTACTTTAGTGATGGAGAGGGATAAGTGTGCACTGCAGGGCAAGAGTTATAGCTGGGGGCAGGGAAATTATGATGCGATGAGACAGGACTTAGGATGCGTGGATTGGAAAAATAGGCTTCAAGGGAAGAACACAAATGATATGTGGAGATTGTTCAAGAAACAGCTATTGGGTGTCCTTGATAAGTATGTACCAGTCAGGCAGGGAGTAAAGGGTCTTGTGAGGGAGCCGTGGTTTAATAAGGAATTGGAATCCCTTGTGAAATGGAAGAGGGCGGCCTATGTAAAGATGAGGCGTGAAGGTTCAGTTGGTGCGATTGAGAGTTATAAGGTAGCCAGGAAGGATCTAAAGAGAGAGCTAAGAGCAGCGAGAAGGGGGCATGAAAAGTCCTTAGTTGGTAGGATTAGGGAAAAACCAAAGGCTTTCTATAGGTATGTCAGGAATAAAAGAATGACTAGGGTAGGTATCGGTCCAGTCAAGGATAGTAGTGGGAAGTTGTGCGTGGAGGCGGAGGAGATTGGAGAGACACTAAATCAATACTTTTCGTCAGTATTCACTCAGGAACAGGACACTATTGCTGATGTGAATATTGAGTCACAAGTGATTAGAATGGATGGCCTTGAGGTATGTAGGGAAGAGGTCTGGGGAATACTGGAAAGGATGAAAATAGATTAGTTCCCTGGGCCTGATGACATTTATCCTAGGATCCTCTGGGAAGCTAGGGAGGAGATAGCAGAGCCATTGGCCTTGATTTTTAAGTCATCATTGTCTACGGGAATAGTGCCAGAAGACTGGAGGATAGCGAATGTGGTCCCCTTGTTCAAGAAGGGAGTAGGGATAGCCCGAGTAACTATAGGCCAGTGAGTCTCACTTCTGTTGTGGGCAAAGTCTTAGAGAGAATTGTAAGGGATAGGATTTATGAACATCTGGATAGGAATAATGTGATCAAGGATAGTCAGCATGGTTTTGTGAAGGGCAGTTCGTGTCTCACAAACCTTATTGAGTTCTTTGAGAAGGTGACTAAGGAGGTGGACGAGGGTAAAGCAGTAGATGTGGTGTATATGGATTTTAGCAAGGCGTTCGATAAGGTACCCCATGGTAGGCTAATGCAAAAAATACGGAGGTATGGCATTGAGGGTGCATTAGAGGTTTGGATTAGGAATTGGCTTGCTGGAAGGAGACAGAGGGTAGTAGATGATGGAATAGGTTCATCTTGGAGTGCAGTTACTAGCGGTGTTCCACAAGGATCCGTTTTGGGACCATTGCTGTTTGTCATCTATATAAATGATCTAGAGGAGGGGCTTGAAAGCTGGGTGAGCAAGTTTGCGGATGACACGAAAGTCGGTGGAGTTGTGGACAGCGAAGAAGGATGTGGCAGGTTACAGCGGGATATAGATAAGTTGCAGAGCTGGGCAGAAAGGTGGCAAATGGAGTTCAATGTAGCTAAGTGTGAAGTCATTCACTTTGGTAGGGGTAACAAGAAGATGGATTACTGGGCTAATGGTAGGCTACTTGGTAGTGTGGATGAGCAGAGGGATCTTGGTGTCCATGTACACAGATCTCTGAAAGTTGCCACCCAGGTAAATAGTACTGTGAAAACAGCATATGGTGTACTGGGCTTTATTGGTAGAGGAATTGAGTTCCGGAGTCCTGAGGTCATGTTGCAGTTGTATAAGACTCTGGTGCGGCCTCATCTGGAGTATTGTGTGCAGTTTTGGTGGCCATACTATAGGAAGGATGTGGAGGCATTGGAACGAGTGCAGAGGAGGTTTACCAGGATGTTGCCTGGCATGGTAGGAAGATTGTATGAGGAAAGACTGAGGCACTTGGGGCTGTTCTCATTGGAGAAAAGAAGGTTTAGGGGAGATTTGATAGAGGTGTACAAGATGATTAGGGGTTTAGATAGGGTCGACACTGAGAACCTTTTTCTGTTAATGGAGTCAGCTGTTACTAGGGGACACAGCTTTAAATTAAGGGGTGGTAGGTATAGGACAGATGTTAGGGGTAGATTCTTTACTCAGCGGGTTGTGAGTTCATGGAATGCCCTGCCAGTAGAAGTGGTGAACTCTCCCTCTTTATGGTCATTTAAGCGGGCATCGGATAAGCATATGGAGGTTATTGAGCTAGTGTAGGTTAGGTAGACTTTGGTCGGCACAACATCGAGGGCCGAAGGGCCTGTACTGCACTGTATTTTTCTATGTTCTATGTTCTAAAGGAGAAAAACATGACATTTATATTGCATATGAGGAAAGTGCTGATTGGTTGAGATGTTGTGACTATGAACACGACAGTTTAAATATTGTTTTCCTTTGCTGTGGCATTTCTTGTAAATTGTCCTGATGCATGAAAGACATAAAGCTTCAACAAAATGTTTTGTTTTTCGCAACATTCAAATTAGGATCAGTTTGGAAAGAAAGAATGAACATGAAAATGTATTAAGTTAACAATGAAAATTGGTGTAAATTCAGCAGACACCAGGATAGCTTCACCTTGAACTTAGTACAGGAATTACCAGATTTAACTACCTTCCACCAGTTTGATTGTTTGAATTGCTCATCAGTTATTTTGGTTACTCCTCGGATGGGGAGGACATCGATATGTCTGCTGTTTATTGCCCTTCCCTAACTATCCTGGAGAGGGCAGTAGTGAGCCATGAGTTTCTCGAAGAGGATCTGACGGGACAAGATCATGTGCTGGGCCTGAGTACAGTTTTCCGCAGGAGAATGAGCTGTGGCACAAGGGAAAACCTGGGAGTGGTGAAAAGGCACAGGCAGCCTGGCTAGGCTGCAGAGGGACAGAACCAGGTTTGATGAATATGCTGACGTCCTTCTGAGCTGAGTTGCAGACTCAGACTTTCAGGGCCGCACAGCTTACACTGTTACTGATCATAGCTCCATGGTTGATGAGCCCTTCCCCAGGAGAACATCCACAGAAAGCTGCCTCCTGTGTGTCTGATGTGTCTGTGTGTCTCTCAGACGTGACTGAGCAGACAGCGAGGGTCTTAGCAGCAACAAAGGTGTTACTCTAGTGCCCCTCCCACTTTCACCCATCAACTTACAAACTTTTCTGGAGAAAGAGCTCAGCACCTGCCATCGCCTGCTTCAATGTGTCCTACACCCCACCTCAAGACAACTGAACCCACTGCCCCCTGCCCCTATCATCTGTTCACCATCTCTCTCCTTAAGGCGCCATCTCTGGCTGGGAAGCATCTCTAGCCTCCCCAGATGGTCTCATTCCTCCACGTGTGGCCTGGGATGGTGAAGCAAGGCAGGCTCTTGGACTGGGATGTGTCAGTCTGGTGTCAGTGGGGAGCACTCTCCCCTCCCACTCACAATGTTACAGACTGGGTGGATAAGCCATTGGGAAATGCAGGGTTACAGGGATAGTGCAGTGGTTTGGATCTGGGTGGGACGCTCTTTGGAGCATTGGTGAGAACTCATTGGAATGAATGGCCTGCTTCAACATTATACAGATCCCATCATTACATGATTCTATCACTGAAGCAAATTATCCAGACTGAGAGTGCAGTGCAGCACTGAGGGAGTGAGGCCCTGTCAGAGGATTAGTACTGAGGGACTGCCACACTGTCAGAAGGACAGTACTGAGGGAGTGCTACACTATTGGAGGGTCAGTACTGAGGGTGTGTTGCACTAATGGTGGGTCAGTACTGAAGGAGTGCTGCACTGTCAGACGGTGAGTACTGAGGGAGTGCTGCACTGTCAGAAAGTCAATACTGTGGGAGTGCTGCACTGTCAGATAGTTCATGGTGAGGGAGTGCTGCACTGCTGGTGTGTCAATACTGAGGGAGTGCAACACTATCAGAGCTCAGGGACCATCTTTCAGATGGGATGTTCTGATGTCTGCCCTCTCAGGGGGCAGTAGAAGATGCCATGACACTATGAGAAGAGCAGAGCAGATCCTCATGGTGTCCTGGTCAATATTTATAAATTATATCTTCTATAAAAACCTGGATGAGCACCTGAAATATCCGAATATTCAATATTTTGGGCGGAAAATGTGTTGCTGGAAAAGCACAGCAGGTCAGGCAGCATTCAAGGAGCAGGAGAATTGACGTTTCGAGCATGATCCCTTTTTCAGGAATTGAGCACTGAAGAAGGGATCATGCCAGAAACGTCGATTCTCCTGCTCCTTGGATGCTGCCTGACCTGCTGCACTTTTCCAGCAACACACTTTCAGCTCTGATCTCCAGCATCTGCAGTCCTCACTTTCTCCTCATTCAATGCATTGGGCCCAGTTTGAGAAAGTGAATGGACAGTAGATTTAGTTTTGCCTTGATGGGACAGACATGATCAGATGAGGGACCTCTTCTACACTGTATGATTCTCTGATTCTGTGAAACCTCTGGCTGATGACCACGTACTGTCCTCCCTCGGCTGATGAGTCAGTCTCTCCTCCATGTTGGCGGAAGCTCTGAGGGTAGTGAGGGCATAGAATGTACTCTGGGTGGGGGACTCCAATGTCCACAATCAAAAAGGAATTTTAAAAACATCGGGTTTGTTGGGTATTGGATACAAATATTCAAAATAGTACTTTTGCCAGTCTAACGCGCATTTCTCCTCTGCCCTCAACAACGTGACCCTCCCCTCTCCCCACAGCAAGAATGTGTGTAGAGTTTTTGAGACAGTCCACAGAGGAGACACAACTTTAAATAATACAGGTTTGAGCTGGAAGGACAAAGGTCATTGTCAGCACTGAATTTCAACTCTCTTCCTTCTTGAGACTGGCCTCTGGGAGGCTCCGAGGTTCAGGGGTTAAGGTAGGTTACTGTGACACTGTAGAGAGAACTTCACTCTGTACCCAACCTAGTGCTGTCCCTGTCCTGGGAGTTTTTGATGAGGATAGTGTAGCGACAGCTTTATTCTGTTTCTTATCCTGTCCCTGTCCTGGGTGTCTTTGGTGGGAACGGTATGGATAGGGCTTTACTCTGTATCTAACCCTATTCTGTCCCTGTCCAGGAGACTGTTTGTTCGGGACAGTTTTGACTAGTAATAACAAGCATAACCTTTCAAAAATATTGAAAACTGTGAGCTGTATAAAAACGATGTGAACCTCAGACATCTCTGTTTCAGTAAACCAGACCTCCTTCCTGCTCAGCCGTCAGTTCCAATTTAAGGTTTTGCCATTGTTTAAAGGGACAGAATTCTCATGTTATTGAGAAAATTTCCACAAGTGTTTTCCTCAAGCTCCATTGTGGCTGTGAATTTGTGCAGCTTCCTCTGTCTGGGCTGTTAATTGCAGTCTGTTTTCTGTCAATGTCAATCTGGAAAAGGGAATAAAGATGAGAAGATTCAGTCTCTGTCTCTGTGTGCTTTGGAAATGGCCAGAGCTGAAGCCTCAGGGAAAGGGTGTGTGAATTGAAACCCTCCACCATCAAGGCACGGAACAGGAGGGGGAGAATAGAGAGGGCAATGGGGTCCCTGGAGCAGGAGGGCAATACTACAGTTAGGGACAGAAGGGCACTTTCAGCAGGAATGCAGGGCCCTGAGAAAATCATCCCCAATAAATGGGAAAAAGAAGAAAGGTATGTTGGCTTCAGAAAGATTGAAGAATCATGTTGAGAGTGAGCTGAACTCAGAGTGTAGATGGGAAAGGTCCAAACCCAGAGTGGGGAGGGTACCTTTCACTCCATAACCCCCCATCCACCATGGCGGTGCTCTGAAGGGGCAGTACCCATCCTGAATACCTGTGCCTGATGGTGTACGGTGAATGGGGAAGAACCTGTGTCCATACATGCGTCCATCAAAACCACTGGGATCAGCACCCTCCAGTGGAGAGCGAACTGAAGAGTTTCATGGGGGGGGGGGGTCTCTGTGATGGGAGGGCTAACAAAACCCTGGAGTGTAAGGGTGGGCTCTCTGCTAGTCTATCCGAACATAATGGAGTGAACTCACTCGGAGTGTTCAGAGCAGATTGGCTCATTTCTGATGGAATGGCCGTGGGTCTTTACACAGTTGGTCATTTCGAATGTGCCCTGGTCCATATCGGTGCAGGGAGGACTGATGACCAGGACAAGTTCACCTTCACATTTAAAGACCAACAATATTGATGGAGCTGTCTGCTCCAAGGGTTCCCCAATAGTCCCTCCATCTTCCAGCAGAGCATGGCACAAGGCTGTGAGAGTTCAGGTCAGCTCCCCCAGAGAATTTGGACAGTGTGTGTTTGACTTGCTGCTGTTTGTGTGAACTGAGGAGGATGTCAGAATTCCCAGGTTTTGCTCGGAGGGATCCAGATGTTGATCCCTTTCCTGGAACAGCAGGTGAAAAGCTGCTGCATTACTCAGGCTCCTTGATGCCGCACACCATCAAAGAGGCCTTGATGTCAAGTGCTGTCACTCTGCCCTCACCTCACTCGCATGGTCAGGGAGAGCTCAGTCCACTGACTCACATTTATCTGAATGAATTCCACTTGTTACTGATCAGCCCATCTGTCCGTCCCAGCCCGTCTATATCCTCATGTTGTCTTGTACTGCTTCGGGACACCCCCATTCGGGAAGGTCAATAAATGGAAAGCACTAAAACTTTAATTCAGATACTGAAGACAATTACTGGTTTAATAGAGGGATGGGTATCTTCCATTTGTAAGTGGGATCTATATTTCTTTATTAAATTAAAATGACTCAGATTAAATACATCTCTTGGGAATGTATAAATCTACAACAACTCCCACACAGGGTGTTGGGATTGGAGACTGTGTTGAAATAATTGGTGACACATCAGGGAGGTGCAGAGATACCTGGAGATCTTGTTCCTGAAGGATGTTATAAGCCTCAGGACCAGGCAATCCAATTCCATGTGTAGGAAGGGGCAGGAGGGTATGACAATGAGGAGGGCAGGTAAGGATTTGGAGAGCACTGTAGGACAGGAAAACCCCTCACTCTTGCTGTAGTTGTGGGTATGCTCACCGAGCTGGGAAGTTGATTTGTAGACATTTTGTCCCCTGTCTCAGTGACACCTTCAGAGCTTTGGAGCTTCCTGTGAAGTGCTGTTGTGCTGTGTCTTCTGGAATTTATTTGGTGTCATTCCTGCTGTTTCCGGTTGCTGGTTTGGAAATGTTCATTTCAGTGGTCGGTATACTGGCTCTCGGTCAATGTGTTTATTGACGGAGCCCATGGATAAGTGACATGCCTCTAGAAATTCTCTGGCTGCCCTCTGTTGAGCTTGTCCTATGATCATAGTGTTGGCCCAATCGAATTTGTGGTCCTTGTCATCTGTGTGTATAGCTACTAGGGACAGCTGCTCATGGGGTTTAGTGGCTCTTTGGTGTTCATGGGTGTGGATGGCTAGTTGTCTGGCTGTGTGTCCTGTGTGTTTCATGCAGGCTTTGCATGGAATCTTGTAAACTACATTTGTCTTTCACATGATTAGATTTGGGTCTTTTGTTCTCATGCGTTGTTGTCTGAGCGTGGCTGTCAGTTTCAGGGCAGTTTGAGTGATTAGATTTCCTACAGTGTGGAAACAGGCCCTCCGGCCCAACAATCCACACCGACCCTCAAAAGAGTAATCCACCCAGACCCAGTCCCCTACCCAATATTGACCCTGGCTAATGCACCTAGCACTAGGGGCAATTTAACATGGCCAATTCACCTGACCTGCACATTTTTGGATTGTGGGAGGAAACCAGAGCACCCAGAGGAAATCAGTGCAGACACGAGGAGAATGTACAAACTCCACACAGACAGTTGCCCGATGTGGAAATTGAAATCAGATCCATGCCACTGTGAGACAATAGTGTTAACCACTGAGCCACTGCTCCATGGTTGGACAAGTCTGGCTGTCAGTTCTGTGGCGTTTTGTTTTATATACGGTAGCGTGGCTAGGAGTTATGTTGTAGCACGTCCTCATCGTGTTGTTTGTCTGTTAGGTATCTGCGAATGAAGTTGCAGGAAAATCCATTCTTGGTAAAGACTTTGTAGAAGTGTTCTTCTCTTCACAGGTCGGGAGTGCTGCAGTGTGTTGTAGCCCTATTGAACAGGGGCCTAATGCAGCTTCTCCTGTGTGTGTTCGGGTGGTTGCTGTTGTAGTTCAGGATCTGGCTTTTCTGTCCACTTTTGTTGTGCATTCACCATTCTGTGATGGATGAGAATGTGGCATTGGAAGCAAAATCACATCAGCCATGGTCCATTTCATTGGTTGAGAAGTCTTGACGGATTGAATGGCCTAATTCAGCCTCTAATTTTCTCTGTACCCACTCGTACACACTCTCTGTGTGAAAGATTTCTTCAACGCTTCACCCTTCCTCATTCATGTCTTAACCCTGAGCTCTCATTGTTGCTGGGAAATTTGAGAAGCAGATATATTCACTTGCTCATTCATTCTCTTCTCAGCCTCTCTTTATCTCCTGAAACTCCACTCAACACCAATCTGCTGGGTCAGGAGCAAGGCTCTCAGCTCAATGAATAAAGGAACCTTTTCTAGCACCAAGCTGGTGACAGTCAGCTGGAGAATAATGTTCCATTGCACATGCCTTCTTCAAAAACCAAGGTGTTCAGCTATTCTGTACATCCACGTTCACTCCTGAGGGGATCAGGCAGAGAGGAAGAGTCAGTGCAGCCATTGTGCAACATCCAGTGTCGAGTTGTCCCATTTCCAATCCCACTGCAATGTCATTGTCTGCCCTGACATCAAGCAGATGCTCCCATCTCAAGAGGCCCCATGGCCCTGAGGACTGTGAGAGTGAGCCCTGTCCATTCAGATCGATCATCAAGCTCCAGCCTTCCTGATGTGGTGGCAGCCAGGAGAACCCTGCCCATGGGAGATTCCACACACACTCCCTCCCTCCCTGCAGGGAAAGATGATTCCATGGCCCTGCTTTCTCTCCAAACTGATCTGAATTTGAGTGTTGCTGAAAAAAGAGACATTTTGTCGAAGCGTTTGTCTTGCACACATCAGGGCAATTTGCAAGAAATAGCACAGCAAAGGCAAACACCATGTAGACTGGAGACCCCAGCGGGTCAGGCATCATCCATGGAGAGAAAGCAAGGCAAAATGAAATGTTTTCATAAAAAGGACTTTCTCTCACTCAAGTTCCAGATTCTCAAATGACTATTTGATCCTGATTTCCTCTTTTGCTTTAGACCTGTTTAAATTCTAAAAATCATTCTGTCCTTTTTTGAATGGAGCATTCAGTTTATACATCATTCATCATTAAATTCCAATAACTGCATCAAAATATTTTTCCTGATTTCCTTTCTGTACTTGGTATATGACTGGAGAATGTGTCATTTTGCCGGTCAGTTTGTATGCTCTGATGGTTAATATATATATTTTGTGTTCCTTTGTATAAGAATTTTTGAACATCAGAATACCCCCTCTCCACTGTCGAGATTCTGTTCTGGCCTTCATAGAAACATGCAATTGAGGAATCCCTTCAGTGTGGAAGCAGGCCACACAGCCCAACAAGCTCATACTGACACTTTGAAGCCCATCCCACTCAGACCCACACCTCCCCTACCCTATACCTGTAACCCTGTATTTTCCGTGGCATTTTCCATTTGCTAGCCTGCATATCTCTTAGACATAATGAGTAATTTAGCACGGCCAATCCCCCAACCTACACATCTTCTCTCAGTTTTGCAAATGAAACATCAGCTTTGATTTTTACGCTTTGGGCTAGATTTAATATAGTTGGAAACATGACTCTAGGCAAACTTAATCATTCCAGTGGCCCATTTCAATGCCCCCAATGGCAGAAAATCTCTCCCAATGAATATCAGGATAGAAGTAATGAACTGGAATTCTCAGCCACCATTAGACAATATCAACTAGACTGAGCAGCCAATTGACCCCTAAATTACTGAATCTATCCTGATTATATGGCAGCTCAAGGATTAAATCGGCTTGGCTTTCCCACAATGTGTCCAAACAATGGACCGAGCTTCAAATGATGTCCTCATGTTAAACTACCACCTCTGTCATGACCCACACCTGCCTTTAGTTGCATTTAGTCTGGGATTCCATAATAAGCCAAGGTCTCCAGTGATAGCCCTGACTCCAACAAGCATTGCTCTGCTCGCTTCCAACTGGGGACCTCCCCAGGAACCAAAAGGAGCTCCCGGCAGTTCTGTCACTGATGGGTGAGATCGTTGTTGACCCACCTTAGAGTGGACTGAACTCAAACCTTTCTGACTCCATGGAAGGAGTTCTACCAACTTAGCCAAGGCTGATACTTTAAAAAATCATAAAATCTGTCAATAATTAGCACTGCCTTTGTGCAAGATCAGAGTTTTGAGGTTTTAACGTGTTCTTTTGGAATGCAATGAAGCGTTACCATGGAGAATGTTGCTGCAGGACAAGAACAGCCAAATCTGCCCAAAACATCACCGCAATAATTAATCCATCACCATCCAGTTGAATGCTTTCTAGCATTACATTCCCTTTATTATTCCTCTTTTTTTCCGGTTATTAAATGCCTTTTAAAATAGTACACACATGGGAACACCGCCACCTGCAGGATTTTCCCCAAACAGTTCATCGTCCTGATTAAGAAATATATCCCTGTTCCTTCACTGTCACTGGGTTATTATCAGGGAATTCTCTCTCTCAGGGCATTCTGGGTCTACCTACAGCACATGGCTGCAGCGGGTTCTGGCAGGCAGCTCCTTACCACGTTCAAAGAAAATGAGGGACAGGCAGGAAATGCTGCCAGCCAGCAGTGCCCATGTCCCAACAGAGAATAAAACATGGATAGGTTTTGTTTTAACAGCCGGTGGCAGAAAATAGCAAATTCTTACCACCTTCTGTGTAAAGAAATAAAACCTTGTGACCGAGATCCCCTGTCCCTGTCCCATTATGTATTGTTCCTCAAAGCAGCCCCTAATTGTGCACCATATTTTAGACGTGACCTAACCATTCTTCAGGACAGCTGCCATGGTCACTCTCCCCTCCATCTCCTCACTCTCAATATTCAATCCAAAATCACATTGACCTTTATGTTTCTGATATCGTTTCCAATTTAAAGGAGACATGTCACTTGACATCCTTTCTTGCGAGCTGCAGTGTTGTTTATAATATAAACAGCCCTTCAACCTTTATCGTTCTCAGAGGAGTTACAACCGGGAAAACCCCTTGCAGCTCTCAGTGGATAAATTCAGTTAGTCCCGTTTCTCTGCTCTATCTCAATAGCTTCCCTTTCTGTGTGACTGTGTTTCTGGTGTGTTCAACAATATCTGACACTTGCCTGCCTAATGCTCTTACACCCACTGATACCTGTTGAGGTCTCCCAGATAAGTTGCTGCTCTTTGCAGTTTGGTGATCCGCTTTGATAGCCGTGTGTTCGGTCTTTTGAGTGTAATTCATTTTGTGTCTAAGCCCAGTGTCAATCCGAAGGACACTCCACCTTTCAGTCTGACAAACCAGGGTCACCCATGTCATGGCTCTATTTCCAGCCTGGGCTCCAGTCTTCCAAAGAGACGAATTCAAGCCTCACCAGTTTGATCATTTGAAGTGTTTCTCGTTTATTTTTATTTCTCCTGGGATGGGCGGGCACAAAAGTGGCTGCTATTTGTTGCCCTTCCCTAATTGTCCTGGAGAGGGCAGTGACGAACCATGTAATATCTGGGAAGGAAGGCGCTGGGATCTGAACAAAAAAACCCATGCAACTCAATGTCATGTTCATGAATGTAGTTTGGACAAGGGAACCCAGTCATCACCCGGTCTGTGACTCCAGTCCCACAGTGACGCGATTCATTCTTAACGACCCCATGATTTGGTTCAGAACTCAGTCCCAGTATCTGGAGATGAGCAATAAATTTGAGGTTTAATTTGCAATAGTTTATAAAATAGTTCACTTTAAAAAACTATTTAAATAGTTAAATTGATGTTAATCTGAGTGTACAAGGCATAATTTCAAAATTTGCTGATGGTATGAAACTTGGATGTATTATGGATCATGAAGAAGATAGTGTCTAACTTCAATATATATATGTAAGTGAATGGAATGAGCAGATGGTTGCGGATAAATTTTCATGGAAAGAGCTGTCACTGATTTATTTTGGAAGGAAAATATGGAGAAACAAACAAAATAAAGGGAACAAATATGGGTGGGTGTAGAGGCAGTAGGACCTGGATGTTTATGTGCATCAGTCACTGAAGGTGGCAGGATAGACTGCTGTTCTCATGAGAGAGCAGCTGATTAAAACAGATGCCATATCAACATGAGCATAGAATGCAGCATGGATGTGAAAAGAATGCTTTCTTTTCAGGGAGAATATAAAACTAAAATAAGTTCCCTCAGTTAAGACCGCGATAAGCAGGGTTCCTTTCTTGCTTAAGGTTATAGATCTTTGGAACTCTTCTTCAAACATAGAAATGAAACCTCTGAATGCTGGTAGTGAAGAAGTAGATAGCCATTGCTTATCATAAATCTATTGGAGTGAGGCAAGATTGTGGAATAATCAGGTCAGCCATGGGGAACAGGCTCAAGAGGATGAATCTCCTCCATTTTTGTCCCTAATTTGTATGATCGTGTGTCCAGTTCCACCGTTGAAAGAACAACGCCTTAAAGTTTGTGGTTTTCAATAAAGCAGCTGAAGTGGCTACTGCTTTGTGTGGGCGCGAATAGAAGGGGACTTTACCCATAATCCTCAGTACCCGTGCAAGCGCTCTCTCGCCACTAGAGGGCAGCTGCTTCACTGTCCCTGATCAGTACAACGTAAAGTGGGACTCTGCTTGGAGCGATCAGGCTCTATCTGTAGAGACCCATAGAGTTCCTGAAGAAGGGCTCATGCCCGAAACGTCAATTCTCCTGCTCCTTGGATGCTGCCTGACCTGCTTCGCTTTCCCAGCAACACATTTTCAGCTCTGATCTCCAGCATCTGCAGTCCTCACTTTCTCCTCCAGACACATAGAGTGTACAGCTTTAGAAGAAGGGTACTTATCACACCACAATGAAAATATCCCCTGTGATAAGAAAAATACTTTGCTGTGACTTTTGTTTGTCTTCACTGTGTTGTTTTGTTCATTCTGTGATACACATAGACAATGTCATTACTGAGTGGCACAAAGTATATTTCCTCCTCTAACCCCTTCCCAAAACACCCTCTCCATCTTGCTTTACTCCTTATTGACACTTCTACAATTGTCCCTGTTCCCACACTCCGTCCCGGTCCCAGAGGGATTGATGGCCGGAGTTCATGACCCCGCACTGTGTGAAGGTTGGTGTGAAGTGAGGCCAGTGTGTTGGAGCTTGGGCTCCTGCCTCAGGCCCAGGTGTAGGGGCCTGTTCAACAATCTGCACATTGTCCTTTTTCTCTTTCTGACCATACTGGAGTTTTCAAGCTGCAGTAACTTGCTGGCAACAAGGTGTCTTGTCTAAAATGATCCCAGCACTGGGCAGATCTCTGCTGTTGATTTTTTTTTCTCTCTCTCAGGAGCCTGCTCTGTATTCAATGCCTGTTATCATTAGTTTGTTGGAGTTCATATGTCAGCTGCTGCTTCCTTGAATAGAACTGAAAAAAAGTCATCAATGCCTCTTGAGATTTAAATACTCCATCTTCATGAAAGTGGTTGGCAGACTTTTTAACATCATTTAACACTCCAATGATGTGAATGCATCAATGTTATTTATGGCTGGGAGCATTTAAACTCATGGTGCTAGTTTTTAATGGATCCTCACTCGTGTTAATGCAGTTTGCAATGTGTTTCTCCCCTTTCGTGTTATTAAGAAGCTTGCAAACGTGTTATGATGTGGACAATGAAACTTCAACACTGTTTGACGGAGTGGGTGGCTGTTTGAATTCTCATCTCATTATCATACAGCTTTCAAAGAAAATGCTGTAGTCTCTGAAATTAGATTGTACTCAGGTTTTATAGCATATTGTGTTTATATTTAATTTTGGAATGCCAATTTGTCATAAAAATATCCTGTTCAGTTTTGTAGCTCAGTAGTATTTGTTCCCGAGATACTGGAAGTTTACACAACACTCCATTTGCCTGTGATCCAGTTGCTGGCCAAAGCCTCTGGTTGTTCGGTGAGTCCAAGCCATTGCCTTGCTCTCTGCAGTTATACCATCAACTTGGTTTCTCAGTGTGAGCCAGGAGATCACTGCATGGTGACTTCCTGTTCCACGGTCGGGTAAAGGCAAGTGGGAACTGTCGAGGTTAATCCCAACATGAACATCAAAATATTATATTCAGCTGGAACAACATCCACTGACTAATTTCTTTGGCTGCCATTGCAGGAAAAGCAAATCCCTCCCTTTGCCGGCACAAAGAGAAAGTGCCCATCAGATTCCCTCGTGTGTGATGGTTTAGCCCAATAGGAGCAGTGCTGGTAGATCATGCTGTATCAACCTGGGCAGAAACCTGGGCAAACTCCAAATGAAAACATGTCCTTCAGTAGATCTGCTGCTACACAAAATATTCAATTGGAATCCTTGTTCCCGAATCACCTCATCAAACCTAAATACAATTGAGAAAATATAAACCAAACCAATTTCCCAAGGACATATGTCACAACAAGAAAGCGAGGAGCAGACAGTTACTGTTCGCCTGTCTCTGGGGAGCGTCACTTCTCCTGTCTCCTCTCTCTTTGCGGGATATCATTTTTACCATCCTTTCTATCTGAGAATATTATTGTTCCTGTTCCCACTCTCTTGGAGACAGTGTGTGGGTCTCATTTACTCTCATGAAATGTGTAATCCCTGCTTCACTATGTGTGTGAGCCATGTGTGAAAGCCCAGCACAGCCAGCCCTTCACTTCAATCAGATCACAGGGTCCGAGGTTGGTTTGTAGTGTCTGGACCCAGACAAAAACACTGACTGACTGGATCACGATCAAGATAACCCAAATCAAGTCCCAGTGAGACTGCTGTTGACCTTCACCCTCAAAGCCCACTGAGGAGGTGGTTATTCGTCCCAGGGTTGTCATAGATTAAGTTCTCCCAGAGATTCATAATTCATTCTAGATTTTACACAAGTGTGTGATGTTTTCAGGCGACAGCTGGGAAGACATGGAGATAAAATATAAAAGGAGACAGAATTATATGTGTGTTATACGTTCCTTGAACTTAGGATCTTTGGAAATATTTTACAGTCAACGGAATATTCCAAAGTCCAGACATTGTTTTAATGTGGGAACTGTGACAGCCTGGGCAAGGCAGATCTTTCCGCAGCACCACCCAGAGACTGGAGGCTGCTACTGCAGGCAGGCTCCAACCAGCTCTGCTGTGAGGGAAGGACACTGGAGCACACAAGGACATGAGAAATAGGAGCAGGAGGAAGCCTCCAATAGTTGCCCATCCTTTCTTAAACACAGGGACAAATACTCCAAATGCAGGCTCACTAACACCCTCGATAGTTTTAACAGGATTTCTCTACTCTTAACTTCCAACCCCCAGCAATAAAGATGAAAATTCCATTCGCCTTCTCAATTACTTGCTGTACCTGTGTTTTTCTGCGTTTCATGCACAATACTACCCAGATCACTCTGTACTGCACTTTGTTGGAATCTCTCACATTTAAATTATAGTCGGCCTTTAGATTATTCCAACCCAATGCATGGTCTCACACTTTCTTACATTGAATTCTGTCCACTGTGGTTTAGTGTTTCATTTCCAGTTTGGTCTTCTCTTTGTGATTAACTGTCTCAATGCATCTGTCTGTAGCACGTCCTATTCCCATTTGTTGATGGCCCTGACACTTGATGATCTAACCCTTTCGTGCTGGTTCCATTCAATGACAGGCAGGAGGTTGGAAGAACACAGCAAGTCAGGCAGCTTGAGGCAGTGTAGAAGTTGATGTTTCAGGTGTAACCCTTCTTCAGGAATGGGGTTAGGTGTCGAGAAAGCTGCAGACAAAGGGGGTAGTGGGGACAGGATGATGAAGTGAGGATAGGTGATGACAGGTAGATGGTACAACTTGGATGGTCAATGGGAGGAATGAATCCGGTAGGTGGCAGGCAGGAGTGGAAAGGAGCGAGAGGGGCTGGGAAGGGAATGGGGGAAGGGAAGAGTAGTTATTTGAAATTGGAGAACTTAATGTTGAGTCATCTGGGATGTAGGCTGCCCAGATGGAAGATGAGGTATTGTTCCTCCAATTTGTGGTTTGGTTCATTGCGACAATGGAGGAGGCTGATGATGGTCATATCGGAAAGGGAATGGGAAGGGGAATTGAAATGGGTGGGGACTGAGAGGTCTGGTCGGCCCCTGCAGGCCTGGCTGAGATGCTCGGTGAAACATTCCCTAAGATTATATTTGGTCTTCCCGATATAGAGAAGACCACATCGCGGGCACCTGAAATAGGTTGGAGGAGAAGCAGGTGAACCTCTGTCTCATCTGGAAGGACTGTTTGGGGCCCTGGATGGAGGGGAGGGATTGGTGTACCAGCAGGCTTTGCATCTTTTTGGGTTGCAAGGGAAGGTTCCTGGGGGTTCGGGAGGGTAGGTGGGCAAGTGGCACAAACCAAGAATTGTCAAAGGCAACAGTCCTTGTGGATGGCAGCCAGGGGTGGGGAGAGGAAGATGTTCTTGGTGGTGTGGTCTAGTTGGAGTTGGTGGAAGTGTTCAAGGATGACGTGTTGCATATGAAGATTGGTAATAGTTGAGGGCAATGGAGACTCGGACTTTATTGCGTTTGGAGAGGGGGTGGTTTTAGAGCAATGGAATGGGAAATGGAGGTGGTGCAGTGAATGACAGAAGGAGGAAAAGCACTTTGTTCGTAACAGGTGGACATCTGTGATCAGTGGAATGTGTCCTCATCCGAGCAGATGGAGCGGAAGCAGTGGAATTGGGAGAATGGGATGGAGTTATTGGATACTGGTTGGGAGGAGGTGTAGTCCAGGTCATAATGGGAATCTGTGGGTTAGTCTGAAGATTATCCCCAGAATTGGAAATGGAGAGGTAAAGAAAGGGCAGGGATGTGTCTGAGATGGATGAAGTGAAGTTGAGGACAGGGCGGAAGTTGTGGGCAAAGTCAATGAACCACTCCAGTTCAGCCTGGGAGCAGGATGCCCTGCACTGATGTAATCACTGATGTAATTATAGAAGAGTTGGGGCACAGTGCCTGTGTAGTCACTGAAGAGGGACTGGTCAACATAGCTCAACCAGGTGCCCATGGCGACCCCCTGGACCAGTTTGGCAAGGTGGAGGAATGTATTGGTGGAGGGGGACTGGATGGGTCTGTTGCAGAGGTAAAGGTGTTGGGCCTGGAGACCATCCTTGTGGGTAATGGACATATGTAAGGACTGCACATCCATCGTGGAGATAAAGTACTTAGGGATGGGGAACTGGAGGTTACTGAAGAGATGGAGGGCATGGTTGGTGTAGCTAATGTAAGTGGGCAGTGCCTGAACCAAGGAGGAGAGTTGAAGTAGGATGAGAGGAGTTCGGTGGGCTAGGGGCATGCTGAGACGAAGGGTCAGCTGGATAGTTGGGCATGTGGATCTTGGGGAGCAGGTGGAACTGGGCAATGCAGGGCTGGGGGACTATGAGGTTGGAGACAGTGGATGGGAGATCACTGGAGGCAATGGAGGCACTGACAGTTGTGAGTGATTTTGACCTGATGGGTCACGGTGGGGTTGCGGGCAAAGGGGAGGTAGGACATGGTGTCTGAGAATTGGGGTTCGGCCTTTGTGAAATTTAGGTCAGTTGTCCAGACTAACACCACCCCACCTTTCTCAGCAGGTTTGATGGTGAACTAGGGGTTGGCGCAGAGAGAGTGGAGTGCGCAATCAGAAGGGGTGTGGTTGGAATGAGTGAGAGGAGAAATTGAGGTGACTGATGGCACATCAATAGTCAGCAATGATGAGGTCTCGGGTGTGTACACAGCTGGTGGTGGGAGGTGGGAGGGGTGACCAAGTGGAGGAGGAAGGTTGGCGGTGAGAGAAGTGGTCTTCAGAGGGAGTTTGGGAGTTTTTATTAAAGAAGAAGACACGGAAGTCGAGGCTGCGGAAGAAGAGCTCCGCATTGTGGTGAGTGTGGGACTTTTTGAGGTGGGGTCAGGCGGGAATGACTGTGAGTCCTTTCCTGAGAATAGACCTCTTGGCTTCAGAAAGTTCGTGCTTGGGGGGATAGTAAATATAGGGCAAGGCTCAGGGGTGAGGTTTTGGGGGGGGCCCAAGTTGGCTGAAGGATGGGCAGGGGGGAGGGTGATGGCATGTGGTGGGTGAGGGTTGGTTTTGATGTTGCATGGGGGAATGGGTGTGGGAGAGAAAAGAGATTGGGATGGAGATGGGTTGTGGAGTGAGATGAGGGAGTGGAAAGGTGGGGATGAGGTGAAGAGGGAGAAGTGGAGGGATAGGGTGCACTGTGGGGGTGGATGGGTGAGGAGGGAGAGCGAGTGTGCTGGTTGGCTGCAGGTAGGCAATTGGACTCAGGCTGTCTCTGGGAAATGCAGTCTCCGAGTCTTGGTTGCAGAGTGGGTGGGCATAGAAGTGGAGGCAGAGGCTGGAGCGAAGTGAAGGTCAGTCTGAGTGTTTTGACCCAGGTTCAATTCCAGCCTCAGGCAACTGTATGTGTGGAGTTTGCATATTCTCCAAGTGTCTGTGTAGGTTTCCTCTGGGTGCTCTGGGTTTCCTTCCACAATCTAAAGTCGTGCAGCTTTTGTGAATTGGCTGTGCTAAGTTGCCCATAGTGATCAGGGATGTGTAGGTTAGGTTCATTAGTCAGGGCAAAAGTAGAGTAATGGGATAGGGGATTGGGTCTTTGGTGGGTAACTCTTCCAAGGGTCAGTGTGGACTTGTTGGTGAAAATGGCCTGTTTCCTCACAGTAGGGATTCTATGACAGTCCATTCCAGATTCCCACAACCTGCTGAGTGAAAACATTCTTCCCCAAATCTTGTTTGCGGTGTCCATGATGAAACCTTTCAAACCATTCACTTTGTCTCGTGTCGTTTAGCTCTTGAGCTCCTTGTTCAATAAATGTTTTATTCTTTTTGATAAAATATGAGTTCCCTGACAGGGCCAGTTAACTTTGTCCAGTCAGGGAATCCTGGCTGACAGATAACAAGGGGAGTGTCAGAAGGACTGATACTCTGGGACCTGACTCTGAATAACAACCTGCCAACCAACCCCCTCCTTCTGTTACCCTCAATCTCCCCATGCTTACTCTTTATGTCACTTTGATCCAGCCTGTGCTGCCTTTGGGAGAGGTTGGCCTTCCCTCCATCACCCAGGAATGTGGTCATCATCCCAGAGCAGTCACACTTTTAACCTGAGGGTCATCACAGCTGGCGCAGGGGGAGAGAAGGTGGTACCTTCATGGTGGTCATACCTGTCATTAATCCACCGCAACCTCTCTTGGGGCTGCAAGAATTCAACCTCCCTCCCTCAGACAGCTCCCCTCCCTGGAAGGTAATATTGCTGCAACTTGTATTGGTTAATTAACCACTGAAATATGACTATGGGGAGCCAGCATTTGCTGGGCAGGCAGCCACGTCTGCTCTGATCCTGGATCCAGTCATTCCTGAAGAAGGGCTTATGCCCGAAACGTCTATTTTCCTGTTCCTCGGATGCTGCCTGAACTGCTGCGCTTTTCCAGCAACACATTTTCAGCTCTGATCTCCAGCATCTGCAGTCCTCACTTTCTCCTCCAGAAAATCCCCTTGGAATTCGGCAACACATATGAGAGCACAGTGCCCACTGCCTCTGAAATCCCTCCCTTACTGAGAATACACTCTCAGTATTCACCTTTTTCAGCTGCTATCTGAATTTGCTATAAATTCTGTGCCCAATGATCCTGCCCTTCCAGCTACCTCATGAAGGAGCAGTACTCCGAATGCTTTTACTTTTAAATAAACCTGTTGACTATAACCTGGTGTTGTGTGATTTTTAACTTTGGCCATCTGAATGAGCTGCCATCTCAGACAGAATCAGATGAACCGTTTTTCATTCATGATTTGAGAAGATTAAAGCCTGATCTTCAATCCCCAGCACAAAGCCCATTCCCAATCCATCGCTCGGAGACACATACCTCAGAGAGACACCTACAGGCAGCACAGAGTAACACACGCATTCTGAGAGACAGGCCGCACTGAGTAACATGCTCACACTCCATGCTGCCTGAAGGTGTCTCCGAATGTAGGTGCGTTACAGAGCGCTGCCTGTGAGTGGCTCTCTGAGTAACACGGCCACATTCAGAGAGACACCTACAGGCAGCATTAAGTTGAACACTCACTCCGAGAGAAACACAGCCGGCAATGTCTGTGATTGGCCGAAGATTATTTCAGGGGCTGTCTGATATGCAGCAGAGATTGCACAGTTCGATCCCCTCAGCTGGGCCAGGACCAACCGAGTGAAGAGGGAATGCATCAGACTGTATTTATTGAGTCCCAAAAACTTTCAATTTCTGTTCTTTTTGGAATCTTGTAACCTACATAAATCCCTGATCAAAGGGATCATTTGAAAATGATTGATGTTTGAAATTGATTGACAGGCCAAGTAGCCAATTGTGACAACGATCTGCTGAAATGCAACCAATCAACTGAGGGGTTGGGGATGGGGTGGAGGTCAGTTATTTATTCCCTTTTCCACATTCACATTGACGGAAAAAGAAACAACTGCAATTAACAGCCCAGACAGAGGAAGCTGCTCAAATTCACAGTTACAATGGAGCTTGAGGAAAACACTTGGAGAGATTTTCTCAATAACATGAGAATCCTGTCCCTTCAAACAGTGACAAAACCTTAAATTGGAACTGACAGCTGAGCAGGAAGGAGATCTGGCTTACTGAAGCAGAGAATTCTGAGGTTCACATTGCTTTGTGCAGCTAACATCACGAGGCAATCCTGTCCCCATCAAACACACCCAGGACAGTATGAGTTTTGACATGGTGTAAAGTTCTCTCACCACTATCCCAATGAAATGCTTTAACATCCAAACCTCAGATGTTTCACTGAGTAATCCTGAGAAGGAAGGAAGAGAAACTCAGTGCTGACAATGACCTTTGTCCTGCCAGCTCAGCCCTGTTCTATTTAAAGTTGTGTCTCCTCTGTGGACTGTCTCGAACACTCTACACACATTCTGATCTCCTGATGCTCTTGCTGAGGGAAGAGGGGAGGGTCACATGGGTGAGGGCACAGGAGAAGCGAGCGTTGGACTCCCAGGCAGACCCAGAGAGGGTCAGCAGGCTGCTGACACTGTAGGTGCTGTCCGAAGCTCGCAGGTAGTTGCTGGTCTGAACCCTGTCCGAAATGACTGCACCGTCCTTCTTCCACTGCACCTCCAGCTCATCGGGATAGAAGTGATTGGCAAGGCACATCAGGTTGGCAGTGCCCTTGGCATTGACCTGTTCCGGCGAGAGGAGCAACAGGGTCAGCTTGGGCTGAAAGTTCTCACGGCCTGAAAGACAAGAGAAATAATTTTAATTCCTACCACTGGAAGGGAATTCAAACCTCCCAATATTCACTGGCCATTCAATCTTTTTGAACATTTGTAGTCAATACAGAATAAACCCAACAAACGACCAGGCATTGTTCAAATTGCTTCTTGGGATGTGAGTGTCACTGGCAGGGCCAGCACTGATTACCCATCCCTACTTGCCCCTGAGAAGGTGATGGTGAAGCAGCAGAGAGAGAAGGGACAGTTTTGGATCATTGTTTATAAAATGAATGTGTGCATCTGGAAGGGCTATCAATGGGAGAGCATTTTAGTGACAGTGATCAGAACTCAGTGAGCTTGAGAGTAGGGATGGAAATGAAGAACCATGGAACAAGTGTAAAAAGTGTAAAACAGGATGGTCTACACCAGAACCTGAGGGGCACCAGTATCCTTGGGGGGAGGTTTGCTCGTGCTCTTTTGCGGGGCTTAAACTAACTCTGCAGGGGCATGGAAACCTAGACGGTAGCTTTAGGGTGCAGGACCTGGAGTTTAGGGAGGTTAGGAACATGGCAGCATTTATTGCCCATCCCTAATCACCCAGAGGGCAGTTTAGAGTCAACCACATTGCTGTGGGTCTGGGGTCACATGGTAAGGATGGCAGTTTCTTAACGGAAAGGACATTCGGGAATCAGATGAATTTTCCTGACAATCATGATGGTTTCATGGTCATCATTAGACTCTAAATTGCAGATTTTTTTGATTGAATTTGAATGCCACCATCTGGTGGATTCTAACCCTGGTCCCCAGAACATTACCTGGATCTCTGGATTAACAGCTCAGCAATAACACCATTAGACCATCACCTCCCTTATCTCATTTTTGGTTGACTGTGAAAGCAAGAAGTTTGTTTATTCTGGAACTGTATAAAACCCCAGTTAGAGCACAGTGAGAGAACTGTGTACGGTTCTGGTCACCACATTACAGGAAGGATGTGATCCCATTAGAGATGGGGACAGAGGAGGGGTTTGTCTGGAATGGGGACTTTGAGCTTTGAGGAATGATTGGTTTGGCTGGGACTGTTTTCTTTGGAACAGAGGTGGCTGAGGGGAGATTTGATGGTCGTGTGTAAAATGATGAGGGGCCTGGACAGAGTGGGTAGGAAAGACTGATTTCCACCAGCACAGAGGGCAATAACCATGGGGAGAGATTGAAATCAGTTGGGGGCAGGATTAGAGGGGAGTTGAGGGTATTTGTTTTCACCCAGAGGCTGGTGGGATGTGGGACTCACTGTCTGAAAGGGTGGAAGAAGTAAAAACCCTCATCACATTGAAAAAATACTTGGTAGTCACTTGAAACAGCGAAACCTCCAGAGCTATGGAGCAAGTGTGGAAAGTGGGAAGGAGCTTGATACCTCTTTAACAAACCTCCAATCACACACAAATCAGGAGAACTTTATCCGAGAACATTGGAGCAGACTCGGATCCACACAATTCGGGAAAGAGTCACATTGGGGTGTCTGTGTAGAAGGTTGTAGATTACATTTCAAACCTTGCTGCACACTGCTGGGCTGAGGCCAAGGGTGAGGCTGCAAAGAGTCTCGATGTCCTGGGGTCAGACAGGGTCACTGCTCCTAATGACCCCATGACCCCTGGAAGGTGAGAGTGGGCAGACAATGGATGAGGACCCAGATCAGGAGACTCCAACCTTAAAGAAAGACTTGCATTTGTGTAGCACCTGTCCCCAACTCAGGATGTCCCAAAGGCTCTTTCTAGCAGACTGTGCACAGTGAGATCCCAAACACAGTATGATAATGAGCAGCAAAATAGGTTTTTCGTGATTTTTATTGGGGAATAAATATTGATCAGGGACACCAAGGGGAACTGACTGCTCTTCATCTAATAGTGCCATGGAATGGCATCTTTCAAAAATGAAAGACTCTCAGTTCATCCAAAAAATGAAGAATAGTTCGTTGAAGATGAAGTTGCAGGTAGGTAGGGGAGTGACCAAGTCATTTGGTTTGCTTTCCTTTATTGGTCAGTCCATTGAGTATTGGAGTTGGGAGCTGTTGCGGCTGTACAGGACTTCGGTTAGGCCACTTTTGGAATACTGTGTGTAATTCTGGTCTCCTTGCTACAGGAAAAATGTTGTGAATCTTAAAATGATCCAGAAAAGATTTACAA
Organism: Hemiscyllium ocellatum; assembly: GCF_020745735.1. Classification (NCBI taxonomy): domain Eukaryota; kingdom Metazoa; phylum Chordata; class Chondrichthyes; order Orectolobiformes; family Hemiscylliidae; genus Hemiscyllium; species Hemiscyllium ocellatum. The sequence goes on from NC_083409.1 coordinate 10,199,815, forward strand.
GGATGTTGCTAAGGTTGGAGGGTTTGCACAAAAGGGAGAGGCTGAACAGGCTGAAGCTGTTTTCCCTGGCTCATTGCAGGTTGATGGGTGACCGTATAGAGGTTTATAAAATCATGAGCGGCATAGATAGGGTGAATAGCGAAGATCTTTTCTCCAGAGCAGGGGAGTCCAGAACTGGAGGGCATAGGCTGACGGTGACAGGGGAAAGATTTAAAAGGGACCTAAGGGGCAACGTTTTCATTCAGAGGGTGCTAAATGTATGAAAAGAGCTACCAGAGGAGGTGGTGAAGGCTGGGACAATTACAACATTTAAAAGGCATGGATATGTAAATAAGAAGAGTTTAGAGGGATATGGGCATCAATCCAGCCCTAAACATTTCAGGCTCTTCCAAAGACATTTACAGAGAGTTTTGTTTGACAAGCTACACTGTTGCAATGTCAGGAACGTGGCAGCCAGTTTCTACACAGCAAGATCCAAGTAGAAGCACTGAGATCAAAGAGCAATAATGAAGTTGGATTAATGATAAATATTGGCCTGATCAGCTTCCCTCCAGTGTGGAAACAGACAGTTCAGCCTGACAAGTCCACACCAACCCTCCGAACAGCAACCCACCCAGAAACATTCCCTACATTTACTCCTGATTATTTCAGCTAACACTATAGGCAATTTAGAATGGCCAATTCACCTGACCTGCACATCTTTGGAGTGATGTCCTGTAAACCCACACAGACACAGGTAGAATGTGCAAACACCACACAGACAGTTTCCCAACGATGGGAATTGAACCCAGATCCTTGATGCTGTGAGGTAGCAGTGCTAACCACTGAGCCACCATGCCTGAAGGTAACCCAAAGAGAAAGTAATTTGGTTCAATTGGATGGAAAATGAGAAAACGGAAGGTGAAGAAGAAGGTAGGATTGCTGGTTAGTGATGGGATTGATTGTTACCAGAAAATAAAAGGTCGGGACGGACATTTTAAAATCAAAGGAACCAAAGAAGTGCAGGGAAAATCAATAATAGAATAAACTTAAAGAGTTTGTAACTAAATGCACAAAGCATTCCGAGTAAGGGAGACAAAAGTTATGCCATAAATCCAGGTAAATTGAGTTTCCAAGGAAATTAAACTAGTTAAAGTGGAGGAGGGCTCAGAGGAGATTATTTAAGATTCTAGAAGATGTAAAGGGACAGAGAGTGTGGAAAGGATCAGGAGTCGAATGTAAAGCACAGCAGAAAAGAGAGCAATGATGGGAATGAGGGCAGTCAATGTAGGACTGAGGGTGTTGTACTTAAATGCACACAGTATACACAATGAGCTTGTAGTGCAGATTGAAACTGGCAGGTACGGTGTTATGGGTATCACAGAGACATGGCTGTAAGGGGATCCAGGCTGGGAACTAAATATCCAAGGATCCATGTCCCATCAAAAGGACAGGCAGGTGGGCAGAGGGGGAAGAGTTTCCTTGTTAGTGTGAAATAAAATTCAATCAATAGTAAGAAGTGATAGAGAGACAGTAGGTGTAGAATCTGTGTGGGTAGAGTTGAGGAACCACAAGAAATAAAGAATCTGATGCAAGTTATGTCCAGGTCTCCAAGCATTAATCAGGGGGTGGGGAAGGAAATCAATCAGAAAACAGAAAAGCCTTAACAAAATGTCAGGGCAGACGTCAATGAATAGGTGGTCTGGGTAGAACGTCTCAAGGAAAGGATCTCATGGAATGTCTATGAGATGGTTTTTGGAGCAGCTTGTGGTTGAGCCATTATGGAACAGGCAGGTCTGGATTCAGTGATGTGGAATGAGGCAAACTTGACTAGTGAGTTTAAGGTGAAAATATCCCTGTGGATAAATGACCATAATATGTTAGAATTCCCCCTGTAGTTTGAGAGAGAAGCTGCAATCAGATGGAACAGTATTTCAATTGAGTAAAGGTAACTCCAAAGACATGAGGAAGGAGCTGGCCAGAGTTGGTTGTAAGGGGAGCTGAGCAGGTAGATGGGAGGGTAGCAAACAGCAGAGTTTCTGGGGTAATTCAGGAAGCAGAACAGGAATTCATCCCAAAAAAGAAGAAACATACTAAGGGGAGAACAAGGCAACCATGGCTGATGGGGGAGGTCAAGGACAGCATAAAAGTAAAAGAAAAGGCATACAATATGGTGGAGAATAGTGGGAAGCCAGAGGATTAGGAAGTCTTTAAAAACCTGTAGAGGACAACGATAATAGCATTAAGGATGGGGAAGGTGAAATGTTGGGGTAAGCGCACCAGTTATATAAAAGAAGATTTTATGAGTGTTATCAGATATATAAAAAGGAAGAGGGAGGCAACAATAGAGATTGGATCACTGGAAAATGAGGTTGGAGAAAGAATAATATAAATAGCAAAGGAATTGAATAGATACTTTGCATCAGTCTGCACCATGGAAAACACCAGCAGTGCACCAGTACTTCAAGACTGTCGGGGGCAGGGGGAGTGTAGTGGACTTCACTAAGGAGGAGGTACTGGGGAAGCTGGAAGGTCTGAATGCGGATAACGCACCCAGACTGGACGAACTACCCCCATGTGTTTTGAAGGAGATTGTTGAGGAGATTGTGGAGGCATTGGTGATGATCTTTCAGGAATCAATGGAGTCAGGGTGTGGAGGTGGGGTGGGGATGGATTTGGTGGGGGCAAGGGACAGGAAAATGGCTCACATACCACCCCTGTTTAAGAATGGAGGGAGGTAGAAGATGGGACATTATAGGCCAGTTAGCCTGGACTATTGTTGGTAAGGTTTTAGACTTCAATTTAAGGATAAAATTGCAGCGGACTTGGAAGTGCAATGAGAAAATAGGACTGAGTCAACACGGCTTCATCAAGGGGAGGTCCTGCCTGGCAAATCTGTTAGAATTTTTTGAGGAGGCAATGAGCCAGTCAGCCAAAGGAGAGTCCGAGGAAGTAATCTATTTGGATTTCCAGAAGGCATTTGACATAAGATAAGTGCCCACAGTGATGGGGCAATGTACTGGCATGGACTGAGGACTGGCAGGTAGGCATAAAGCAGACCGTGAGGAACAATGGCCGCTGGTGACGAGTAGAGTTCTGCAGGTGTCAATGTTGGGACCATCACTATTCACGTTATACATGAACAATCTGGATGAAGGAAGTGAAGACATTGTTGCTACGTTTGCAGACAACATGAGATAGGTGGAGGGACAGGTAGTGTTGAGGAAGTGGGAAGGCTGTAAAAGATCCTGGATAGGCTCGGAGAGTGGGCAAAGAAGTGGCAGATAGAATGCAATGTGTGACAGTGTGAGGGTGTGCACTTCGGTAGGAAGAAGAAATACAAAGACTGTTTGTTAAATGAGGAAAGCCTTTGGAAATCTAAAGCACAAACCTCTTTCAGGGTTCTCTGAAGGTTAACAGGCAGGTCCAGTTTGTGCTTGGGAAAGCAAATGAAATATTAGCATTCATTTCAAAAGGGCCAGAATACAAGAGCAGAGATGTACTGCTGAGGCTGTGTAAGGCTCTAGTCAGACTGCATTTGGAATGTTGTGAACAGATTTGGGTCCCAAATTCTAAGAAACAATATGCTGGCATTGGAGGAGTTTACAAGAATGATCCTGGGGATGAAGGGCTTGTCATATGAGGTGTGGTTGAGGACTCTGGGTCTGTACTCGCTGGAGTTGAGAAGGACGAGGAAGGATCTCATTGAAATTTACAGAATACTGATAGGCCTGGATAGAGTGGATGCAGAGAGGATGTTTCCAAAAACAGGAGAGACTCGAGAACCAAGGCACAGCCTCAGAATGAAGGGCCAACCATTTAGAGCTGAGATGAGGAGGAATTTCTTCAGCCAGAGGTTGGCGAATCTGTGGAACACATTGTTACAGAGGGCAGTGGAGGCCAAGGCACTGAGTGTATTTAAGACAGAGATAATTAGGTTTGTGATTGTTAAGGGGATGGAACGTTCCTGTGGAGTAGGCAGGAGAATGGGGGTGAGTAGCATATCTGCCAAGATCAAATGGCAGAGCAGATTCAATGGGCTGAATGGCTGATTTCTGCTCCTATTTCTTAAAGTCTTCTGGAGAGTTTCCCCAAAACCCTGGAACACTGAACCCACTGAACTGTGAGCCCTGCTGTAGCTGTTTGTCATCAGAACTTTGCCAAGAGATAACCAAAGAGTGGAGAGAATGTGCTTCCAAGTGGGAATTTCAGGATACTTTGCAGTTCCTGGAATGCCATGATTACAGGAAGTGTGGTCAGTGACAGCAGTTGGAACTCTGGATTTTGGAGCTTGAGCAGCAGCTGGTGTCAGTGCGGAGCGTCCGTGAGGCTGAGAACTCCATGGAGAGCACGTTTCTAGATGTGGTCATATGCAGCTTCAGAGTATGCAGGGAGAGAGGGAATGGGGGAGCAGCAGACAGTCCAAAAGGACCAGGCAGCTAGTGCAGGAATCCCCTGAGTGCATCCCACTCTCCAACCAGGATTCAGTTCAGAATCCTGATGAGAATGATGGTTAATCTGGGGAGTGCAGCCAGAGCCAAGTCCCTGGCACCACGGGGGGCTCAGCTGTACAGGGGGGCACAAGAAGACTGGAAGAGTGAGAGGAGAGGAGATTCAAGAGTGAGGGCAATCGATAGGTGTTTCTGCAGCTGCAGATGGGAATCCAGGATGTTGTGTTGTCTCCCTGGTGACAGAGTGAAGGATGTCACTGAGCGGCTGCAGAGCACCCTGAGGGGAGAGGGGGAACAGGCAGCAGTTGTGGTCCACATCAGTCCCAGTGACAGAGGGAGGAAAGGGATGTGGTCCTCCAGTCAGAATTTAGGGAGCTTGGGAGGAAATTAGGAGCAGGAGCTAAAAGGTAGGAATCTTCAGATTCCTCCCATTATCCCATGCAAGTGAGAAGAGGAACAGGAGGGTAACGCAGGTGACTGTGGAGCTGGAGAAAAGGTCCAGGAGGGAGGGCTTTAGATTTTTGGGACATTGAGAGTGGGTCTGGGGGAGATGGCACCTGGACAGACCTGACAGTGTTGCTCCTGAACAGAGCTGGGACTGAGTTCCTTTGTGGTGATTTACTCGTGCTGTTGGAGAGGGTTTAAACTAACTTGGCAGGGCTGTGAGAGCCGGGGGGAATATCAGAGAGGAACACCAAGGTCCACAGAATTCTCAGTGCAGTCAATAAGTCACCACCCAGTGGGAAGGATGTGAAGGAATACAAATGCAAGGAATTTACAGAAACCTACAAATATGTTAGAGTCGTTATAAATTGGGGGAAGGGGTCTTTAATTTCTGAATATAGACAGGGGTAGTAGCAATGTAAAGGGCAGAGAGGGGCCAAAGGTGTGAGACTTTGTTCAGGTGAATTTTCAGGTGGCATCGTGGCCAGTGAAAAAGGCTGTCTAAGAGTACATGGGATCTTGACCAACTGGGCCAGTGGGCTGAGGAATGGCAGATGGAGTTTAATTCAGATAAATGTGAGTGCTGTATTTTGGTAAGACACAGGAGATGGGTGAGATCCTCAACAAATATTTCAGGTCAGTATTTATTGTGGAGAATGACATGAATGCAAGGGAATTTGGAAAATATAGCGCTGCTTTCAAAAAGTCCACAATACAAATGAGGAGATGCAAAAGGTCTTTAAACATATAAAGGTACGTAAATCCCTAGGATCTGATCAGGTGTATCCCAGAACATTGTGGGAACTAGGGAAGAGATTGCTGGGCCCCTTGCTGAGATATGTTTATCATCGACAACTACAGGTAAGGTGTTGGAGAACCAGAGAGGTTGGCTACTGTTGTATCATTATTTCAGAATGGCTATAAGGAAAAGCCAGGGAACTATAGACCAGTGAGCATGATGTCAGTGCTGGGTAAGATGTTGGAGTGGATTCTGAGGGATAGGATTTCCTTCCATTTGGATAATCAATGTGGTTTTGTGCATTGGAAATTGTGTCTCCATTATTTAATTGAGGAGGTGACAAAGAAGATTGATGAAGGCAGAACAGTAGACAGTGTCTGTATGGACTTCAGTAAAGTATTTGACAAGGTTCCACATGATAGACTGGTTCGTAAGGTTAGACCACATGGGATCCAGGGGAAGCTAGCCATTTGGGTAAAAACATTAGCTTGAAAATATGAGAGAGGGAGTGGTGGTAAAGGGTTGATTTTCAGATTGGAGAGCTGTGAATAGCTGTGTGCCGCAAGGAGTGGTGCTGGGTCCACTGCTTTTGGTCATTTAAATAAATGATTTCACTGTGAATATAGGAGTTAACATAAGTTTGTAAATGACATCAAAATTGGTGGGACAGTGGATATTGAAGAAGATTATCTCAGGGTACAGTGGGACCTTGATCAGATGGGGCAATGGGCAGAGATGTGGCAAATGGAGTTCAGTTTAGATAAATGTGAGCTGTTGCATTCTGGAAAGGCAAACCAGGGCAGGACTTATACAGTTAATGGGAGGGCCCTGTGGAGTGTTGCTGAACAAATTGACTGAGGGGTGAGGGGTGAGGGGTGAGGTGAGGGTGAGGGGTGAAGGTGAAGGTAAGGGTAAGCTGCATTATTCCTTAAAACTGGATCACAGGGAGACAGGGCGATGAAGAAGGTTTTGGGAACGTTTACCTTTATTGGTCACTGTGTTGAGTATCGGAGTTGGGACATCATGTTGCAGCTGTACAGGAGATTGGTGAGGCCATTTTGGGAATAATGTGAACAATTCTGATCTTTCTGTGATAGGAAGGATGTTGTTAAACTTTTAAAAGGTGCAGAAAGAGATTTACAAAGATTTTGCTAGGAATTGAAGGGTTTGAATGATAGGGAGAGGATAAATAAACTGGTGCAATTTTTCCTGCAGCATTGGAGGCTGAGAAATTTATAAAATCATGAGGGACATAGATAATGTGACTAATTGAGGAAGCATGTGAATATTTTGGATAGATGACAAATTATATTCCCAAAGGTCATTCCAGGGATGAGGAACATAAGTTATGAAGTTTGATTGGAGAATTTGGGACTGTCTTCTTTGGAGAAGGCTGGAAGGAGATTTGTTCGAGGAATTCAAAATCAGGAGGGGCCTGAACAGAATAAATAGGGAGAAAATGTTCCCAATTGAGAAAGGATTGAGACCGAGAGAACACAGATTGAAAGTAATTGGTAAAAGTAACAAAAGAAGAGGAAAAACATTTTCAGCCAGTGGGTGGTTAAGGTGTGGAATGCACTGCCTGAGAGTGTGGTGGAGGCAGCTTCAACTGAAACATTTTGAAGGGAATGAGACTGTTATTTGAAAAGGAACAATGTGCAGGGTGACAGGGAGAAGGCAGGAGAATGACCCTCAGTGAATTGCGCATTCAGAGAACCAGTACAGACAGGATGGCTGGAATGGCCTCCTTGTGCACTGTAACAATTCTGTGATTGTGTGATTGAGCAGAGTTAAAGCTGGGGGAGGTGGGAGCTCGGTGTCTCACTGTGCTGCTGCTGCTGCTGCTGAGGTCAGTGAGATCAGAGACTGGGACAGGGAGCCAGAGCTCACATCAAACTCTGTCCCGTGTCCGTCACACTGAGACTGGCAGGAGGCTACTCACTGATTTCACTCCATGCTGCAGGAATGGGACCACAGGCTGCAAATGGACAGAGCTCCTCCACACGGTGAGTAAAACTTACTGACTTATATCTTGCTTTTTAAAGGGGGCAATGGACATATAAAAATACAGCTGGACACATTATTAGACACAGTGCTCCTCAATCAACTATTTCATTCACTGCAGCTCCCGACTAACACCTTCAACAATTCAGCATTTGTGTTTTAGAAGTTGTGTTTCAGTATTGACAGGGTTAATAACAGAGGATTGAGGTTTACTTACTCAGTCTGAGCTTGGTTCCTTTACCGAACGTAAGCCACAGTGAGAGCTCCCAGTGCAGAGGCTGTACAAAAACCTCAGCTCTCTGCTTCCCTCTGTGACTTTCAACCTCTCCCTGTCTCTCCCTCATTTATGTCTTTCTTCCTCTCTCTTTCTCTCATTCTGTTTCTCTCTCTGAGATGTGTCCAGCTGGACTCGCGAAGTCTATTAAATTTATTTTTTGATGTTAACTCATGCAGCCATTCTTCACACGTGGCCATGGAGTGGAAGAGGGAAACTTGAAGCCTTCAGTGAATGGTGGACACCACAGGAACTGGAGTGTGTAGGGGACAGTGACAATTCTGGCACGGGGTAATTTGTTCAGTTTCATTTGTATATCACTGTGTTGGTATCAGTGACAGAGGTAGGGCTGTGTCTCTATTATTATTTATAACATATAATTGTGAATGTGTCAGTACAGGAGGTGGTGCTGTGTGTATTGAGGTTTTTGTACGGCTCTATCACTGTGAAGACCAGCTGCTATACTGCTGACAGTAATAGTCAGCGACATCCTCATTCTGAACGTTGCTGATTGTCAGGGTGAAACTGGTCCCTGATCCACTGCCGGTGAATCGATCGGAGATTCCTGTGAATCGAGTTGCTGCATTATAGATCAGGAGAGAGGGTTTCTGACCTTCTCTCTGCTGGTACCAAGCAAGGTTGCTGCTGATGCTTTGACTGGCCGTACAGGTGATGGTTGCGGTCTGGCCCCGTCCCACTGACAGCACCGGGGGAGACTGGGTCATGATGATGGCCCCACTGATACCTGAGGGGTCAGAGAGGAACACAGTGAAGTCAGAACTGTCACAGAAAGGGCTGGTCAAATGAGAGATTGTTGGAGACTCTGAGCATTCCTCTGGTTTCAGCATTTTCCCTTCAATCACAAGTCAGTGGAATTGGAGTGAAATGGAGAGCAGCTAAAGATCAAGGTGGAAGGAGAGAGATTTGTACCTGCGACACAGAATGCCAGGGGCCAGATCAGCTGGATGTGTGAAATCATGGTGTGTGCTCCTGTCCCTGTGCCTGGTTCCTGATAAACTCTCCCTTCACTGGGCTCTGCTTTATAAAGCTGCAGCCTGTGAGAGTCTGACTGGGTGTTCCTCAGTATGTAAATGGCATCAGGCAGAGAGAGCCACGTCAGCCCCTCACACTTCCTCTTCGCTCTCTCTGTCTCCGCCATTCTCCCTCTCTGTCTGTCTATCCTAGAGAGATATTGATGTGAACTGCGCTGAATTAGACCATTTGGCCCATTGTGTCTGTGCTGGACAACAAAGAGCTTGACAAACTAATCCCATTTTCCCGCTCTTGGTCCATAGGCCTGGAAGCTACAGCAACACAAATGTATATCTAAACATTGCTGCAATGTCACGAGAGTTTGTGACTCAAACAGCCTTTCAGGCAGTGAGTTCCAGACTCCCAGCACCCTCTGGGTGAAAACATTTCTCCTCAACTCACCTCTCACTCTCTAAGTCGACTGGGCCTGAACTCACTTGAGTTCAGAAGGATTAGAGTGAATCAGATTGAAATGTATAAATTTCTAACAGGGCTGGGCAGGGAGGAGTTTCCCCTGGTTGGGAATTCTGGAACCGGGGACCCAGTCTTGGGGGATACAAAGTTGACCATTTAGGACTGAGATGAGGAAACATTTCTTCACTCAGAGGGTAGTCAACCTGTTGAACTCTGTACCTACGATCCTGACAGCTATGGAGGAAAGAGAATTGAATATATTCAAGATTATTGTTTTGCCTTTTCACAGCATGAATGGAATGGGGAATAAGCAGGAATATGACTTTGAGATGGAGGATCAGCCATGATCATACTGAATGACAGAGCAGACACAAAGGGCTGAGTGGGCTACTCCTGTTTCTGTGTTTCCGTGTCTGTATTACCCTCAGTTTCTGACACCTTTATCCGTGTAAAAAGTGTCTTCCTGTCGAATCTATCTGTGACCCTCATAATCTTACAGCCCTCTGTCAGGTTTCCTCTCAACCTTCACTGCTCCAAGGAAAACAACCCCAGTCTTTCCAATCTTTCCTCATCACTCAGACACTACAGCCCAGGCAGCATCCTGGGAAATCTCTGCACCCTTCCGAATACAATCACTTCCTTCCCACAATGTGGTGACCAGATCCTGTCTCTGTCTCTTTATCACTTTCTCTCTTTATCACTCTCTCTCTCTTCCCATTCTGTCTCACATCTGCCAACTCTTTCTCTCTATCTCTCTCTTTGGCACTCTTAATCTCTCCCATTCTCTCTCTCTCTCTCGCACTCTGTCCCATCATCATTCTCTTCAACTCACTCACACTTTCTCACTCTGTCTCATAATCTCTATTTCTCCATCTCTCACTGTTTCCCTCACTTCCTCCCTTTCTTGTTTCTTATCTATTCCTTCTTCTTTCTCCATCCTTCCTCTCCACCTACCTGGTCTCTCTCTCTCTCTCTCTCCGTCCCTCTTAGTCACACTATCTCACACCCTATTTCTTTCCCCATTTCCCTCAACCTCACCATCTCTACTTCCATGTGCATCTCTCTCGCTCCCTCTACACATCTCACACTATCGCAGACACACCTCCCTCTCTCTCTCTCTCTCTCAGACACACTCTCCCTTCAGCTATCATTCTGCCTATCTTCCCTCTCTTTCCCACAGTATCCCAGGTGGTGACAGTTAATTGCAGGGCAAATCTCCCTCTGCTCTATCCCACTAATGGATGTTCGACTGGGACAACACTACTATTATAGGACAAGCCAAACAGAGAACAGCCAGGGAATTCCTAGAGGCATGGCACTCATCCACAGATTCAATCAATATGCACATCGACCTGGACCCAATATACCGGCCACTGCATTAGACAGCTGGAACTGACAACCGGAAGCAGCAGAGACAAATCACTATAAATGCCGGAGGAAACATCACAGAAGCGCTTCACAGGAGGCTCCCAAGCACTGAGGATGTCACCTAGACAGGGGATGAAACGTCTGCAACACAAATTCCCAGCTCGGCGAACAGAACTACAACAATGGATGTAAACCCTTAACCTCAGAAGCATGTCTTATCCTGGACTAAGGCCTCATTTCCCACATTGACCAGGCATTAGCCTGTCTCAAGATGATGGACAGATTCTTGTTAAATGAAGACAGTTCTGTGCCGTTGGCCTATTCTCATGGGGACTGGTTTGGACACAAACCTCATTCCATGAAGATCCAGCAGAGAGAGGAGATCCTCAGGCCATCAGTGTGAGCTGGAGGGACAGGACAGGCTCTGACACACTGACCCATCCTGTCCATCCACAACATGTTCCAATCCCTTCCCCTCTCCTTCCCCTTCCACAGTCAGGCTCTGGGTCAGGGTGTTTTACTGGGATGAGGTCAGGACCATCACACAATTACAACAGAAAGAAACTGAGTCCCACACCCACCATGATGTCCATGACCCACTGGACTCTCTAATGGAGACCAGCAAACAAAGGCCTCCTTCCCACTGGATGTCCAGCAGAGACCAGTATATATGGATCTTTATACCACTGGATCATCCAATACATATCAGTAAACATGGACCTCCATTACACTGGGCCCTTCAATAGACACCAGTAATCACAGGCCCCCAGCCCACTGGATCATCCAATAAACTCCAGTAAACATGGGTCACCATCTCACAAGACACTTCAGTAGAGACCAGTAAACTAGGGCCTTCTTTACCCTGAACCTTACAATAGAGACCAGTAGGCATGCATCCTGTTCCCACTGATCCTCCAATAGAGACCAGTAAACATGGGCTTCCATGCCACTGCACCCTTCAGTATCTGAGCTTCAAACCGCACATCCTCTCCATCACGTCGGCCTCTTTTCTATCTCCACAACGTTGTCTCTCTGCACTATGTCAGCCCCTTGACCACAGAAACCCTTATTCCTGTTCATCCCACCTCCTAACTCCATAATCCTGATGTCCTCTCCCACCTTCCTTCCACCCGCTCCATAAAGCCCAACTGTCTGAAATGGAGTGGTCATTTCGCGGTCTTACACCAAGATGGAAATGGACAGACATTTAACGACTAATGGGTTAAAGGATGATGGAGAGTGAGCAGGAAAGTGGAGTTGAGTCTGAGATGGGATCAGCCATGATTGTATTAAATGGTGGAGTGGGCTCGAGGGGCTGAATTGCCTGCTCCTGCTCCTAGTTCTTAAGTTCATCCACCCCCTCCCCCATCCCTCTTACTGCAACTTTGTGAACATTCTTGGAATGTTTTGGATATTGAAGGTGCGATGCGAATTCAACATTTGTGTTGAGTTAATGTGGGGACAGAATTGTGCAGAGGCTGTGAAAGCCCCTGTGGTTGAATATCCTGCTGGCAGGCTTCAGCCTTCCACATACAGAATGGGAAAGTCGGGGAGGTCAGAATGTGATGTTTGGATCCTTGGCACTGCCCCCCAGCAATGTGGTTGACTCTCTATTGCCCTGTGAAATGGCCCAGCAAGGCTCTCAGTTGTACCAATTGTGACGACCTCTCAACAAAGAAATGAAACCGGACGGACCACAGGCATCGATGCAGAGACAGTAAAGGTATTGACATACCTGCTCCATCCTCCTTACTGACATCTGGGGGAAAGTGCCAAATTCAGGAGAGCTGTCTCACAGACTAGTCAAGCAACCGTGGGCGTCACGGTGGCACAGTGGTTAGCACTGCTGCCTCACAGCGCCTGAGACCCGGGTTCAATTACCGACTCAGGCGACTGACTGTGTGGAGTTTGCATGTCCTCCCCGTGTCTGCGTGGGTTTCCTCCGGGTGGTCCGGTTTCCTCCCACAGTCCAAAGATGTGCGGGTCAGGTGAATTGGCTATGCTAAATTGCCCGTAGTGTTAGGTAAGGGGTAAATATATGGGTGGGTTGCGCTTCGGCGGGTCGGTGTGGACTTGTTGGGCTGAAGGACCTGTTTCCACACTGTAAGTAATCTAATCTAATCTAAAACAGCTTGACACAGCCATACTCACAGCCAGGAGGGAGTTACACTGAGAGGCCTCAAAGTTGATTCCGGACCCCATGAAGTCTCATGACCCCAGCCTAAACATCCTGGTGATTACAAGATATTTTGCTCCCTCGGCTGATGAATCAGTCTCTCCTCCATGTTGAACAGTACTTGGTGGAAGTTTGTTGGTGACAACACAGAATGTACTTTGGGTGGGGGTTTCAATGTCCACCACTGAGAGTGGCTCGGCAGCAGCATTACTGATCGAGCTGGTTGGTTCTTTTTGGACGTAGCTGAGGGACTGGCTCTGCAGCTGGTGGTGAAGGAACCAAACAGATGGAAAAACGTACTTGACCCCATCCTCACCAATCTTGTGGCTGTAGATGCATCTGTCCTTGACAGTATTGGTAAGAGTGACCATAACACAGTCCTTGTAGAAACAAAGTTTGAGCTTCACATTGAGAATACCCTCCATTTTGGTGTGTGGTATTATCACCGTGCTAAAAAGGACAGACTCCAAACAGATATTGCAACTCAAGGCAATGATCATGAATGGGGAGCATTGCCAATGAGTGCACAATCTGAACATCTCATATACTGAAACAGTCCATGTTCGAATGCAGCAATATCTGTACAATATCCAATTTTATCTGAGAAGCAATATTTCCATTGGTGCCTTGCAAATACCAGCAAATGACCATCACCAATAATAGACAATCTAACCATCGTCACTTGACAGCGAATCCTATTACCATCACTGAATCCCCACTATCAACATTCATAGAATAATGGTGTCACAGAGTCATGCAGTACAGAAACAAACCCTTAAGCCAAACTTCTATATTCTGACCAGGTTTTCTGAAGTGAACTACTCTCATTTGCCTGCATTTGGCCCATATCCCTCGAATCCATTCCTGTCTATGTCTATCATATCCTATGTCATTCTTATCCACTCAGAAAGCTTGATACCATCCAGAGCCAAGCAGCCTCCTTGATTGGCATCACATCCACAAAGCATCCACTCCCACCACTGCTCCATAGCAGCAGCATGTATTATTGATAAGATGCTCAGCAGAAACCCACCAAAGATCCTCAGATAGCACCTTCCAAACCCATACGGGAAAATAGAAATTGCACAAAAAGCTCAGCAGATCTGGCAGCATCTGTGGAGAGAAATCAGAGCACGAAATGTTAACATTGATTTCTCTTCACAGATGCTGCCAGACCTGCTGAGCTTTTCCAGCAATTTCTATTTTTGTCTCGGATTTACAGCATTTGCAGTCCTTATGGTTTCCTTCCAAACCCACGTTCACTTCCATTTAGAACAAGAGCAGCAGATACACGGGAACACTGTGAGCTGCAAGTTCCCTTCAAAAAAAGCTTAGCATCCTGACTTGGAAATGTATCACTGTTCCTTCACTGTTGCTGGGTCAAAATGCTGGCATTCCCTCCCCAAGAGCATTGTGAGTCAATTTACAGCTTGTGGACGCTAACAATTCCAGAAGGCAGCTTCCCACCGCCTTCTCCAGGGCAACTAGGGACAGGGTAAAAAATGTTGGCCCAGCCGGTGAAGCCCACTTCCCCCAAGTGAATATGCAAAACCAAATGAAGTGTTCCTCAGGAGGGGAGAGGGAATGTTCAGGATCCTGAGCTCCATTTCCCAGCCCAGGCAGTTTGTCTCCCAATGAATGAATGAGATGCCAATTTGAAGCCCAGCTTCAGAGCAGTATCACTCTGTGGTCATGAGGTCTATAAGAGGGAATTGGAGATTGAGCGCAATAGGAAAGAATTGCTGAGTTATGGGGAGAGAGCAATGGGGCTAATTGGGTAATTAAAAGGCATGATGGATTGAATGGCCGCCTCCTGTGTTGTCAGATTCCAGGGAGTGGAGTTGGTTCACAGTTTTCTCCCGTCTCAGTAACAAATACCCAGCTGCTCCGAGCTCCTTCTTTCACTTCCTCTTTTGGTGAAGTTTCAACCTTGCGATCTGACAGTCTTTGCAGTTATTTTTTACACTGGGGCTTTCTGCTGTGGTCAGAATCTCTAATAATAAGTGTCCAATCAGTGACAATCACAGCAGCTAAGAGCAGTCAGGACTGAGGAGCCAGGCTCACTGGGAAACACATAGGGAAGATCAAAGTCATCCTCTTCAGCTCCCGGTACAAACTCCATCCCTCTCCCTGAGCACTGTCTGCTGCTCAACCAGACTCTTTATAACTTTGGCCTCATCTTTGAGGTTGATTTGAGGCCCAAGTCCTCCACATCATAAAGATCAGCCACTGAAAATCTCAGTCATTTTTTTGGTACGCCAAATGTGACCATTCCAATGTTATCCACGCCCATGTCACAGCCACTGCCTTCTTTAAATATCAGCTCATCCCAAACTCTGCTATCGTTGTTCAAACTCACACCAAGTCCACCTCACACCCCCGCCCCTGTCTTCCATCGCACCATAACCACCACAATCCTCACTGACTGACATAAGCTCCTGGTCCAACAACACCTTGATTTTCAACTTCTCATCCTTGTTCTCAATTCGCTCCCTGTCCTTCCATCCTCCCTATCTCTGTGACCTCCTCCAAGCCACATCAGTGTGGTCAACAATCTTGGATATATGGCTCTCTGTTTCTACATCCAAGTCATTGAGAAATATCGTGAAAAGCTTAGGTCCCAGCACAGACCCCTGGCAACACCACTACTCACATCTGGCTCACTGGAACACACGCACATTACCCTTCCTCTCTGTCTCCTAGACAGACCCATTTCTGACCCAAGGTAAATGCATTTCTCAAATTCCAACCGATTCCATGATTTGGAGGTGCCGGTGTTGGACTGTCGTGTACAAAGTTAAAAATCACAGAATACCAGATTGTAGTCCAACAGGTTTATTTGGAAACACCAGCTTTCTGAGCGGTGCTCCTTCATCAAGTGATTGTGGAGTGCAAGATCTGATTCCATGTTTCGTTTGTGAAATGTTCTTAAATGTCTTCTGAAATTCCCTATGGAAAATAGCCATCAGCATTCCCTTATATCCCACATTAGGGAACTCCGAACAATGTGTAACCTCGTTAGTTAATGATTAGATCAGATTCCCTACAGTGTGGAAACAGACCCTTTGGCCCAACAAGTCCACACTGACCATCCGAAGAGAAACCCATCCAGACCAATTTCCCTCTTAATTAATGCACCTAACACTGTGGGCAATTTAGAATGGCCAATTCACCTGACCTGCAGATCTTTGCACTGTGGGAGGAAACCCACACAGACACAGGGAGAATGTACAAACTCTGCACACATCCGAGGCTGGAATTGAACCTGGGCCCCTGGTGCTGTGAGGCAGCAGTGATAACCACTGAGCCACCATACTGAACCTTCAATGTCTGAACCTTTGTAAATCCATGCTGATTCTCTCGGACCAGTTCATATTTGTCTGTTATTCTCTCTATAAAAACAGACTCAATCACTTCCTGACAACAAACATTCAACAGAGATGTCATCGTGAATGAGGTTACTAAACCGCTAGCACTGACATGAGGGGCTGAAGAGCCTCCTTCTGAGCTGGAGCCTTCTCTGTCTCCTGGATGGAAATATTTTACAGATTAAAAATTAAAGACTGACAGCATTTTTTTTAAAAATTAAAAGCTCCTCAAATAATTCCCACATACAGGGCCGGGCGATGTGTAGTAATTGCGATGGGGAAGCTGGTGGAGCCCATTGTAGCTCAGAGTGACCACATCTACAGCAAGTGTTGGTTGCTCAAGGCACTCCAGCTCAGAGTTGATGAGCTGGAATCTGAGCTTCAAACACTGCGACACATCGGGGAGGGGGAGAGTTACCTGGACACTGTGTTTGGGGAGACAGTCACACCTTGTAGGTTAAATGCTTCAAATTATAGTCAGTGGTCAGGGACAGGAGGGGGTGACGATAAGTGAGCAGGTCGACGCAGCATGAATGTAGTATTGCAGGAGTCTCAGCTCATTGTCCAACAGGAATGAGGTACTTGCTCCCTGTGTCAATGAGGAAAAGGATTGTCAGGAGAATGAGCAAATGTAGTGTAAGCATTTTGGTGATAGTGACCAAAGTCTGTAAGTTTCAAAGTCATCATGTAAAGAGATAAAGATGAAGCAAAAATTAAATGTGTAAACTGGGGGATATCTAATCTCAACTAGGCAAAAGTGAGGACTGCAGATGCTGGAAACCAGAGTTTAAATCAGAGTGGTGCTGGAAAAGCACTGCAGGTCACGCAGTATCTGAGGGCAAGAAAATTGACGTTTTGGGCAAAAGTCCTTCATCAGGAATAGAGGCAGGGAGCCTCCGGGGTGGTGAGATAAATGGGGGTGGGGGGTGGGTTTGGGGAGAAGGTAGCAAAGAGTACAATAGGTGAATGGGGGTGGGGATGGAGATGATAGATCAGAGGGGAGGGTGGAGCAGATAGGTGGGAAGGGAGATTGGCAGGTAGGACAGGTCAAGAGGATAGTGCTGATCTGGAAGGTTGGAACTGGGGTAAGGTGGAGAGAGGGGAAATGAGCTCTTCAACTATGTACTGAAAGAGATTCGACTTCACCAGTTTCCTCATTTCCCCTATGATTGTATGATTCCATGTGGTTGTCTGTTAACTGCCCTATGGGCAGTAAATATTGGCTTGGCCAGAGATACCCATATCCGATGAATGAATGAATGAAAACCACTGCACCATGGTCCAGGAGCCATTCAGGCAGGGTGAGCACAAAGGAAAGAGGAGGATTTGATAATGAGGGGGACTGATACCATCCTTTGTGAGCAGGATTGAGAGTCCCACATGGTGTGTTGCCTGCCTGGTGCTCAGGTAAGGGGCATCTCGAACCAGCTTGAAAGGATATTGGAGTGGGGCGGGGAGGAGGATCCAGTTGTTGTCGTGTGTGTTGAGACAACAACATTGGCAACATCGGCAAAAGGTCCTATTTGGGCAATATCAGGAAAGCTATCAGAAGGATATTGATTAAACAGATAGAGAGAAATAAGAAAGAGGTAAATACAGCATCAGTGTTGAGGAACAGATTCCAGTGAATGGACCAAATGAGAGTTCTATACATGAATGCACGGAGCGTAAGGAATAAATACAATAATCTGCGGGCACAAATTCAAATTTAAGATTTTGCTGTCGGATCAATTGCTGAGATATATTTGGTAACTATTCCGGACACCCTCCAGAAATTTACTACCTTTCTGACAGAGTGCTTGTCTCTCTCCCAATCTAAGTTAGGATTGGGACCTAAATATATCGGGTTATAAGGTTCACAGGATGGACTTGGGGAAATGACAGAAGAGGTGGAGCAGCCTTATTCATTAGAAACAAAATTACTTCAATGGTGAGGGAGGTTAAAATGAGGAGAAAACATTCAGTGGAACTGAGAAGCAGGAAAGGATCTAAAACTGTAATAGATGTTGGATACAGACCCCCCCTGGCAGCAGCTCTGAGGTGCTGGATTGTGTAAATGTAGGAATTAGGCAAGTGTGCAGCAAAGCCAGTGCATTATTAATGGGGAAGTTTAATTTTAACTTAGATTGGGAGAGAAACAAGCCCTCTGTCAGAAAGGTAGTAAATTTCTGGAGGGTATCCGGAATAGTTACCAACAGCCATAGGTCCTGGATACAACAAGGGGACAAACAATATTGGAATTAGTAATGAATAATGAGCCAGATTTAGTTAGTAACTATTTGCACATTAACATTTATCAAATAGTGATCATACCATGATCGAGTTCAATGTCACATTTGAAAGTGAAAAGCATGAATCAGCTGCTAGAGTTTGAGATTAAGGTAAGGCCTGACTTTAACGAGATGAGACAGGGACTGTCCATAGTAAACTAGGAAAATTTGCTCATGGGTAAAACAACTGAAGAACAGTGGGGGATGTTTAAAGAAACATTCAACGTAAAACAAAACCAGTTTATACCTGAGAGGGGAAAGCTCCACTTCTTCGAACAAACAGCAATGGACAATAAAAGAGATTAGGGAAAGAATAAAACTAAAACAAGGGCTTGCAAAAAAGCAAGTAAAATGACATCATCTGCTGAATGGGAAAGATGCAAAGGGCCACAAAGCAGCTTCGAAGAGCTACCAAAACGGACCCTGAAAGGAAACATGTGAGGGATATCAAAATCAATAAGGAGAAATGTTTCAGTTCCATAAAAGGGAATCTGGGAGGTTAGGAGCAATGTTGGCATTAAAGACTGAAAGTGGGGGATATTGTCAGTGACAATGGGGAAATGACAGCCATGTTAAAAAAAAATACTTTACCTCAAGATTTGCAGTAGAAAAGGAAAAGGATTTGCCTGAAGTCCCAAAGGAATGAACAGGGGATTAGGGACAGGGACTGAATAAAATTAATGTCAGAAAAACATCTGTAATGAGGAAAATAATGGAACTAAAGAGTGATAAATCCTCAGAATCTGACATTCTCCATCTGAGGGTGATAAAGGTAGCAACAGACCACATTGTAGACACTCTGACTATAATCTTTCAGAGTACCCTGGATACAGGAGTTAGACCTCTGGCTTGGAAATTTGCAAATGTCACTTCACATTTAACAAGGATGTGAGAGAAAATCCAGGGAATTACAGGTTACTAAGCCAATGTTTGTAGTGCAGAAATTGTTGAAGTCTATAAGCAAGGATGGGGGTAACTGAAGACCTTGAAAATGGTCAGTTATTCAGGGAGAGTCAGCATGGATTCAATGACAAGGTGGTCATGGTGAAAAACCTCATTGAACTTTTTTGAAGAGGAGACTAACGTACTGGACACAGTAATGTCTATGGATGTTGTTTATAGGGACTTACAATAGACATTTAATAGTGTCCTATGTAAGAAAACGTCAACTTCGATATAAGTCCACAGAATTGAGGCTAAAATACTGACACATTGGAATGCTGGTTGAGTGATAGGTGACCGAAAATAGGGATAATGGGTAAGTGCTGAAATTGGCAGGATGTGACTAGTGGTGTCCAATAGGAAAGTGTGCTCACACCTCAATTAGTTACATTATTTATCAATGACTTGGATAATGGCACAGAAAGTCAAATATTTCAGTTTGCTAATGACACAAAGTTTGGCAGCATTGTAGACAGTGTCAATTGAGTCAGAGAGTCATACAGCATTCAACCAGGGCAGTCTTTAACAGAGTATAATTTATCTTTGATATACAACTCCTTGAACTCCATCTCTCTCTCTCTCACTATATCCCCCTCCTCCTTCACTACCTCAGCTGCATGGATCTCACTCTTATTTTAATCCCTCTTTTCTCTCTCCAAGCTCCATCCCCCTCTCTTTCAAAGCTCCCATCTTTCTCTCTCTCTCTCTCTCTCTCTCTCTCTCTCTCTCTTTCTGAGCACCATCCCTCCCTCATTCTGAGCTGCTGGGAGTTCGATCTGAGCCAATGCCAGTGAATCCCATGGAGAATAATGACGGGATATTTGGAGTGTGAGTTTGATGATGTAAATGTGAACCATTGCAACAAAAACATTACAGATGGTTTGTACAGACAGCAAAGCCCAAACCAGAGCATTGTGTCAATCAACACAGAACTTATGAAAGCTTCAATAAAAACGGCTATTAATGTGATTCTCAGATTATTCTCATTACAAACGGCTGTTTCCCAGTGAAGGCCCATCCTGCTGAATATTAGATACAGCTGAGCTTTGGAAAATATTGGGCAGTTGGAGTGTCATGTGGGGAAGTGTGACCTTGTTCACTTTCACGAGAATCATTCAAATGTGACTGGCACTCTTAAGTTCAAATGGCAATTGGGTATAATCCTGAAGGTGTAAGAGATACAGAAACTCACATAGTTCTAGTTATCAATGAGGTCTTATCAACACCCTTTTCACAAATCAATTTTAGAAAAGAATGATACACTTCCAATCTTATCTATGCAATCTTCTCGTCTGGGAATGGGGAATGAATCTGGCTTTGTGACTATATTCACTTTCTTAGAGTCTACACAGAATCAAATTGAACAGTTTGGTTCAGGAACCAATGCTACAGGAGACCTCCAATTATTCTGACTTGGTTCAATCAACTGATTCCCCAACATGGAAGCCCTCTGTTACGTTGGCCTGTTTCTGTTGGTTTTTGTTTTATTGTGTCTGAATTACCAATTCCATGTCATATTTGATTCATGTGGTACATCCAAGTGTATCATTACAGGACCATAAGATAAAGAAGTGGAATTGGGCCATTTGGCCCATCAAGTCTGGTCTCCCATTTATTTATGGTTAATACCGTCTCTCAGCCTGATTCTCTTACTTTCTCTGCTGCCCTCTGCAACAATCAGTTCCACAGATTAATGACACTCTGGCTGAAGAAATTCCTCCTCAACTCAGTTCGAAAGGTCGACTCTTCACTCTGAGGCTGTTCCCTCAGGTCTTCAACTCTCCTATTATTGGAAACATCTTCTCCATGTCCACTCGATCCAGGCCTCTCTGTATTGTGTAAGTTTCAATGACATTCCCTCTCAGCCGTCTAAACTCCATCAATTACAGAATCAAAGACCTCAACTACTCCGAATACAAACATCTTTGTATTTTCTGAGCAATCTCATTAAATCTACCTGTTGATCTTTCTCCAGATACAGTATCTGAATTCTCGAATATATCTGAAATTGTTCATCCAATAACAGGAAGTTCCCTTTGGGAATTATCTGATTCGCTTTGGATCTCTTACATTTTCTGATCCCCTCCTCCATTATACTCACTACTTGACAAACCTGTACATGACACGTTGGTTCCTCAAAAACTGGGAGAGGAATTAAGGATGCTGGTTTTGTGTTGAGGTTTACCTACAACCTGACAAGTAGTACACGTTTTATAAAACTGCACCACATCTTTATCCAATTGTGGCTCAGTAAAATACCTATTTCCGGATGCCTGTGTTTTCCAAATCCCCATGTGACCTGCCATGGGAGTCTCATGTGCCCCTTGTACTATCTCCCTCTGATAGCTGGGTGGGACCAATAGCCAATGTCTAAACAACCATTCTTCATCTGGGGGTCCATGAGAGAGTATCCAAATCCTCATCAGCACTCTGTTTTGAAGTTAACCATAGTGGCACAGGTGCTCAGTGGTTAGCACTGCTACCTCACAGTGCCAAGGACCTGGGTTCAATTCCATCCCTGGGTGACTGTCTGTCTGGAATTTGCACATACTCCCTGTGTCTGTGTGGGTTTCCTCCGGGTGCTCCAGTTTCCTTCCACAATCCAAAAGAAATACAGGTCAAGTGAATTGGCCAAGCTAAATTGCCCATAGTGTTAGGTGTGTTAGTCAGGGGTAAGTGTAGGGGAAGGGCCTGGGTGGGTTACTGTTTGGAGGGCCAGTGTGCACTTGTTGGGCCAAAGGGACTGAATTGAGAAGGAACTTCTTCACCCAGGTCGTCGTAAATCTACGAAATTCCTTGTCCAAAGAAGTAGTTGATGTTAATTCAATAAACATTTTTAAAACTAAGGCCAATCTTTTTTGAACAATAAACGAATTAATAGATACGGTGAGAGTGCAGATAATTGGAGCTGAGTCCAAGAAAACATCAGCCATGATCTTATTGAATGGCAGAGCTGGGTCGAAGGGCCAGATGGCCTACTCCTGCTCCTGTTCCTAGTTCTTATGTTCTTATGTTCCTTGGGAGTAGTGAGGAACGAAGGGACCTTGGTGTACAAATCCATCAATCCCGGAAGGTATCAGCACAGTTAGACAGGGTGGTGAAGAAGGCATATGGGATGCTTGCCATCATTAGCCAGGGTGTAGAATATAGGAGTAAGGAAGTCTTGTTGTTAATTTACAGAGCATTGATTAGGCCATATCGGGAACACTGTGTACAGTTCTGGTCATAACACTGTTGGCAGGACATGACTGCACTGGAGAGGGTGGAGAGGAGACTCACCAGGATGTTCCCTGGAATGGACTGTCTTAGTTATGAGGAGAGACTGGATAGGCTGGGTTTGTTTTCTCTGGGGGATTTCTGATTGAGGTTTAAAAAATTCTGGAAGGCATAGACAAAGTAAATCGTGAGAATCTTTTCCCCATGGCAGACATTTCTGTGACCAGAGGGCATAAACAGAACGTGATGAAAAAATGGTTAAGAGGGATTTTGAGGACTTTTTTCCCCAGACGGTGTTAGAAATATTAAATGTGCTGCTTGAGAAGGTGGCGGAGGCAACTACTCTCACAACATTTAAGAAAGATCCAGATGAGCACAGAAAATACCAGGACATGGAAGGCGATGGACCAAGTGCAGGTAAATGGGGGTGGGGGTGGGGGGGGGGTGGAATTAACACAGTTTGGTGATTACTGATCAGCAGCGATATGAAGGGCAGGAGAGCCTGATTGTTTGCTGTATGACTCTATGACTATGAAGAGAAGGATTTGGAAGCATTTTTCATGTCATTAGAGAAGATAGTTAAACAAGTGAGGTGGGGAAAAAACAATGGAGCTAGACCATGCAAAAATGAACTTGGGAAGCACATGAGGTTTCTGCATCCCTATCAGAGGAATATTCTCAGGGTCATGAAAATGTGAAAATCGCTATTCTAAGCACATATGAGTCGGTCCCAGGAACACACAGACAGATGTTTCAGAACTTACAGAAACAGCCTGGACAAACATCTCCTGACTTTGAGACTGTGAGGTAGCAGTGCTAACCACTGAGACCCCGTGCCGCCATGGTTAACTTCAGAACAGAGTGCTGATGAGGAAGTGGAGGCCACCTCATGGACCCCTAGATGAGGAATGGTTGGTTAGACATTGGCTAGTGGTCCAACCAGCTATCAGAGGCAGCTAGTACAAGGAGCACATGAGACTCCCATGGCAGATCACATGGGGATTTGGAAAACACAGGCATCCAGAAACAGGTATTTTACTGAGCCACAATTAGATGAAGATGTGATGCAGTTTTATAAAACTTGTCCTACTTCTCAAGTTGTAGGTAAACCTCAACACAAAACCAGCATCCTTAATTCCTCTCCCAATTTTTGAGGAACCATCGTGCCATGTACAGATTTGTCAACTAGTGAGTATAATGGAGATGAGGATGACCCTTACTTCTTTCCATGATAACTATGAAACATATGGAGTTATGTTCACTATCTCCAAAATGCTCAACCACTGACTCTTCAACCATTTGACCGGCTTCATTACCAAGGATTGAGTCCAGCACTGCCCATGTTTAGAGGGACTACCCATGTACTGGCACCAAAAGCTCTCCTGGATAGACTTTAAAATTTCTACCATTCACACAAAGGCAATCCCAGTTCATGCTAGATAAGTTGAAATTCCCCAATAATATAACCCTATTCCTCTCACACCTCTCTGTGATTTGCCAACATATCTGCTCCTTTCTCTCCATCTGACAATTGGGAGGCCTGTAGTATAATCCCAGCAAAGTGATTGTCCTTTTGTTATTTCTAGCTTTACCCAGATGGACTCATTTGAAGAGCCTTCCAAGAAATGCTCCTTCAATCTTGCAGTGATGGTCTCCTTTATCAATAGTGCAATGCTCCCACCTCTCTTGCATTCCCTCTATCCCACCTGAGACTTCTCTTTCCTGGAATGTTGAGCTGCCAGTCCGATCTTGCTTCAATCATGTCTCAGCAATTGCAACAATATGATATTCCCACGTGCTGGTCAATGCTCTCAGTTCAA
Organism: Hemiscyllium ocellatum; assembly: GCF_020745735.1. Classification (NCBI taxonomy): domain Eukaryota; kingdom Metazoa; phylum Chordata; class Chondrichthyes; order Orectolobiformes; family Hemiscylliidae; genus Hemiscyllium; species Hemiscyllium ocellatum. The sequence continues at coordinate 10,224,312 of NC_083409.1, forward strand.
CCTCCTTACTCGTCAAGCTCCTTACATTAAAATAGATACAGTTCAGCTTTCTGGTCCTCCTGTGTTCTGGATACTGTCCTAGTGGTTACCCAGTGGTTTTCTGTGTAGCCCTTACTCTCCCATGAAGGGAAACATCCAGCATTTCCCCTGTCAATCCCCTTAAGAATTTGATACGTTTCAATGAGATTCCATCTCATTCTTCTAAATTCCAGGGATCAGATTCCAAACCTGTTTGACCTTTGCCCATAAGACAATCGCTCCATACCAGGAATCAGTCAAGGGAACCATCTCTGAACTACTTCCAATGCAGGTCCTGTCCGTCAATAAGGAGCCTGATACTGGACACCATATTCCAGATGTGCTCTCACCAAACCCCTAATCCTAACAGCTGCAGTAAAACGGCCCTGCTTTTAGATTGCATTCCCTTTACAAGGAGCACCAACACTCCATCTGCCTCCGGATTCACTTGCTGTAGCTGCGTTCTAACTTTGTGATTCATGTCCCCACATTACACTCCATCTGCCCAATATCTCTCCAAAGCCCAGCTTTATCGAATACTCAGCAGGATGGACCACATTCACTAGGAAAAAGTCATTTTTTGACAATGCTCTGGTTTGGGCTTTGCTGTCTGCACAAACCATCTTTAATGTCTTTGCTGCAATGGTTCACATTTACATCATCAAACTCAGACTCCAAATATCCTGTCATTATTCTCCATGGCTGAAGAATACGGCCCTGGCTGATCCTTTCCCTGCAGCAAGGGACCGAGTGGAATGTCATCATTGGGATTGATATTTGAGAGGTACAGGTCCACTCTGGATCTGGATCTCTGGTTTGGGAACGTGCCGGGATGCTGGATCAGAGGATGGAGTCTCCTCCAGAACTGGGAAAATGTAACAATGAGAATCCAATCAGACAGAGCCTTGTCAGGGAGGGGGATGTTGGTGCTGGGCACAGTAAACCAGCTCATGGTGTCCAAGAGGCCGCGTGGGCAGTTTCTGGTTAGAAATTGAAGCTTCTGCAGCTTCTCCTGGCTTCCAGCTCCATCTGTAAATCAGGAGCAGTTTCAACAGAGGAACCCCATTTCTCATCAGCACAAACTGACACCATCATCAGAACAGAAGAAATAGGGACAGCAGGAGGCCATTCAGTCCCTCCAGCCTGCTCCACTAAACCCCAGGGAATAGTGTCCCAACCGACTCCATTTGGCCTCATCAGAGAATCCCCTTATGCCAGGAATCAGCTTCACGAATCTTTGCTGCACTCCTTCCAGGTAGAGTCTGGGTGAGTCTATCCTTCCATCGGGAAAGAAATCAAAACTGGACCCAGTGCTGCCGGTGCGGCCTCACCAAGGTCTGACATAATTGGAATATGGAATTCAACGTAAGCAAATGCGAGGTCTTGCACTTTGGCAAAAAGAATAAAAGCATAGACTACTTTCTAAACAGTGAGAAAATTCGTTAAGCCAAAGTGCAGAAGGATCTTGGAATGCAAGTCGAGGATTCACTAAAGGTAAACATGCAGGTTGAGCCCATGATTAAGAAAGCGAATGCAATGTTATCACTTATCTCAAGAGGGTTGGAATATAAAAGCACCATTGTACTACTGAGACTTTATAAAGCTCTGGTTAGGCCCCATTTGGAGTACTGTTTCTAGTTTTGGTCCCCACACCTCAGGAAGGGCATACTGGCACTGGAACATGTCCAGCGAAGATTCACACAGATGATCCCTGGAATGGTTGGTCTAACAAATGAGGAACGACTTAGGATCCTGGGATTGTATTCATTGGAGTTTAGAAGATTAAGGGGAGGTCTAATAGAAACTTAGAAGATAATACATGGCTTGGAAAGGGTGGACGCTAGGAAATTTTTTCTGTTAGGCGAGGAGACTAGGACCCGTGGACACAGCCTTAAAATTAGAGGGGGTAAATTCAGAACAGAATTGCGGAGACATTTCTTCAGCCAGAGAGTGGTGGGCCTGTTGAATTCATTGCCGCAGAGTGCAGTGGAGGCCGGGACGCTAAATGTCTTCAAGGCAGAGATTGATAAATTCTTGATGTCTCGAGGAATTAAGGGCTACGGGGAGAATGCAGGTGAGTGGAGTTGAAATACCCATCAGCCATGATTGAATGGCGGAGTGGACTCGATGGGCCGAATGGCCTTACTTCCACTCCTATGTCTAATGGTCTTATGGTCTTATGGAATAAGACTCCTTCCCTCAGACATGGACAGCAGCTGGCTCCCAATAATTGGCTCCCTCTCCGTCTCTCTCTTTCTCTCTCTCTTTCTCTCTCTATTTGTCTCTCTCTCTCCTCTTTCCCTCTCTTTGTCTTTGCATCACCCCATCTCTCCCTCTCTCTCAGTTTCGATGCTGACTTCTACCTCTGAAGGGGCTCTCTGGTGGTCAGTGTGTAATAGAAGGAGCTGTGTGTCCGTTTTTTTTCGATGCTGTAGGGTTTATGAGCATGGAGGGAGGGGTTTCAGGCTCCGTGTTTTGATGTCAGGCAGTGATGCCTGTCCCAGTGGGTCAGACTGTGATGCTGCTATTTGCTGGCACTGACACTATGATATGGATTGCAATGTCACTCAGTGTGACAGGAGGTTACATGGCTTGACCAGTGGTGGGGAGGAGCAGACTGAACAAGGAGCTGCAATCATCAGTCACTGCTGAAACCCTTCACACAGCCCTCACCGTCCTAAACTACGTCACCAAAAATTCTTTCAGCTCCTTCATGACAGCCCTGGAGCTGAAAATGGAACCAGAGAAAGACACCTTTTCAAGATGCTCCTGGACACAATGTACACTGTGTATTGCCCAATAATATGTGCAAAATCATGTCTTACAAAGTTGATTGAGTTTTTTTGAAGACGTAACAAGGAGGATTGATGAGGACAGAGTATTAGACGGGATCTATGTGGACTTCAGTAAGGCATTCAACAAGGTTCCACATGGGAGACTGTTTAGCAAGGTTATGTCTTATGGAGTACAGGGAGAACTAGCCATTTGTATACAGAACTGGCTGAAAAGTAGAAGACAGCGGATGGTGGTGGAGGGTTGCTTTTCAGACTGGAGGCCTGTGACCAGTGGAGTGCCACAAGGGTTGGTGCTGAATCCATTATTTTTCATCATTTATATAAATGATTTGGATGTGAACATAGGAGATATAGTTAGTAAGTTTACAGATGCCACCAAAATTTGGTGGTGTAGTGGACAGTGAAGAAGGTTTCCTCAGATAACAATGGGATCTTGATCAAAAGGTCCAATGAGCTAAAGAGTGGCAGATGGAGTTTAATTTAGATAAATGTGACGTGCTGCATTTTAGCAAAGTAAATCTTAGCAGGACGTATGTACTTAATGGTCAGGCCCCAGAGAGTGTTGCTGAACAAAGACACCTTGGAGTGTAGTTTCATATCTCCTTGAAAGTGGAGTCACAGGTAGATAGGATAGTGAAGAAGGCATTTGGTATGCTTTCCTTTATTGGTCAGAGTACTGAGTACAGGAGTTGGGAGGTCATGTTGCGGCTGTACAGGACATTGGATAGACCACTTTTGGAAAATTGTGCACAAGTCCGGTCTCCATCCTATCTGAAGAATGTTGTGAATCTTGAAAGGGTTCAGAAAACATTTGCAAGGATGTTGCCAGGTTTGGAGGATTTGTGTTATAGGTAGAAGTTGAATAGGTTGGGGCTTTTTTCGCTGGAGCATCAGAAGCTAAGGGGTGACCTTATAGAGGTTTATAAAAGTATGAGGAGCATGCGTAGGATAAAGAGATAAGGTTTTTTCCCTGGGGTTGGGAGTCCAAAACTAGAGGGCATAGGATTAGGGTGAGAGGGAAAAAACATAAAAGAGACTTGAGGGGGCCAATGTTTCACGCAGAGGGTGGTGTGTGTGTGAAATGGGCTGCCAGAGGAAATGGTGGAGGCTAGTACAATTACAACATTTAAAATGCATCTGGATAGGGAAATGAATAGGAAGGGTTTCGATGGGTCGGGTGTTGGCAAGTGTACAAGACTGGGGTGGGATATCTGGTCGGCATGGATGGGTTAGACTGAAGGGTCTGTTTCCGTGCTGATCATCTCTATGACTTAATGACTCCAGGAGGAGGTTGTTCAGCCCTTCGTGTCAGTGCTATCTGTTTACTAACCTCTCACAATGAACATCTCTGTTGAATGTCTGTTGTTGGGAATTGATTGAATCTAGTTTTAGAGACAGAATATCTGACAAATCTAACCTGATCAGAGTAAGTCATCATGGATTTAAAGAGGTTCAGACATCTTCAACTAACCTGGTGACATACTATAAAGAGGTCACTAATGTGTGAGATAAGGGAATGTGTTGTTTATATGGACATCCAGATGACATTCAAGGAAGTTACACACAAATGTTATAATGTTATAATTGAAACAAAGAGATGACAGATAAACATATTCTGGATCTTTCTTCACAAATGAATTCTCAAATATATCTTAAAAATGTTGGTGAACCCAGGGTCTTATCAGAGGAAGGAACGAAAGGAATCTGTCTTTGTAAGGAAATGGTTCTGGGAAAATTAAAGTATGTTAAATCAGCAGGGACAAATAATATATTTTCGGGAGTACTTCAGGAAGCGGTTGTAAAATACTGGAAACACTGACAGTTATCTGTTTGTCGGCTGTGGGATAGGTTCTAGAGAGTGGAGGGCAGCTAATTTAACACGACTATTGAAAAAGAGAGAGAGAGGGAAAATAAGGAATTTGAGACCAATTAACCGGACATTAGCAGTGGAGAAACTGTTCAAGATCAGTCTAAAATGTTTTATAGCTTAGCACTTTGAAAACAGTGACAGAATTGGACAGAGTCAGCATAGATTTACGAAAGGGAAATATGCTTAACAAATCACCTGGAATTGTTCAAGGATGTAGCAAGTGGATGTGATAATATGGACCCCATGGATATGGTTTATTTGGACTTTGTAAGGGGAGAAGGCAGATGGATCTGTGGTCAAAAATGAGACTTCTGAATAGCATGTTGCCTCCGAGGTGCACAGGTCAGGGATGTGTCAGATCAGCTACAGGACATTCTGAAGGGGGAGGTGAACAGCTAGCTGTGATGGTGCATGTAGGCACAAATGATATCAGTAATAAATGGGATAAGGTCCTACAGCAGAATTTAGGAGGTAGGAACCACGTTAAAAAGTAGAACCTCAGAGGTAGTAATCTCAGGATTGCTACCAGTGCCACGTAGCAGAAATGAAAAAAAAAGGCAGGATGAATGCGTGACTTGAGAGATGGTGTAGGAAGGAGATGCTCAGATTTTTGGGACATTAGGACCAGTTCTGGGCGAAGTGGGACTATTAAAAATCAGATGGTCTACACCTGGGCAGGACTGGAACTAATGTCCTCTGTGGTACTTTTGCTCATACTCTTGGGGAAGGTTCAAGATAAGGTAGCAGAGGGATGGCAAGATTAGGGAACCCTGGATGACAGAAGAAATTGTGAGACAAGCTAAGAGGAAAAAGGATGCATACATAAGGTCTATGTGGCTGTAAACAGATAAAGCTTTGGAAGAATACCGGGAAAGTAGGACAGATCTGAAATGAGGAATTAAAGGGGCTAAAAGGGGTCATGAAATATCATTAGCAAACAGGGTTTAGGAAAATCCCAAAACCTTTTATTTATATAAAAGAAGCAAGTGGGGTACCAGTGAAAGGGTTGGCCCACTCAAGGACAAAGGAGGAAAGTTAGGCGTGGAGTCAGAGAAAATGGGAGAGCTTCTTAATGAGTACTTTGTTTCAGTAGACATCAAGAAGAGGGAAAAGATGGATGTTGAAATTGGGGATAGATGTTTGATTACTTTAGGTCAAGTCGGTTTAAGAGTGGAGGAAGTGTTGAGTATTCTAAAAAGCATTAAGGTGGACAAGTCCCCATGTCGGGATGGGATCTATCCCAGGTTACTGAGGGAACCGAGAGAGGAAATAGCTGGGGCCTTAACAGATATCTTTGTAGCCGCCTTGAACGTGGCAGAGATCCCAGAGGACTAGAGAATTGCTAATGTTTTCCCCTTGTTTAAGAAGGGCAGCAAGGATAATCCAGGTTATTATCAACCGGTGAGCCTGACGTCAGTGGTAGGGAAGATGCTGGAAAAGATACTGAGGGATTGGATCTATTTACATTTGGAAGAAAATTGACTTATCAGTGATAGGCAGCATGATTTTGTGCAGGGAATGTCATATCTTCCTAACTTAATAGAATTCTTTGAAGAAGTGACAAAGTTGATTGATGAGGAAAGGGCTGTTTGTGTCATATACATGGACTTCAGTAAGGTGTTTCACAAAGTTCCCCATGATAGCCTGATGGAGAAATTAAAGTCACATGGGGTCCAGGGTGTACTAGCCAGATGGATAGAGAACAGGCTGGGCAACAGGAGACAGACAATAGTAGAGGAAGGGAGTTTCTCAAAATTGAAAACTGACCTGTGGTGTTCCACAGGGATCCATGTTGTTTGTGATGTACATAAATGATCTGAAGGAAGGTATAGGTGGTCTGATTGGCAAGTTTGCAGATGACACTAAGATTGGTGGAGTAGCAGATAGTGAAGGGGACTGTCAGAGAATACAGCGGAATATAGACAGATTGGAGAGTTGGGCAGAGAAACGGATGGATGGAGTTCAATCTGGACAAATTCGAGCTGATGAATTTTGGAAGATCCAATTCTAGATGAACTATACAGTGAATGGAAAGTCCTGGAGAAAATAGATGTACAGAGAGATCTGGGTGTTCAGGTTCATTGTAACCTGAATGTTGCAACACAGGTCGATAGAGTGGTCAAGAAGGCATATGGCCTGCTTTCTTTTATCGGGTGGAGAACTGAGTACAAAAGTTGGCAGGTCATGATAGAATTATATCGGACTTTGGTTTGGCCACATTTGGAATACTGCCCACAGTTCTGGTCGCCATATTACCAGAAGGATGTGGATGCTTTGGAGAGGGTGCAGAGGAGGTTCACTGGGATTGCCTGGTATGGAGGGCACTAGCTATGGAGAAAGGGTGAGTAGATCAGGATTATTTTCATGAGAAAGTCGAAGGTTGAGGGGAGACCTGCTTGAGATCTACAAAATCATGAGTGGGAGAGATAGAGTGGATAGCACGAAGCTTTTTCCCAGAGTGGGGGACTCAATTACTCGGGGTCATGAGTTGAAGGTTAGAGGGGAAAGTTTAAGGGAGAAATGCATGGAAAGTTCTTTACACAGAATGTGGTTGGTGCCTGGAACGTGTTGCCAGCCAAGGTAATAGAGGCAGGCATGGTCGCACCATTAAAGATGTATCTAGACAGACACAGGAACGGGCAGGGAGCAAAGGGATAAAGATCCTTGGAAAATTGATGACCAGTTTAGGTCGATGTTCTGGATCGACGCAGGCTTCGAGGGCCGAAGGATCTGAGTCTGTGCTGTAATTTTCTTTGTTCTTTGAACTGACGAAGCTCAGTGGTACATAGTGATCTTGGGGTACTTGCCCACGGATCTCTGAATGTGGCAAGACAGGTTAACAGAGCAGTTATGAAGGCACTTGTATTTGTCATTTCAGGTATTGGTTATAAAAGCAGGAGGATATGGTGCAGTTAAGCAGAACATTACTTAGGCCACAGCTGGAATACTGTGGGCAGTTCAGGTCACCACACTGTAGGAAGGATGTGATTGCACTGGATGGGGTGCAGAGGGGAATCACCAGGATGTTACGTGGGATTAAACCTCTCAGTGATGAAGAGAAATTGGATCAGCTCGGGTTGTTTTCTTCAGCGCAGAGAACGTGGAGGGGGGACGTGATAGAGGTGTATAAGGTTATGAGGGGAATGGGCATGGTGGAGAGAAAGCAGCTGTCTTCCTTTGTCGGGGGGTGGTGGTCAATAACAAGTTGGTTCACATTCAATGTGAAAGATAGGAGGTTTCAAGATGTTTTGAGGAAATTGTTTTTCACCCAGAGGATGATGTGGTTCTTGAATGCACACCATGGAAAGGTAGTTGAAGTGGGAAACCTGAAAAAGTACTTGGGTGAGTAGTTGAAATGTCATAACATTCAAGCGATGGGCCTTGTGTTGGAAAGTGAGACTGGTGTAGGTTTAGTGGAAATTGGCTGGTACACAGTTAATGGGCCAAAGGGCCTCCTCTGTACTGTGTGATTTTATGATTCTATTGTGTGCAGTTTTGGACTCAGTATCTGAGAAATGATGTTCTGGTTGTGGAGGGAGGGAAATGAAGGTTTACCAGACTGATCCCTGGGACGACAGCACTTATATTTGTTGAGAAACTGGATCAGTTAGGACTATATTCACTGGAGTTTAGAAGATTGAGAGGAATCACATTAAAACCTATAAAATCCTAACAGGACAAGACCGGAAAAACACAGGAAGGATGTTCCTAATGACTGGAAAATCCAGAACCAGGAATTACAGTTTAAAGAAAAGGGAAAGGCCATTTCGGACTGAAATGAGGAGACATTTCTTTAGCCAGAGAGTGGGAAGCTAGTGGAATATTCTGTCACAGAAAGCAGTTGAGCCCAAAACATGAAATGTTTTCAAGAAGATGATAGGGACAGTTCTTGGGACTGAAGGGATTGTTGTGGTTCTGTTCGCCGAGCTGGAAGTTTTTGCTGCAAACGTTTCGTTCCCTGGCTAGGGAACATCATCAGTGCTATTGGAGCCTCCTGTAAAGCGCTGCTTTGATGTTTCTTCCGGTATTTATAGTGGTTTGTTCTTGCCGCCTCCGGGTGTCAGTTTCAGCTGTAGTATTTATGTGGGGTCCAGGTCGATGTGTCTGTTGATGGATGTTCTTGCCGCTTCCGGGTGTCAGTTTCAGCTGTAGTGGTTTGTATATGGGGTCCAGGTCCATGTGTCTGTTAATGGAGTTTGTGGATTAATGCCATGCCTCTAGGAATTCCCTGGCTGTTCTCTGTCTGGCTTGTCCTATGATGGTAGTGTTTTCCCAGTCAAATTCATGTTCCTGGTTGTCTGAGTGTATGGCTACTAGGGATAGCTGGTCGTGTCATTTTGTGGCTAGCTGATGTTCATGGATGCGGATTGTTAGCTGTCTTCCTGTTTGTCCTATATAGTGTTTTGTGCAGTCCTTGCATGGTATTTTGTAAACTTCATTAGTTTGGCTCGTGCTGGCTATTGGGTCCTTTGTTCTAGTGAGTTGTTGTCTGAGTGTAGAAGTTGGCTTGTGTGCTGTTATGAGTCCTAAGGGTCGCAGTAGTCTGGCTGTCAGTTCTGAGACGCTCCTGACGTATGGTAGTGTGGCTAGTCCTTTTGGTTGTGGCATGTCCTCGTTCCGTGGTCTATCTCTTAGGCATCTGGTGATAAAGTTGCGTGGGTATCCGTTTTTGGCGAAGGGATTAAAGGTTATGGGGGAAAATGGAAACAGGGGACTAAGTTGAATAATCAACCATGGTCATATTGAATGGTGGAGCTGACTCAAAGGGCTGAATGGCCTCTTCCTGCTCCTAGTTCCTTTGCTTCTATGTATGAGAGATTGTTTATAAACATGGACACAATGGAAATATAGAGTCACAGAGTCATCGAGTCCTACAGCACAGAGACAGGCCCTTTGGCCCAAACTGGACCGTGCTGACCAAAATGTCCATCCACACTAACCCCATTTCCCTGCACTTGGTCCATATCCTTCAAAGATTTTCCTATCTATGTATTTGTCAAAATGCTTTTTAAATGTTGTTAATCTACCCCCCCAATCATTTCCACTGCAGCTCATTCCATATGCGGATGACCCTTTCTGTAAAAATGTTGTACCTCAGGTTCTCTTTTATTCTAACCTTAAACCGATGCCCTCTACTCCTTGATTCCCCAACTCTGGGAAAAAGACTGAGTGCATTCACTCTATCCAAGTCTCACATGATCTTTTCTACTTCTAAAAGATCCCCCTCAGTCTCCTACGCTCTAAGTAATGAATCCTAATTTGTCCAACCTCTTCCTGTCACTCAGATCATTGAGTCCAGGCAACATCCTTGTAAATTTCTTCTGTACTCTTTGTGGTTTAATAATATCCTTCCTATAACAAAGTGACCAAAACTGAACACAATACTCCAAGTGAGACCTCACCAATATCCTGTACATCTGTAATATAACTTCCCAAATTCTATACCCAGTACCCTGACTGATGAAGGCCATGACACCGCTTCTTGTAGTGTCGTCTGCAAACTTACTAATCATGCCTTGCAGATTCTCATCCAAATTATTGATAGAGATAACAAACAGTAATGGGTCCAGCATTGAACCCTGAGGCACTCCACAAGTCACTGGCCCCCAGTCAGACTAGCATCCTTCCACTATGAACATCTGCTTCCTACCATTAAGCCAATTAGAGAAAAATATCTGTCTTTGGTGAGGAATTCGTTTGGGTGTAGGTGGCCTTTGGATGTAGGAGACAGAGAAGAGGGATAATGTGTGTGCTCTCCAATAATGTGAATATTGGTGTCCCCAGGGATCTGCGCTGGGACCTAAGCATTTCATGATATTTCTCAATGACTTGGATGAAGGAATAGCGAGCCATTTATCCAAGATTGCAGACCACACTGAGCAACACAGTTTGGAGGAGGTTACAGAGATAGGGAGAGTGAAGGACAGGGATGGATTTGAGAACAAGCATGAGAATTTGATGACCGAAGTGTTGCTGTTCCAGGAGCCAATGTAGACATGGCGTGCAGGGGATTGGGGGAACAGAAGTTGGTGCAAGTCTGGACATTGGCAGCATACTTTGGGAAGAGTGAGTGCAGTGGCTGTGATGTGTGCGAGCACAATATTCGAATGCCCATGTTTGGATTCACAACAGGATGGCTGAGAATTTCAGTGGCTGATCTTTGTGATGTGGAAGATGTGGGACTCAGAACAGCCCCAAAGATGAGGCCTAGGTTGAAAAGAGTCTGGTTGAGCAGCAGACAGGGCTCAGGGAGAGGGATGGAGTTTGTACCGGGAGCTGAAGAGGATGGCTGTGACCTTCCCAATGTGTTTCACAGTGAGCCTGGCTCCTCAGTCCTTTAGCTGCTGTGATTGTCACTGATCGGACACTTATTATTAGAGATTCTGACCACAGCAGAAAGCCCCAGCGTAAAAAATAACTGCAAAGGCTGTCAGATCGGAAGGTTGAAACTTCACCAAGAGAGGAAATGAAAGAAGGAGCTCGGAGCAGCTCACAAACACACACACCTGCACTCGGAGATCAGAAACAGAATCCAGCAGCAGCTCTGTCTCTAAGCTGTGAAACCTGAACAGAATTATTCCCTCATTCAGTTTTTAACTGGCGGGATAGACCAAGCAGGGGAGGCAACACAGTGGTGTGTACAGTCGAAACGGAGTTACCCTGGGAGTCCTCACCATTAACTATGGAACCCATGAAGCCTCATGACAGCAGGTCAAACATGGGGAAGGAAACCTCCTGCTGATTACCACATAGCACCGCCCTCCGCTCCAACCTCAACTGAGCAGTCAGTCCTCCTCCATATTGAACAACACTTGGAGGGAGCACTGTGGGTGGGAATGATGCAGGATATACCCTGAGTAAGGGACTTCAAAGTCCACCTTCAAGAGCTGCTCAGAAGCATCACTACTGAGCAAGCTGGCCAAGTTCCACCTGATTCAGCTGCTAGACTGGACCTGGGGCAGGTGGTGAGGGAACCAACAAGAGGGAAAAACAAACTCACTATCACCCTCACCAACCTACCTGCTGCTGGTGTAGCTGTCCATGACAGTATCAGTAAGGGTGACCACCGCACAGTCCGTGTGGAGACAAAATCCCATCTTTACATTGAGATTACCTTACATTTTGTTGGGCAAGAGATATGGAACGACAGAAAGAACTTTGTTTTTTGCAGCAATTGGCAATGACTTCAAAATTAGTGCCCATTCAGGTGAGGCAGGTGAAGAAACATTGATTGCAATGGCAGATTGGATGGGCTCTTGATGGAAATAAACCTGCAAGGCTCTGAGGATCGAGTAGGGTAGGGGGTGGGACTGACTGGATGGCTCCATTAAATGACAGCATTTCACTGACAGGCTGAATGTTCTCCCCCTGTGCTGGAAATAGGTCTCACTCAATGAGGGGTTCAAAATTAGAGAGTTTGGATGCAGTAAATACAGGACAAATTGTTTCTCCAGGCAGGAGGGTCAGTAACCAGAGGGCACACATTTCAGACAGGGTCTGAACACCAAGAAAGAAGATAGGAACATTTTTATCCAGTGAGCTCATGATGACTGTCTGCAAGGTGAGTGGAAGTGGATTCAACAGCAACTTTCAAAAGGGCATTTGGACAAATAGGTGTAAAGGAAACAATTGCAGGGTTATACAGGAAGGGCTGGGCAAATGGGACTCATGGGACTAATTTGACTAACAGTCACTACAGGCCCAGTGACCTCTGTCTGTGCTGTATAAGAGCTTACACACACTTAGTCTCACCTTTACACAAAGACTGGGAGAAACAGACAACCCAGTTTACAGAAAAGTGTTTTCTCAAGGAAAACGCTCTTGAACCAACTCAGGGAACACGCCAGACTAGATTTACTGGACTACATCAGCAAATCAATGGCAAGGGAACAGTGAACCAAAAGTAATGGCACTCAACAGTATATTCAATAGCACAACAATTGAGAGGGGGAGGGATGAAGGGCAGGGGGTCAGAGAGCTCTAGGGGTCTGAAGGCTCTGCTGTCAATACTGGGATGGAGGAAGCAGCAATGGGCAGGAGACCAGCGAGAGAAGATGGAAGGGGGAGGGAGGGAATGTGAATCTGCAGCAGGACACAGAGTGAGGGAGGAGAAAGGTCATGGAGGCAATTGGCTGTCAGTGAGGTCAGGGGTCATTCTGGAATAACACATGGAAAGACATGGAAGAGATCACGCCATATCAGACAAGCTGGCGTTTATGGGATTTGGCTTCAGGAAGCTGGGAGAGGACATTGGAATCATATAGTTAGAAGGCGGGACAAACAGGAATTAGGGTTTCTGTGGTCAAGGGGCTGAGGTAGTGCAGAGACGGACAATGTCATTAAGACTGAAATAAGAGACCTACGTGATGGAGAGGATGTGGGGTTTGCAGCTCACATATTGGACAGTCCTGAGGGAAGGAGGCCCATGTTTACTGGTCTCTTCTGAAGCATCCAGTGGGAAGGAGGTCCATGTTTATTGGTGCCTATTGGAGGGTCCAGTGGGAAGGAGGTCTATGTTTACTGGGCCTATGGGAAGATGGACCATGTGGACATCATCATAGAGTTTTTAGATTAGACTTACAGTGTGGAAACAGGCCCTTCGGCCCAACAAGTCCACACCGACCCGCCGAAGCGCAACCCACCCATACCCTTACCTAACACTACGGGCAATTTAGCATGGCCAATTCACCTGACCCGCACATCTTTGTGACTGTGGGAGGAAACCGGAGCACCCGGAGGAAACCCACGCAGACACGGGGAGAACGTGCAAACTCCACACAGTCAGTCGCCTGAGTCGGGAATTGAACCCAGGTCTCTGGTGCTGTGAGGCAGCAGTGCTAACCACTGTGCCACCGTGCCGCCCGTTATGGAGGTTTACAGCATGGCATCAGGCCCTTCAGCTCTACTCATCCATGCCGACCAAGTTTCCAAAACTGAACTAGTCCCATTTGCCTGTGTTTGGCCCAAATCTCTCCGAATCCTTCCTATCCATGTTCCTGTAAAAATGTCCTGGAAATGTAGTAATTGTACTCACCTTTACCACTTCCTCTGGCAGTCATTGCACACACATGCCATCCTCTGTGTGAAAAGGTTGCCTCTCAGGGCCCTTCTAACTCTTTCCCCTCTCAACTTAAATCTATTTCTTCTAGTACTGGACTCTCCTACCCTGAGGAAAAGACTTTGACTATTCATCTTATCAATGACCCTCATGATTCTATGAACCTCTATCTGGTCACCCCTCAATCTTCTGCATTTCCTGGAAGAACATCTCGGCCTATCCATCCTCGCCTTATAATTCAAACCCTCCAATCTTGGTAACATCCCTGTTAATCTTCATTTTATCCAAACCAGTGTAATAACTTCCTTCCTATAGCAGGGTGTGCAGAAATGTGCACAGTGTCCAAATGTGGCCTTATCAATGTCTTATACAGCTGTCACATGATGTCCCAGCTCCTGTACTCCCTGCTTTTTCCAGTGAAGGTGAGCGTGTCAAATACCTTCTTCACCACCCTGTCTACCTGTGACACCACTTTCAAGGAACTGTGTACCTGTACCCCTCGGTCTCTCTGTTCAACAACACTCCCCATGACTCTACCATTTATTGTGTAATTCCTGCCCTGTTTTGTCTTACCAAAAGGTAACTCCTTCCATTTATCGAAATTAAACTCCATCTGGATTTGTTGACCCACTGGCCCAGTTGATCAAGATGACATTGCACTCTTGGATAACCTTCTTCCCTGTCGATGATGCCAATAATTTTAATGTCAGCCACAAACTTACTGACCATTCCTCTTATTTTCTCATCCACATTGTTCATATAAATGAAGACCAACAGTGGATCCAGGATCGATTCTTGTGGCAGACGGCTGGTCACTAGCCTCCAGTCTGAAGAACAACCCTCTCTCACCAGCCTCTGTCTCCTACCATCAGGCCAATTTTATATCCAATTGGCTCGCTCTCCCTGGATCCTATGTGATATAATCTTACTGAGCAGTCTGCCATGGTGGGGGGAACCTTGTCTAAGGCCTTGCTAAAGTCCATGTAGACAGAGTGTACTGCTGTACCTTTATCTACCTTCTTGCTTACTTCTTCAAAAACTCAGCCATCCACTTATCTCCATTGGAAAGTCCAGTGATTAGGAGCCCCATGTTTACTGGTCTCAATTAGAAGGTTCAGTGGGAAGGAGGCCCATGTTTACTGGTCTCAATTGGGTGGTTCAGTGGGAAGGAGGTCCATGTCTCTCCATTGGGCAGCCCCGTGAACTGAATTCCATGTTTGTTGGACTCTGTTGGAGTGTCCATTACATCATGGACGCCATGATTGGTGTGGGGCCAGTTCCCTTCTGCTGTAACTGTGATGCTCTGAACATCATCCCAGTGAAACACATTGACTCAGAGACTGATCATGGAATGGGAAGGAGAGGGGAAGGGATTGGAGCATGTTGTGAATGGACAGGATGGGTCACTGGGTCACAAACTGTCCTGCCCCATCCCTCCAGCTCACACTGATGGCCTGAGGAACTCATCTCTCTGCTGGGCCTTCATGGAATGAGGTTTGTGTCCAAACCAGTCCCCAGTGAGAATAGGCCAACAGCACAGAACTGCCCTTCCTTTGACAAGAATCTGTCCATCTTCCTGAGAGAGGCTAAACCTTGGTCACTGTGGGAAATGGGGCCTTACTCCAGGGAAAAAAAAACATGCTTCTGGGGTCAAAGGTTAACATCCATTATTGGGGCAGAGCAGAAGGAGATTTATTCTGCATTCAACTGTCATCACCTGGGACACTGTGAGAAAGGGAGAGAAGCGAGACAGAGAGAGAGAGAGAGAGAGGGAGAGTGTGTGTGTAATCGAGGAATAGAGGGAGGAGCATCTGAGACAGTGTGAGATATGTCAGGGGACCGAGAGCGGTAGAGGGAGGTAAAAATGATGTGGTTGATGGAGAGAGAAAGAGAGAGAGAGAGAGAGAGAGAGAAACAAGATTATCTGACGGAGTGAGGAACTGTGAGTGGGTTGGAGAGAGTGGCTATGAGAGAGGGAGTGAGAGATAGAGAGAGAGAGAGAGAGAGAAAATATGAAAGAGAATATGAAAGAGATTAAAAGTGGGAGAGAGATAGATAGGTAGAGAGAAAGAAGTGGCAGATGTGAGTCAAAAAGGAAGATAGAGAGAGAGAGGTGGACAGGTCGTGGCCACCACATTCTGGGAAAGATGTGATTGTTCTTAAGAGGGTGCAGAGATTTACCAGGATGCTGCCTGCAATAGAGAGTTAGTTATGAGGAAAGATTGGAAAGGTTGAGGTTGTTTTGCGTGGAGCAGTGAAGGTTGAGAAAGAACCTCATTGAGGGGTATAAGATTATTCAAGGCAGTGATATGGTGCGTAGGAAATAAAAGCATCAATAAAACAATTATTAATGTGATTCTCAGAGATGTGTCATTATTCTAGTCACAAACAACTATTTCCCAGTGATGGGGTCCATCCTGCTGAATATTAGATACAGCTGGGCTTTGGAGAAATATTGGGCAGAATGGAGTGTAATGTGGGGGACAAAAATCACGAAGTTAGGACACAGCTACAGCAAGTGAATCCGGAGGCAGATAGAGTATTGGTGCTCCTTGTAAAGGGAATGCAATCTAAAAGCTGGGACATTTTACTGCAGCTGTACAGGGGTTAGGGTTAGGAGCTTGGTGTGGGCACATCTGGAGTATGGTGTCCAGTATCAGGCTCCTTATTGAAGAAAGGACAGGAGCTGCATTAGGTGTAGTTCAGTGATAGTTCCCTTGACTGATTCCAGGTACAGAGCGTTTGTCTTATGGGCAAAGGTCAAACAGGTTTGGAATCTGATCCCTGGAGTTTAGAAGAATGAGAGGGAATCTCATTGAAATGCATAGAATTCTTAAGGGGAGTGACAGGGGAAATGCTGGATGTTTCCCTTCTTGGGAGAATAAGGGCAACACAGAAAATCACTGGGTAACCACTAGGACAGGATCAGGAATACAGGAGGACCAGAAAGCTGAACTGTATCTATTTTAATGTAAGGAGCTTGACGAGTAAGGAGGTTGAACTGAGAGCATTGACCAGCACGTGGGAATATTATATTGCTGCAATTGCTGAGACATGATTGAACAAAGATAGGACTGGCAGCTCAACATTCCAGGGTAGAGAAGTCTCAGGTGGGATAGAGGGAATGCAGGAGAGGTGGGTGTATTGCATTATTGATAAAGGAGACCATCACTGCTGGATTTAAGGAGCATTCCTTGGAAGGCTCTTCAAACGAGGCCATCTGGGTGAAGCTAAAAATACAAAAAGAATAATCACTTTGCTGGGATTGTACTATAGACCTCCCAATAGTCAGATGGAGAGAGAGGAGGAGATATGTTGGTAAATCACAGACAGGTGTGAGAGGAATAGGGTTATGTTAGTAGGGAGTTTCAACTTCTCTAACATGAACTGGGATTGCCTTTGTGTGAATGGTGGAATGTTTAAAGTCCATCCAGGAGAGCTTTTGGTGCCAGTATGTAGATAGTCCCTCTAAACATGGGCAGTGCTGGACTCAATCCTAGGTAATTTTTTTTTAGATTAGATTAGACTTACAGTGTGGAAACAGGCCCTTCGGCCCAACAAGTCCACACCGACCCGCCGAAGCGCAACCCACCCATACCCCTACATTTACCCCTTACCTAACACTACGGGCAATTTAGCTTGGCCAATTCACCTAACCCGCACATCTTTGGACTGTGGGAGGAAACCGGAGCACCCGGAGGAAACCCACGCAGACACGGGGAGAACGTGCAAACTCCACACAGTCAGTCGCCTGAGTCGGGAATTGAACCCGGGTCTACAGGCGCTGTGAGGCAGCAGTGCTAACCACGCCTGTAGACCCGGGTTCAATTCCCGACTCAGGCGACTGACTGTGTGGAGTAATGAAACCAGTCAAATAGTTAAAGAGTCAGTGGGTGAGCATTTTGCAGATATTGAACATAAGTTCATAAGTTTTATAATTATTATGGAAAGGAATAAGGGTAGTGCAGAAAGGTAAGTGTCTAAAGTGAGGCAAGGCCAATTTCAATGTCATGAGACAGGATCTGGCAAATACAGACTGGGAGCAGCTACTTACAGGTCAGTCTACATTTGGAAAGTGGGAAGCTTTTTAATGTGAGACAGTGAGAATTCAGGGCCAGCTCAGAAAGAAAGGCAAGGGCAGCAACTCCTGGGATCCTGGATGTCAAGGAGTATGGATAGTTTGGGAAAGGAAAAGAAGGAAAGCTTTGTCAGCGACAGAGCATCAAAAACAAGGAAGCCCTTCAGGAGGAGAGAAAGTGTGGGGAGTAGCTTAAAAAAATAGGAGGGCAAAGTGGAGCCATGAAATATCTTTGGCAGCCTTAGCTCCTCACCCCAGAATGCTTAAGAAAAAGTGGCACTAGAAAGAATAGATGCACTTGTGGTCATCTTTCAGAATTCTAGACTCTGGAGCAGTTCCTATGGATTGGAGGGTGACTAACATAACCCCACTATTTAAGAAGGGAGGCAGAGACCGGTTAGCTTGACATCAGTAGTGGGAGAAATACTGGAGTCCATTATAAAAGATGTGCAGCAAATTTTGTTGTAACCTGCACCTTATGAACTTGTATTCTTGACAAACCGGCAAAAGTTATATCCCTCAAATGCCACAAAGTTTAAGACATTAGTCTGTCCAATTATTATACATTTATAATGTATTAATTTCAATGTAAACATACTTGTTGTTTAATTGTATATCAACATAAAATACCAACAGTTGATTCAATTTCGAGTCAATTTCTCCTCAAACGCGGTGACCTGCCGCGATGCCCGGGTAATCAGTTGAGAGTGTGAGTGAGAAGGATAGGGACAAAGTGGGCTATTCGAGATACAAAGCATTGCTGACCACAATCATCATCTAGTGGCCTGCAGGGTGTAGCTTGTCAGGAGCTGAACAAGAAAGAAAAATTCATTAAGCTGAACAAGAAAGTTTGCAATTAAAGATGCCCAAGTTAAGTACATAAGTCACATACTGAGAGCAAAAGGATTTGCCTGGATTCTGGAAAGGTAAGAGCGGTGGCAGTGATGTGGTGACTGACAGATGTGAAAACAGTGTAAGGGTTTGTTGGATTTATCAAATACGAAGTGTCAATTTCTAATTAGAGTGACAATCATGATGCTAGCCAACTATTCCCATCCCAGCTGCTGGTATTATTGGACAACACAGATCTCAGAATGCAACACAAACAGAAACTGCTGAAGAAATGCAGTTGGTCTGCAGCATCTTCAGAGCATAAGCACACAATGATTTAGATGTAATAATAAGACCTCCTTAGACAAAAGAAATGAAGATGAAACATACTATACTGACAGAAAACACAAATTCAAAAGATTTCAAAACTCATGGCAAATTAAAATCCTTTCTAATCTAACATTATTTCTTTCCAGTACTCAAATAACAGAGAGAAGGGGTCCATTTCTCTATCATATCTTCCGGTTTAACTTAACTGTATTTTTCATTTCATTGCCTTTAAAGTTTGGCTGCCTTTTCCTTGATTAATACTTCGCTGGCCACAGGTGAAGTGCCAGAGTGGAGGATTGTCAATGTCGTTCCTTTGTCCAGGCTTGGGCTGACAAGTGATAAGTAACTTTCATATCATACAAATGCTAGACTCTGACTGTCACCAATAAGAGACAATCTAACCAGTGTCCCTTGACATTCAGTGGTGTTACTATCAACGTGTCCCCCACTATCAACATCCTGGGAGTTGATAGCCAGCTGAAACTCACCAAATAAACACTGGCTACAAAAGCAGGTCAGAGGCTAAGAATACTGCAGCAAGTACCTCACCTCTTGTCTCCTGAAAGCCTGGCCACAATCTACAAGGCACAAGTCAGGAATGTGAAGGAATACTCCCCACTTGCCTGGATGGGTGAAGCCCCCAACAACACTCAAGAAGCTGAACACCATTCAGGGCAAAGCAGCCGCTTGATAGGCACAGCATCCACATGTAACCATGCCCTCTACCACCGACATTCAGCAGCAGCAGTGTGCACTATCTACAAGATGCACTGCAGAAATTCACCAAAGATCCTCAGACAGCACCTTCCAAACACAACCATTTCCATCTGGAAGGACAAGGGCACCAGATATATGAGAACACCATTACCTTCAAGTTCCCCTCCAAGCCATCTTGACTTGAAAATGTATTGTGTCCCTTCACTGTTGCTGGCTCCAGATCCAGGAATTCCCTCCCTCATGGTGTTGTCTGTCAACCCACAGCAGGTGTACTGCAGCAGTTCAAGAAGGCAGCTCACCAAAAGCCTTCTCAAGGGCAACTAGGGATGAACAATAAATGCTGGCCAGCCAACAATGCTGACATTCCATGAAATGAATACATTAAAAAAAACTTGTCAAGTTGTAGGTAAACCTCCACACATGATGAAAGCAGCATCCTTAAGTCCTCTCCCAGTTTTTGAGGAGCCATTCAGTCGTGTAGAGGTGTGTCCAGCACTGAGTGTAGCAGAAAGGGGATGAGAAAAAGTGTGAGAGCCAAAGAGAATTGGTCAGTTCCCAAAGTGAACTTCCTCCTGTGAGTTAAACAGACTCAGAGGCATTAGAGAATTCAGACACTGCATATTTGTATCTGGAAAAAGATTAACAGAGTTACAGAGGGAGATTGCTCAGAGAATACAAAGAAGTTTGTATGAGGAGTGGTTGAGGCCTGTACTCGGTCAGTACTCGATGGAGTTGAGAAGGATGAGTGGAAATCTCTGTGAAACATACAGTATACTGAGAGGCCTGGATAGAGTAGACATGGAGAAGATGTTTCCACTTGGCAGAGAGACTGGGACCTGAGGGCACAGCCTCAGAAGGGGCCATCCTTTGGAAGTGAGATTAGATTAGATTAGATTACTTACAGTGTGGAAACAGGCCCTTCGGCCCAACAAGTCCACACCGATCCACACCCATCCATTCCCCTATATTTACCCCTTTACCTTACACTACGGGCAATTTAGCATGGCCAATTCACCTGGCCTGCACATCTTTGGACTGTGAGAGGAAACCGGAGCACCCGGAGAAAACCCACGCAGACACAGGGAGAATGTGCAAAATCCACACAGACAGTCACCTGAGTCAGGAATTGAACCCGGGTCTCTGGCGCTGTGAGGCAGCAGTGCTAACCACTGTGCCAACGTGCCGCCCCTAATGATGAGGAGATTCTTCCTCCAGAGAGTTGTTAATCTGTGGATTGATCATTGCTGCAGAGTTCTGTGGAGGCCAAGTCATTGAGTGAATTTAAGACAGAGATAGATAGATTCTTGATTGGTAAACAAGTCAAGGATAACAGGAGGCAGGAGATTGGGGTTGACAAACAAATCAACTATGATAGAATGGCAGAGTGTACTTGATAGGCTGAATGGCCACATTTTGCACTGATACATGGTCTTTAAAAGATACACTTGGATGCGCCACATTAATTGAACATGATGTGGAGGTAGATAATTCGGACCCAATAAAACAAAACCCATTTTGGTTAAACCCAGAGAAACTGGCCAAAGTAACAAAGGAAGCTCAATGTTTGTTGGAGAATCAATTGATTGATGGGTCAGAGTAATTGGAGTTCTCCCGTGTTGGAATTGAACAAATATCCCAATCATCTAAAACTCTGGATTTTTAAAAGGCTTTTAAAAATAAAGAGACAGCTGGGCTGAGCTCTTGGAAAACACAGAGACACGGAGATGGCTGCCTGGAACCATTGTTCTGCCTGGAATTCCAGTTCACACCTCAACCCTTAAAGAGACACCAACCAGAACTCATTCTCCAGACTGAACCTCACTTTTACACCTCAGCCTACTAACACAGACATTTTGGAACCTGTACAGATACTGGACATTCAACACAATCAATACTTACTCACAGGGATATTGGGCATTCAATATCAATCAAGATACATTCACTAATACTCTTAACTGTCAGGAAGCCAACTGACCCCATAGAGAACACCAGAAACACATTGGCCAACACAGATCTGAGGGGAGATAACGGTGCACACAGTCTGTATAACAGCCAGCCCTAATCTGAGGGTGAGCCTTTTCAACAACAAGTTTCTGCAGGAACAGCTTCAGCAAGCCCCAACAAATAGCTTCAGAACCAAGAACCACAGACGCTGAACAGAGAAGCTACATCCAAAAACCAAACCAAGAGCATCATTACAACAAAGGACACCCGAGGTCAGGAACACCAACCAAATGCTATCTGAGCATGAGCTTCCAGAGACATGCCTGTTCCGATCACATTGCCAGATACTTTCAAACCATCCGATTTATCTCTCAGCTCCCAGCCCACAGGTCTTATTCCCGATGAAGGGCTTATGCTCAAAACATTGATTCTCCTACTCCTCGGATGCTCCTGACCTGCTGCGCTTTTCCAGCACAACACTCTCAATCCTGATCTCCAGCATCTGCCGTCCTCACTTTCTCACAGACCTGTCCTGAGCCAAGAGAACTGACGGCAAGAACCTCACTAAAAGGGCACATTTTAAACGTGTATTTTCCTCAGTGCTGAGCTGAAAATCCTGAGACCCCAAAGTTTCCCTCTGAGCTCGCAGGGAGGGGATGGTGGCTGGTGGCCGTGCATTGGGACCCAAGGGTAGGGAGCCTGATTAAAGTTTGTGTGACTCAAACTGTTTTGCTTCGAATAGTAGAAAGTGAGGACTGCAGATGTTGGAGGTCAGAGTCGGAAAGTGAGGCACTGGAAAAGTGCAGCAGGTCAGGCAGCATCCGGGGAGCAGGAGAATTGGGCAGAATGCCGTCATCAGGAATGTTGGGAAGGATGACTTGTGGAACATTTCTGGGACACATGCACCAAACAACTCCACCATCCTGTGGCCGGACACTTCAAATCCCCCTCCTCCACTGCCAACTCCAAGCCACCCGAAGTATCATCAGATTAGATTAGATTCCCGACAGTGTGGAAACAGGCCCTTCGTCCCAACATGTCCATACCAATCCTCTGAAGAGTAACCCACCCAGACTCATTCCCCTACCCTATATTTACCCCTGACTAATGCACATAACACTATGAGCAATTTAGTATGGCCAATTCAGCTAACCTACACATTTTGATTAGATTAGGTTCCCTAGAAATTGGAAACAGGCCCTTTGACACAACCAGTTCATACCGACCCTCCGAAGAGTAACCCACAGAGACCCATTTCCCTCTGACTAATGTACCTAACACTGCGGGCCATATAGAATGGCCCATTCACCTGAGTTGCACATCTTTGGACTGTGCACACGGAGGAAACCTGGAGGAAACCCGGACATGAGGAGAATGTGCAACCTCCACACAGACAGTCGCCGAAGGCTGGAATCGAACCTGGGTCCCTAGTGCTGTGAGGCAGCAGTGCTAACCACTGAGCTACTATGTCTGGAAGAAGAATGCCTCATTTTCCACCTTGGGACCCCCCCAATCGCACGGCATCAATGTTGTTTTCACTAGTTCGTTATCTCCCCTCCCCCCACCCCCAACGAATATCCAATCCTCCAACTCGACACCACCCTCTTGAACTTTCAAATCTATCCATCATCCATCCCACCTGTCTGCTTCACCATTCCTTCTGAACTATCACTATCACCTCCCCCCACCTGTATCTACCTATCCCCTTCCCAGCTACTTTCCTCCACCCCTGCCCCACCCTCCTATTGATCTCTCAGCCCCATTCCACTCCCCCAACCTTCCTGATGAAGAGCTGATGCTCGAAACATCGATTCTCCTGTCCCTCAGATGCTGCCTGACCTGCTGTGCTTTTCCAGGGCCACACTTTTCCACTCTAGCCTCTAATAGTGTATAACCAGTGTTTAATTTGGTAGTGTACTTAATTTCTGTTCTCTGTATAATGGATACTGGTAATTTCACTGTTTATTACATTTACATTTGCTCCTGTATTATACTTACCTTTTGTATTGAATAAACCCAGAGATTCTTTTGCCCTGAAACACCCATCTACTGCCCTCTTCATTTGACATTTTTAAATAAATCCAGCGGCAGAACCAGGGATCTGGGGTTGATTCAAACCATCTAATAATCAGCAAATTACTGATCATAAATTAGACAGAGTACCCTGATTGAACTGTTAGAGTAATTGGAGTTCTCTTGTAGTGTTGGTTCTGAAACCAAATGTTTCAATTAGATTCTGTGTAGACAGTTGGAAAGTGAATGTACTCACAAAGATGGATTTGTACCCTATTCCCAGGCCAGGAGATTGCATTGATAGGGTAGTAGTGTGTCATTCTTATCCAAAAGTGATTTGTTAAAAGTACCACTGACAACAAGAGCAAAGGAAATTTCTGCATTTGCTACATTCTGGATCTTTGTATACAATGGAAAACTCAAATATATTCTAAACATTTTGGGATGACAGGGTATAGACTGATAGCAGCACTGAAGAAAACTAGTTTTATTAGGGAGATGGTTTTGGAAAATTTATGGGATTAAATTCTGATAAATCCACAGGATCCAATAGTCTAAACCTCAGATTACTTCAGGAAATGCCCAGAATGTTTGGAAACATTGATGTTCAATATTCTATACATTCTGGAATAATTCCCACTGACTGGAGAGTTGCTAATGTAACATCACTATTTAAAATGGGAGAGAGAGAAACTGGACAACTTAGACCAATCAGCCTGAAAATACTCGAGTCTATTATGAAAGATTTAATCACTGAAAGACAGTGACAGGATTAGACAGAGTCAGCATGGTTTGTGGAAAGGGAAATCATGCTTAACAAATTGACTGGAATTGCTTAAGTATGCAAAGACCAAATTTGACAAGAAGGAGTCAATTGACATAGTATATTTGGAACTTTTACAAGGTTTTTAATAAGTCCCACAGAAGATATTCTTGATGACTGGCGAGTCCAGAATCAAGGATTACAATTTAAGGATACGGGAAAGGCCATTTAGAGCTGAGATGGAGAGAAAGATTTTTCATTCAGTGAGTGGGAAGCCTGTGGAAGTTTCTGTCACTGAAAGCAGTTGAACACAAATCAATAAATGTTTTCCAGAAAAAGCTATGCATAGTTCTTCGGAAGAAAGGGATCAAAGGTTACGGGGAGAAAGCAGGAACATACGACTGAGTTGGATGATCAGCCATGATCATATTGAAAATTGGAACAGGCTCGAAGGGCTGAATGGCCTACTCCTGTTTTTAGTTTCACTGTTTGAGAGACTGTTCATCAATGTGGAAACATAATGAGTTAGAGAAAAGCATTTGCCTTTGGTCAGGAATTAATTTGGAGAAAGGAGACAGAGTGGAGGGATAACGTATGTGTCCTCCAATGAGCAAGATGTGAATAATGGTGTCCCCAGGGATCTGTGCTGGGACCTCAGCTTCACACAATATTTCTCAGTGACTTGGATGAAGAAACAGAGAGTCATCTATCCAAGATTGCTGACCACACTGAGTGAGGCAGTTAGGAGGAGGTTACAGAGATGGGGAGGGTGGAAGGACAAGGAGGGACTTCAGAACAAGGATGAGAATTTGAAAATCGAGGTGTTGTTGGACCGGGAGCCAATGTCGCTCAGGGAGGACGGTGGGGGATGGGGATGGGACTTGGTGCAAGTTCGGATACGGCAGCAGAGTTTGGGATGAGCTGAAGGTTACAGAGGGCAGTGGCTGTGATGTGGCCCAGGACAACATTAGAATGGTCATGTTTGGAGTCCCAAAGCAACGGCTGAGGTTTTCAGTGAGTGATCTCTGTGATTGGAAGGGTTTGTGGGGCTCAGATCAGCCTCAAAGATGAGGCCAGAATTGGGAGGAATCTGATACTAAATAAAAGCTGAAAAAGCTGTGTTTGTTGTAAATGAGGAACAAAAACTGAAATTGCTGGAAAGGCTCAGCAGGTCTGGCACCATCTGTGGAGAGAAAGCAGACCAGTTCCATCATAGAACACACCAGATGGCCTCTTTCTTTAGAGAACGCAATTTCCCTTCCCACGTGGTTAAAGATGCCCTCCAACGCAATTCGTCCACATCCCACACCTCCACCCTCAGACCCAACCCCTCCAACTGTAACAAGGACAGAACGCCCCTGGTGCTCACCTTCCACCCTACAAGCCTTCGCATAAACCAAATCATCCGCCGACATCTCTGCCACCTCCAAAAGGACCCCACCACCGGGGATATATTTCCCTCCCCACCACTTTCCGCCTTCCGCAAAGACCATTCCCTCCGTGACTTGCTGGTCAGGTCCACGCCTTCCTACAACCCACCCTCCCATCCTGGCACTTTCCCCTGCCACTGCAGGAACTGTAAAACCTGTGCCCACACCTCCTCACTCACGTCTATCCAAGGACCTAAAGGAGCATTCCACATCCATCAAAGTTTTACCTGCACATCCACCAATATCATTTATTGTATCTGTTGCTACCGATGCGGTCTCCTCTACATTGGGGAGACTGGGCGCCTCCTAGCAGAGCACTTTAGGGAACATCTCTGGGATACCCGCACCAATCAACCACACCACCCTGTGGCCTAACATTTCAACTCCCCCTCCCACTCTGCTGAGGACATGGAGGTCCTGGGCCTCCTTCACCGCCACTCCCTCACCACCAGACGCCTGGAGGAAGAACGCCTCATCTTACACCTCGGAACACTTCAACCCCAGGGCATCAATGTGGACTTCAGCAGTTTCCTCATTTTCCCTTCCCCACCTCATCCTAGTCCCTAACTTCCAGCTGTCCCCATGACTTGTCCGGACTTACCCTACCTGCCTGTCTCCTTTTCCACCTATCCACTCCACCCTCTCCTCCCTGACCTATCACCTTCATCCCCTCCCACACTCACCCATTGTACTCTATGCTACTTTCTCCCCACCCCCACCCTCCTCTAACTTATCTCTCCACGCTTCAGGCTCACTGCCTTTATTCCTTATTAAGGGGTCTTGCCCGAAACGTCGATTTCGCTGCACTTTGGAAGCTGCCTGGACTGCTGTGCTCTTCCAGCACCACTAATCCAGTTAACATTTTGAGACAAGTGAACCTTCTTCAGAACTGTTCTGAGCAAAGGTCACACCACTCGAAATGTTAACGT
This sequence comes from Hemiscyllium ocellatum, assembly GCF_020745735.1. NCBI lineage: Eukaryota > Metazoa > Chordata > Chondrichthyes > Orectolobiformes > Hemiscylliidae > Hemiscyllium > Hemiscyllium ocellatum. The sequence goes on from NC_083409.1 coordinate 10,251,088, forward strand.
TGATTTCTTTCCCCAGATGCCGCCAGGCCTGCTGAGGTATTCTGTTTTTGTGAAGAGTCTGGTTGAGCAGCAGACAGTGCTCAGAGAGAGGGATGGAGGTTGTACTGGGAGCTGAAGAGGATGGCTTTGATCTTCCCAATGTGTTTCCCAGTGAGCCTGGCTCCTCAGTCCTGACTGCTCTTAGCTGCTGTGATTGTCACTGATTAGACACTTATTATTAGAGATTCTGACCACAGCAGAAAGCCCCAGTGTAAAAAATAACTGCAAAGGCTGTCAGAGCATAAGGTTGAAACTTCACCGAGAGAGGAAGTGAAAGAAGGAGCTCGGAGCAGCTGGATGTTTGTTATTGTGATGGGGGAAAACTGTGAACCATCTGCACTCCCTGGAATCTGACAGCGCATGAGAACATTAAAACCAGGAGCAGGAGCAGGCTATCTGGCCTCTTGGGCTGCTCTGCCATTCTGTAAGATCATGGCTGATCTTTTCATGGCCTCAGCTCCCCCTACCCACCTTTTCACCAAAACCCTTGATTCATTTACTGTTCAAAACATTACCTGTCTTAGCTTTAAAAACATTTACTGAGGAAACCTCAACCACTTCGCTGGGCAGGGAATTCCATAGATTCACCACCCTCTGGGTGAAGAAGTTCCTTCTCAATTCAGTCCTAAATCTGCACCCCCTAGCACACGAGGAGACCATTCAGCCCATCATGTCTGTGAGTGATCCAATTAATCCCACTGCCCCTCCCTCTCCCCATAACCCAGTAAATCTTTCCTTTTCAGCTCGATCTCTAGTTGCCTCTTGTAGAGCAGCAGAGCCTGTCCCTAACCTGGGCTCCAAATTGGCATCTCATCCATTCACCGGGAGACAAACTGCCTGGGCTGGGAAATGGATCAGGACCCTGAACATTCTCTCTCCCCTCCTGAGGGACACTTGATGATGAGGGATAGTTCCAAGGAGCCCTACAGTACACACTTCCCCATTCTGAGTGTAAAAGGCTGGAGCATGCCAGCAGGATATTCAACTGCAGGAGCTATCATCTGTTTGATCAATTCTGACTACCCCCATTCTCCATAACCCTTCTAATCATTATTGATGGACAATCTCCTCCTTGGTGTGAGACAGGGAAGGGACTAGTCTGTTGCAGACAATTTGAAATTTACACAGCAAAGGTTGAAGAAGATCCAAAGGGACATTACAAATACATTAAGGACAAAAGGGTAACTAGGGAGAGATTAGGGCCGCTCAAAGATCAGCTCGGTGGCCTTTGTTTGGAGCCGCAGGAGATGGGGGAGATACTGAACTAGTATTTTGTGGAAAAGGAAATGGGTGATATAGAATGGAGGGAAATAGATAGTGACGCCTTAAAAAATGGCCATATATCAGGGGAGGAAGTGCTGGATGTCTTGAAACGCATAAAAATGGATAAATCCTCAGGATCTGATCAGGTGTCCCGTAGATCTCTATGGGAAGCTTGGGAAGTGATTGCTGGGCCTCTTGCTGAGATATTTGTATCATCAATAGTCACAGGTGAGGTGCTGGAAGTCTGGAAGTTGGCTAATGTGGTGCCACTGTTTAAGAAAGTTGGTAAGGACAGGCCAGGGAACTATAGACGAGTGAGCCTGACGTCTTGGTGAGCAAGTTGTTGTAGGGAATTCTGAGGGACTGGATGTACATGTATTTGGAAAGGCAAGGACTGATTAGGGATAGTCAACATGGCTTTCTGCCTGGAAAATCATGTCTCACAAACTTGATTGAGTCTTTTGAAGAAATAACAAAGAGGATTGATGAGGGCAGAATGGTAGACGGGATCTATACGGACTTCAGTAAGGCGTTCAACAAGATTCCCCATGGGAGACTGGTTAGCAAGGTAAGATCTCACCGAATACAGGGAGAACTGGCCATTTGAATACAGAAATGGCTTAAAAGTAGAAGACAGAGGGTGGTGTTGGAGAGTTGTTTTGCAGATTGGAGGCCTGTGACCAGTGGAGTGCCACAAAGATCATTGCTACTTTTCATCATTTATATAAATGATTTGGATGTGTGCTAAAGAGGTAGAGTTAGTAAGTTTGCAAATGACACCAAAATTGGAGGTGTAGTGGACATCGAAGAAGGTTACCTCAGATTACAATGGGATCTTGATCAGATGAGCCAATGGGCTGAGGAGTGGCAGATGGAGTTTGATTCAGATTAATGCTCCATTTTGGGAAAGCAAAACTTAGCAGGACTTATACACTTAATGGTAAGGGTGTTTTGCTGAACAAAGAGACCTTGGAGTGCAGGTTCATAGCTCCTTGAAAGTAGAATCGCAGGTAGATAGGATAGTGAAGAAGGTGTTTGGTATGCTTTCCTTTATTGTTCAGAGTATTGAGAGCAGGGGTTGGGAGGTCATGTTGTGGCCTAACAGGACATTGCTTAGACCAAGTTTGGAATATTCTGTGCAATTCTGGTCTCCTTCCTTTCAGAAGGATGTTGTAAAACTTGAAAAGGTTCAGAAAAGATTTAAAAGGATGTTGCCAGGGTTGGAGGATTTGAGCTATAGGAAGAGGTTGAATGGGCTAGGGCTGTTTCCCTTGGAACGTTGTAGGCTGAGGAATGGCCTTTTGGGGGCTTACAAAATCATGAGGGGCATAAATAAGGTAGATAGACAAAGTCTTTTCCCGGGGGTAGGGGAGTCCAGAACTTGAGAGGTTACGTTTAGGGTGAGAGGGGAAAGATATAGAAGAGTATTGAGGGGCAACGTTTTCATGCATCAGGTGGTACGTCTATGGAATGGGCTGTCAGAGGAAGTGGTGGAGGCTGGTACAATTACAACATTTAAAAGACATCTGGATGGGCATATGAATAGGAAGGGTTTGGACGGATATGGGCCGGGTGCTGGCAGGTGGGACTAGATTACGTTGGGATATCTGGTCGGCATGGATGTGTTGGACCAAAGGGTCTGTTTCCGTGTTGTATATCTCTCTGACTCTATGACTCTAAGCTGGGAGAGTTTAGATATGGGATGAGCAGGAATAAAGGTTTCTGTGGTCAAGGGGCTGATGTAATGCATAGACGATCAATCTTGTGGAGATTGAAATAGAAGACCTCGTGATGGAGAGGATGTGGGGTTTGAAGTTCCAATATGGAGGGCCAGTGAGAAAGAGGCCCGTGCTCACTGCTGTCCATTAGACATCCCAGTGGGATGGAGGCCCATGGTTACTGATCTCTGTTGGATGGCCCAGTGGGAATGAGGTCCAGGTTTATTGGCGTCTTTTGGAGAGTCCAGATGGAAGGAGGCCCATGTTTACTGATCTCTGTTGGAGGTTCCAATTGAGTTCCATGGAATTGGAATGTTGGCATTTCTTACAGCAATTGGAATCTTGGTATTTATTATAAAAGGACTGGATTACAGAATTAAGGAAATATTGTTACAATTCTGTGAGGCATTGGTGAGACCACATCTGAAGTATTGTGTCCAGTTTTGGTCTCCTTATTTGATGAAGGATATGGTGGCACTGGATGCAGTTCAGAGGATATTCACCAGACTGATTCCCGGGATGAAAGGGCTGTCGTATGAGGAATAGTTGAATAGCTTGGGCTTATACTCACTGGAATTCAGTCACATGACAGGGGACCTGAGAGAGGTAAATAAGATGCTAAAGGGGACTGATAAGTCAGACATGGAACAGATGTCCCTCCTGTGGGACAGTCTCGAACAATAGGTCATAGATATAGAATGGGTGAGGTAGGTTCAAAACTGTGATGTGGATAAACTACAATGGCATGGTGGTGCAGTGTTAGCACTACTGCCTCACAGTTCAGGGAGCTGCGTTTGATCCCACCCTTGGGCAGCTGTGTGGAGTTTGTAGATTCTCCCCCTATCTGTGGGGGTTTTATCTGGGTGCTGCTCCCACAGTTGAAAGATGTATGTACTTGGAGGATTGGCTATGCTAAATTTCCCATTGTGTTCAGGGATGTGTAGGTTAGGTTCATTAGTCATGGGAAATGTAGGGTTACAGGGAAAGGGTAAGGGGATGGGTCTGGGTGGAATGCTCTTTGAAGGGCCGCTATGGACCTGTTGGGCCAAATGACCTGTCTCTATACTGAAGGGATTCTATTCTATTGTAAGGCGTTCTCTCAGAGGGTTGAGAATCTGTGGAAGTCACTGCCCCCAGAGCACAGTGGAGGCAAAGTCAATCAACAGATTCAATAAAGAAGCAGATATCTTTCTGATGAAAAGCAGGATAGAGGGCAATAGGGAGCAGTCTGGAAAGTGGAGAGGAGGATAAGGTCAGGCAAGATCAGGGCTCGAAGGACTGAATTATCTCTTCCTGGTCCTCATTCCAAAGTTGGAGGGAAGGAAGCTGAGAGTGTGAGAGATAGATGGAGGTAAGGGTAATGGAGATCGGTCGGAGAGGAGGGTGGAGAGGATAGGTGGGAAGGAAGATTGACAGATGGGACAGGTCATGTGGGGACAGATGGGACAGTGCCGAGTTGAAAGATTGAAACTAGGATAAGATGGGGAGAGGGGAAACGTGGAACCTGGTAAAATTCACATTGATGCCGTGGGGTTGGAGGGTCCTGAGGCAGAAGATGAGGTGTTCTTCCTCCAGGTGTCGGGTGGCTAGGAAGTGGTGATGTAGGAGGCCCATGACCTACATGTCCTTGGCAGAGTAGGAGGCAGAGTTGAAGTGTTTGGCCAGGGGGCGGTGAGGTTGGTTGGTGCGAGTGTCCGGAGAAGTTCTCTGAAGCATTCTGCTCGAAGACATCCTGTCTCCTCAATTAGAAGAGACCGCATTGGGAGCAACGGATACAGTAAATGACACATGTGGAAGTGCAGGTGGAACTTTGATGGATGTGGAAGGCTCCTTTGGAGTTTTGGACAGAGATAAGGGGGGTGTTGTGGGCTCAGGTTTCTTTGGTGGCAGGGGAAGGTGCCGAGTGGGGACGGTGGATTGGTGGTGGACCTGATGAGTGAGTCACAGAAGGAATGGTCTTTATGGAAAGCGGATAGGGATGGGAAGGGAAATATATCTCTGTTGCTGGCATCTGTTTATAGGTGGCAGAAATAACGGAGGATGATGCAATGTATACGAAGGTCAGTGGGGTGGAAGGTGAGGACCAGGAGGGTTCTTACCTTGACAGTAAAACTGGAGCTTGACCATGGAAGGGGAAGGAGAGGAGAAGGTATTGGAACATGTTGTGAATGGACAGGATGGGTCAGTGGGTCAGAACCTGTCCTGTCCCTCCAATTCACACTCATGGCCTGAGGATCTCCTCTCTCTGCTGAGCCTTCATGGAATGAGGTTTGCGTCTGAACCAGTCCCCAGTGAGAATAAGCCAACAGCACTAAACTGCCCTTCATTTGGCAAGAATATGTCTGTCTTCCTGAGAGATACCAAAGCCTGGTCAATGTGGGAAATGGGACCTTCCTCCAGGAGAAGACATGCTTCTGGGGTCAAGGGTTAACACCTATTGGTGGTTCAGAGCAGAGGGAGATTTACCCTGTATTTAACTGTTACCACCTGGGATGTTGTGGGAAATAAAGAGAGAGGGAGATAGAGTAAGACAGAGAGAGAAAGAGAGAGAGGGAGAGGGCCATTTGGAGAGAGAGAGTGAGAGAGAGAGAGGGAGAGAGAGAAGGACAGGGTGTGAATGAGATAGAGGTAGAGTGAGCCTGAGGAAATGTAAGATGAGCAAAAGTAGAGAGGGAGAGGGACAGAGAGTTAGAGGGAGGTAGAGATGGTGGGGTTGAATAATAGAAACAGAGAGAAAGAGAGAGAGAGAGAATGAGATAGAGTATGAAACAGTGTGACTGAGGGAGAGGAGAGAGAGAGAGAGAGAAAGATGCAAAGTAGGTGTGAGACTAGGAGTAAAGAGAATCTAGTGAAAGAGACATTATGAGAAGGATATGACTGTACTCGAGAGGATGCAGAGATTTCCCAGGATGCTGCCTGGCCTGGAGGGTCTGAGCTGTGAGGAAGGATTGGAAAGGCTGTGTTTGTTTATCTTGGAGCAGTGAAGGTTGAAAGGGGACCTAATAAAGAGCTATAAGATTATGAGGGGCAGAGATATAGTGGACAAGAAGTCAATTTTTCCATGAATAGAGGAATCAATACCCAGGGGCAGAGATTGAAGATATCACAGACGTACATAGATAGAAACAGGGAGCAGGAGTAATGTTCTGGTTAGGGTACGGGTTAGGTTACGGGTTAGGGTTTGGGTTTGGTTAGGGTTCGGGTTAGGTTTTGGGTTAGAGTTTGGGTTAGAGTTGGGGTAGGGGTTGGGGTTGGGGTTGGGGTTGGGGTTGGGGTTTGGGTTTGGGTTTGGGTTGCGGTATAGGTTAGGTTTAGGGTTGGGGTTAGGGTTAGCGTTTGGGTTTGGGTTCAGGTTAGGGTTTGGGTTCGGGTTTGGGTTTGTGTTAGGGTTCGGGTTTGAGTTAGGTTTTGGGTTAGAGTTTGGGTTATGGTTGGGGTTGGGGTTGGGGTTTGGGTTTGGGTTAGGGTTAGGGTTAGGGTTACGGTTTAGGTTAGGGTATGGATTAGGGTTCGGGTTCAGGTTCGGGTTAGGGTTGGGTTTTGGGTTAGGGTTAGGGTTAGGGTTAGTGTTCTGGTTAGGATTTGGGTTTGGGTTTGGGTTCGGGTTCGGGTTAGGGTTAGGGTTAGGGTTTGGGTTTGGGTTAGGGTTAGGGTTAGGGTTTGGGTTAGGGTATGGGTTAGGGTATGGGTAAGGTTTCAGGTTCAGGTTCGGGTTAGGGTTGGGTTTTGTGTTAGGGTTAGGGTTAGGGTTTGTGTTCGGCTTAGGATTAGGGTTTGGGTTTGGGTTAGGGTATGGGTTAGGGTTAGGGTTTGGAATTAGGGTTAGGGTTTGGGTTAGGGTTAGGGTTAGGGTTAGGGTTTGGGTTAGGGTACGGGTTAGGGTTCGGGTTCAGGTTCAGGTTAGGGTTGGGTTCTGGGTTATGGTTAGTGTTAGGGTTAGTGTTCGCGTTAGGATTAGGGTTTAGGTTTGGGTTTGGTCTTGTGAGGCTGCTCTGTCATTCAATATGATCCTGGCTGATCCTCTCCCTCAATGCCAAGGTGGGATTAGCGTTAATGACTTTTGCAAGTTGTTCAATGCTGTTCATGTCATTGAGCTTCTGATTGAGAGATAGAGAGACAGAAGACAGAGAGTGAGGGAGAGAGAGAGAGAGAGAGAGAGAGAGCGAGAGAACAAGTGCACATTGTGAGATTGAGTGAGAGAGGGCGAGGCATTTAGCTGCTGCCCCATGACTCAGTGTTCCAATGTTCTGGAACAACACCTGCTATAGAGATCAGTTAGAGAGTGACTGGAGGGAGAGAGACAAGGATGGAGTGAGGCAATGAGAGATTGTGGGGGCGAGTGAGGAAACAGGTAGAAAGATAAGTGATGGAGAGGAATGGATGATCAGACAGAGAGAGAGAGAGAGAGAGAGAAAGACAGACCAACCAATACAGAAGGAAAGGGAGATCAAAAGAATAAGAGGGAGTAAGTCAATGAACAACAGGATTATATTCAAGAGAAAGGTGAAAAAGAGATAGAAGGGAAAAGGGTGGGAGGAACTAGGGAAGGATGAGAGAGAGAGAGAGTAAAAACAGGAAGTGTGAGGGGCTGACGTGGCTCTCTCTGCCTGATGCCATTTACATACTGAGGAACACCCAGTCAGACTCACACAGGCTGCAGCTTTATAAAGCAGAGCCCAGTGAAGGGAGAGTTTATCAGGAACCAGGCACAGGGACAGGAGCACACACCATGATTTCACACATCCAGCTGATCTGGCCCCTGGCATTCTGTGTCGCAGGTACAAATCTCTCCTTCCACCTTGAATCTTTAGCTGCTCTCCATTTCACTCCAATTCCACTGACTTGTGATTGAAGGGAAAATGCTGAAACCAGAGGAATGCTCAGTGTCTCCAACAATCTCTCATTTGACTGGCTCTTTCTGTGACAGTTCTGACTTCACTGTGTTTCTCTCTGACCCCTCAGGTATCAGTGGGGACATCATCATGACTCAGTCTCCCCCGGTGCTGTCAGTGGAACTGGGCCAGACCGCAACCATCACCTGTAAATCCAGTCAGAGTGCCAGTGGTGATGTTGAATGGTTCCAGCAGCGGGAAGGACAGAAACCCTCTCTCCTGATCTACAATGCTGCATCACTATTCACAGGAGTCTCAAACAGATTCACCGGGACAGAAGTGTCCAGCACACATTTCACCCTGACAATCAGCAACGTTCAGAATGAGGATGTCGCTGATTATTACTGTCAGCAAAGTGAGAGCTTCCCTTGGCACAGTGATACAGAGCCGTACAAAAACCTCGATACACATAGTCCCACCTCCTCTACTGACACATCCCACAATTATATATATTTAATATATAATAGAGAACATACACATGCACCTCCTGTATTGACAAATCCACAGTTAAAGATAAATGAAACTGAACAAATTACCCCATGCAGGGATTGTCACTGTCCACGACACACTCCAGTCCCTGTAGTGTCCACCGCTCACTGAAGGCCTCAAGTTTCCCTCTTACACTCCATGGCCACATGTGAAGAGCAGCTGCAAGATTTAACATCAAAATATAAAGTTCACAAACCTCCTGAACCCAGCTGGACTCAACCCAGAGAGAGAGAGAGAGAGAGTGAGAGAGAGAGAGGGAGAAAGAGAGAGAGAACGAAACAGAATGAGAAAAAAACAGAAAAACATGAATGACAAAGAGAAGGTGAGAGTAAGTGAGAGACAGAGAGAGACAGAGAGAGACAGAGAGAGGTTGACAGTGATAAGAGAGAAGCAGAGAGCTGATGTTTTTGTACAGCCTCTGTACTGGGAGCTCTCACTGTGGCTTACGTTCGGTAAAGGAACCAAACTCCGACTGAGTAAGTCAACCCTTTCAATATCAAACTTGCTAAAACACAAATGCTGAATTGTTGAAGGTGTTAGTGGGGAGCTGCAGTGAATGAAATGGTTGATTGAGGAGCACTGTGTTTAACAGGGTGTCCAGCTGTATTTCTTTAGTTCCATTGCCCCCTTTAAGCAAGACAGAAGTCAGGAAGTTTACTCACCGTGTGGAGGAGCTCTGTCCATTTGCAGCCTGTGGTCCCATTCCTGCAGCATGGAGTGAAATCAGTGAGTAGCCTCCTGCCAGTCTCAGTGTGACGGACACGGGGCAGAGTTTGATGTGAGCTCTGGCTCCCTGTCCCAGTCTCTGATCTCACTGACCTCAGCAGCAGCAGCAGCAGCAGCAGCACAGTGAGACACCGAGCTCCCACCTCCACCAGCTTTAACTCTACTCAATCACACAATCACAAAACTGTTACAGTGCAAAAGGAGACCATTCTGCCCATCCCATCTGTACTGGCTCTCTGAATGAGCAATTGACTAAGTGTCATTCTCCTGCCTTCTCCCTGTCACCCTGCACATTGTTCCTTTTCAAATAACAGTCTCATTCCCTTCAGAATGTTTCAATTGAAGCTGCCTCCACCACACTCTCAGGCAGTGCATTCCACACCTTAACCACTTGCTTCATGAAAATGTTTTTCCTTGTCTCACTTCTGCTTCTTCTACCAATTACTTTCAATCTGTGGCTCTCGCTCTCAATCCTTTAATGAGAGGGAACATTTTCTCCCTGTTTACTCTGTCCAGACCCCTCCTGATGTTGAATTCCTCAAACAAATCTCCTCTCAGCCTTCTCTTCTCCAAGGAAGACAGTCTGAACTTCTCCAATATATTTTCATAACTGACGTTCCTCATCCCTGAGCCTTCCATGGGAATTTTCTGTCATGCCATCTGCAAAATATTCATATCCTTTGTGAAATATATACCTTTTCTATTCCCCATAGTCCCATTTGCCTGCATTTGGCTCATTTCCTATCCCTTTTCTCTTCCAATGTACCTGTTCAAATGTTTTTAAAATGTTTTAATCATACTCGCCTCTCCGACTTTCTCTGGCAGTTCATTCAATATCACTTTCTGCCAGAAAGAGGGATACCTCAGGTCCCTTTTGAATCTTTCCTCTTTCACTTTAAACCGCTGCCCGCTAGGTTTGCACTAACCTACCGTGAGGAAAAGACCTTAGCTAGTCACCTTATCTATGCCCATTATGATTTTATAAATCTCTAAAATGTCACCCTGAAGCTTCTGAGCTTCCAAAGAAAGTAGCCCTGCCTAACCAGTCTCTCCTTATAACTCAAACCCTCCAGTCTCGGTGACATCCTTGTCATCCTTTTTACACTCTTTCCAGTTGAATGCTATCCTTCCAATAGCAGGTGGATTGGAAACGTGGCCGGACCAACATCTTGGGAAGCTGTAATGTCCCAACTCCCATACCCGATGAAGGCAAGTGTACCAAATGCTTTCTTCACCACCCTGTCTACACGTGACACCAGTTTCAATCCTCTATGTGCGTCCACCCCTTGGTCTCCCTGTTTGACAACACTCCCCATGGCCCCACAATTAACTGTGTTAGCCCTGGCCTGTACCAAAATGCAACAGCTTGCTATTATCTCAATGCATAATGTAAATGTACTCTCAAATAGCCTTCTTCACTGACCATGAAACCGCCAATTTTGGTGTCATCTTCAAACTCACAAACTATACTTCCTATATTCTCATTCAATTTGTTTCTATAAATGACGAACAATGATGAACCCGGAAGCAATCCTTTCGCTTGTCACAGGCTTCCAGTCTGAACAGCAACCCTCTACCACCACACTCTGTCTCCAACCATCAAGCCAATTTTGTATTAATTAACTTGCTCTTCCTGGATCACATTTGATCTAACCTTACTAACCAGATGTCCATGCAGGAAATTATCAAAGGCCTTGCTAAAGTCCATGTAGACAATGTCTACCACTCTGCCCTCAGCTATCTTATTGGTCATGTCCTCAAAAAAATTTGTAAGACACATTTTCCCACTGACAAAGCCATGTGGACTATCCCTAATCAATCCTTGTCTTTCCAAATGCATATAGATCCTGTCTATCAAATTCCCCTCCAACAATTTACCACGATCAGACTCACTGGTCTATAATTCCCTGTGTATTCCTTGCAGATCTCATTAAATAACAGCTCAACATTAGACACACCCCCGTCTTCCAGCACATCACCCGTGGCTGTTGATGATACAAACATCTCCACAAGGGGCATCACTGTCTCTTCCCAAGCTTCCCACAAAGTATTGGGATGGAGCTGATCAGGTCCTGGGAATTTATCTATCTTTATGAGTTTAAAGAGCAGATTACCGCACGTCTTCTTCTGTAATATGGGCTCTTCTCAAGACATCAACATTTATTTCCCAAATTTCCTTCACTTCCATGTCCTTCTCAACTGTAAATACTGAAGCAAAATATTATATTTGTAACTCATTCATACTCTGTTTTAAAATAAAATGTGAAAAATTCTAAGAGTGAAACATTGGAGGTGATCCATGGGATACGATCCATGATCATGACTTTATGCTGGATTGTCCGTTGTCCTTTTCCATTGTTCCCCTAAACTTTATGATACAATGATCACTCTTCCCTAAATGTCCTCTCACTGACACTTGATCTACTTGGATTTCCTCATTCCCAAGATCTAGTTGCTGTCTCAGTTGATATTCTGACAATTAAAATCCTGTAATGTTTGCACCTCTCTGTAAATTCCTTGCAGGTTTGCTCCCCTACATCCTTCCCACTAGTCAGTGACCTACAGACTGCACTGAACAACCTGATTGCAACTTTTTGTTCCTTATCTTGAACCAAATCGATTCTGTCCTTGACCCCTTTGAGACACCTTCTTTCTCCAGCTCTGCACCGATCTCCTTAATCAATCCCACACCTCTCACCCTTTCCCCCCTTTCCTATCTTTCCTGAACACTTTGTATCCAGGAATATTTAACACCCAGTCCTGTCTTCATTTGAACCTCATCTGTTAGAGCAACAACATCAGATTTCCACTTGGTAATCTGTGTCTGTAACTCCCCAGTCTTATTCCCCACACTCTGTGCAGTCCCATACATGCACAGCCAGCCAGATTTAGAATTTATTGCTGGCTCTCTCTCACTCTGACCCTGCCTAGGAAGTTACTACTCCTTACTCTGATGCGAACAATTTTTTCCAGAGTTCTGTGTTCCTTGGTGTTCCTTCCTGATATTACCCTCCTGGTTCCCACGGCCCTTCAATATTAATTTAAACCCTCTCCAACAGCACCAGCAAATCACCCCACGAGGAGCTCAATTCCTGCTATGTTCAGGAGCAACCCATCCAGTCTATAGAGGTTGCATCTCCCACCAGGTCATTCCCAAAGACCCAAGAATCTAAAGCCCTCCCTCCTGGACCACATTTCCAGCCCACATCCACCTGTCTTATCTTCCTGTTCCTATCCTCACTTGCATTGGTCATGGGAGTAATCCAAAGATTCCTATTTTTGAGTTCCTGTTGCGAATTGCCTCCCAAGCTCCCTAAATTCTGACTGCAGGAGCACATCCTTTTTCTCCCTCTGTCACTGGGACCGATGTGGACCATGACTGCTGCCTGTTCCCCCTCTCCCCTCAGGGTGCTCTGCAGCCACTCAGTGACATCCTTGACCCTGGCACCAGGGAGACAACACACCATCCTGGATTCCCATCTGCAGCTGCAGAAAATCTTATCGATTGCCCTCACTCTCGAATCTCCTCTCACTATCGCTCTTCCAGTTCCTTGTGCCCCCCTGTACAGCTTCCCCCCATCTTGGTGCATTGGCTGCATTCCCCAGATGAACCATCATTCTCATCGGGATTCTGAACTGAATTTTTGTTGGAGAGCGGGATGCACTCAGGGTATTCCTGTACTAGCTGCCTGGTCCTTTTGGACTGTCTGCTGCTTCCCCATTCCCTCTCTCCCTGCGTACTCTGAAGCTGCAGAGTGACCACATCTAGAAACGTGCTCTCCACGGAGCTCTCAGCCTCACGGACGCTCCACACTGACACCAGCTGCTGCTCAAGCTCCGAAGCCCAGAGCTCCAACTGCTGTCACTGACCACACTTCCTGCTCACATTGTATTCCAGGAGCAGCTCGGAAGCATTCTGAAGTTCCCACAAGGAACAAGATGCATACTGTCTCCACTCTTTGGTTATCTCTTGGCAAAGTTCTAATGACAAACAGCTCCAGCAGGGCTCACAATCCAGAGCTTTCAGTTTTCTGGGGTTTTGCAGAGTCTCTTCAAAAGATATCAGAATTAGGCCATTCGCCCCATCAAGTCTGCTGTGCTGTTTGGTCATGTGTTTCTCAAGACTATTCTCCTGCCTTCTTCCCATTATGCTTGTTCGCCTTTCCAATCAGGAATCTATCAATGTCTGTCCTAAATACACTCAATGACTTCATCTCCACTGCAATGAGTTCCACAGATTAACCACCCTCTGGCAGAAGAAATTCCTTCGCATCTCAGTCCTAATGAGTTATCCCTAAATTCTGTGGCTGTACCCTCTGGTCCTTGTTTCACTTACTGGTGGAAACATCTTCTCCACGTCCCTATCCAGGCCTCTCAGTGTTGTGTAAGTGTATATGTGATCCTCCCATGTCCTTCTGAACTCCATCAAGTACACATCCAGAGTTCTCAACCGCTCCTCATCAGACCAGGCTGTCACCCCCAGGGTCATTCTTATAAACCTCCTCTGGATCTCCTCTAATACAAGCACATCCCTCCTTAGATATGGGTCCCAAAACTGTTCACAATAATCCAAATGCAGCCTGGCCAGAGTCTCATACAGCCTCAGCAGGACACACCTGCTCTTGTATTCTAACTCAGTTGAAATGAATGCTAACATTGCATTTGTCTTCCTAATTGCCAACTGAACCTACATATTAACCTTAAGAGAAACCTGAAAGAGGCCTCCTGAGCCACTTTGCGTTTCAGGATTCCAAATTTCCCCATTTAGGAAACAGTTTGAGCCTCTATTCTTCCAACCAAGCTGCATAACCTCACACATTCCCATTTTCTATTCCATCTACCACTCCTTTGCCCACTCTCTGAGCCTTTCCAAGTCCTTCTGCAGCCTCCCTACTCCTCAACGCTCCCTGTCCCTCACTTCATCTTTGTGTTATCAGCAAATTTAAGAACAATGCCCTCAGTTCCTTTTCCCTGATCGTTAATATATAATTAATTGTTACATGAATAGCTGAGGTCCCAACACTGCCCCCTGCTGAACTGCAGGAGGCACCAGCTGCCATCCTGCAAAAGATCCATTTATTCTCACTCTCTACCCATGTCAGTAGAGGACCCCAAACCCCATGGGCTCTTATGTTATTTAGCAGCCTCCTGTGTGGCAACTTGTCAAAGGCCTTCTGGAAATCCAAATAGATCATGTCCATTGGCTCTCCTTTGTCTAACTTGCTCATTAACTCCTCTTATTACATAGTATTCCAGCTTCTCCCTCTCAAACTGCAGGGTGAATTCTATCATATCATTGTCACTACCCCCTCAGGGTTCACTCACCTTCAGCTCCCCAATCAGAGCTACCTCATTACACATTAACAAATCCAGAATTACCTGTTTCCTTGTGGCTCTACCATAAACTGCTCCAAAAAAAGCCTCTCGCAGACATTCTATGAATTCCTTTCCTTGAGATCCATTCCCAACCTGACTTTCCCAGTCCACCTGCATATTGCAGTCCCCATGACTATGTAATAATCCCTTTCTTACATGCCTTTTCTATCTCCTGATTTATTTTCTGACCCACATCCTGACGACTGCGCGGAGTCTGGTACATAACTCCCATCAGGGGCTTTGTTCCTTTGTGGTTTCTTAAGTTGACTCACACAGATTCTATGCATTCCCACTCAATATTTCCTCTTGCTATCGATAAATTTCAGTTCTTCCTGACAGGATAAACTTTCTCCTCCCACACCCCACCTCCACACCCCTCACACATCTACCTATCATTAGAAACATAGAAATATAGAAAATAGCTGCAGGAACAGGCTATTCAGCCCTTCGAGCCTGCACCACCGTTCAATATGATCATGGCTGATTATGTAATCTCAGTTTCCCATTCCCACCTTCCCCCTATACCCATAAATCCCTTCATCCTCAAGGACCACGTCCCTCTTGATATATATCTAACAAACTGGCCCCACCAGCTTTCTGTGGTAGAGAATTCCACAGGTTCACATCATCTGAATAACTTAACCCTTAATCGTAGACAGTGACCCCTGGTTCTGAACTTTCCTAATGTTGGGAACATTCTTCCAGCATCGACCCTGTCAAATCTCATCAGGATTTTATATGTTTCCGTGAGATTCCTCTCAGTCTTCTAAATCCCAGTGAGTACAAGCCCAGTCGATCCAGTCTTTCCTCATATGTCAGTCCTGCCATCCCGGGAATCAGTCTGGTGAACCTTCGCTGGATTCCCTCAATAGCAAGAATGTCCTTCCTCAGACTAGGAGACCAAAACTGCACACAATACTCAAGGTGAGGCCTCACCAAGGCCTTGTTTAATTCTACAAGACATCCTTACTCCAATACACTGTGAAGGCCAACATGCCATTAGCTTTCCTCACTGCCTGCTGCACCTGCATGCCCCCTTTCAATGACACCCAGCTCTCACTGCACCTCACCTTTTCCTAAACGTCCACCATTCATTCATAATCTGTTTACCACAAAAGTGGATCATCCCACATTTACCCACATTATGTTGCACTTGCCAAGTATATGTCCACTCAGCCAGCCTGTCCAAGTCACCCTGCAGCCTCTTAGCATCCTCCTCACAACATACATTGCCACCCAGCTTCATGTCATCTGCAAGTTTGTAGGGATTGCATTCAATTCCTTTGTCCATATCATTTATGTGTATTGTGAACAGCTGGGGTCCCAGCACTGAACCCTGTGGTACCCCACTCATCACTGCCTGCCACTCTGAAAAGGACTCATTTATTCCAACTCTCTGCTTTCTATCTGGCAATGAGTTCTCTCTCCATGATAATACATTACATCCAATACCATGGGGCTTAATGTAACTCACTAATCTCTTGTATGGGACCTTGTCAAAAGCCTTTTGAAAGCCCAGATACTCACTGTCCACTGAGTTCTGAAGTAGGGTCACTCAATTCGAAACACTAACTTCGATTGCTCTCCACAGATGCTGCCAGACCTGCTGAACTTTTTCATCATTTTTGTTGTTATCCACTGATTCAGCCTTGTCTACTCTCTACTGATCACATCCTCAAAAACTTCCAGGAGATGTGTCAGCCCTAATTTCCCTTTTGTAAATCCATGCTTATTTGGACCGATCCTGTCATTGCTTTCCAAATGCTCGGTTATTGTATCTTTAATAACTGACTCCAGCGTTTTCCTCATGTGTAATTCCTCATTTTCACTCTCGTTCCTTTTATTAAAAAGTGGGGTTATATTGGATACTGTCTAGTCCATTGGAACTCTGTCAGTGTCGACAGAATGCTGGAAAATGATCACCAATGTGTCCACTATTTCTAGACCCACTTTCTTAAGGACTCTGGGATGCAGAACATCAGGCCCTAGCATCAGCTTCTCCAAGACCATTTCCTGACTAACAAGGATTACCTTCAGTTCCTCCTTCACACTTGACCCTCTATCCCCTTGCATTTCCTTTCAATAGGATGTGTATCCTTGGATATTTAGTTCCCAGCCCTGATCTCCTTGCAGCCACATCCCTGCGCTACAGGCTCATTTACCTTGTTTCATATACTCGATGCATCGAAGTACAACACCTGCAGTGGTGCATTGACTGTCTCCTTCTCATAGTTATCTCCTTTAGAATTCATAGAATCCCTACATTGTGGAGGCAGGCCATTCAGCCCAGACTGACCCTCCTAAAAGCATCCCACCCACCCTATAATTCCCATGGATAATCCTCCTAACCTACACATCTTTGTGACAATGGGAGGAAACCCACATAGACACAGGGAGAATGTGTAAACCCCACACAGACAGTCAGTTGGAATTGAGTCTGTGTCTCCGGAGCTGTGAGACAGCAGTGCTAACCACTGATCCACCATTCCACCCTGCGGGGCCTCAAGTTCAATTCCTCATCCTTTCTATACTCTCTATCCTAGTACTTGATCCGAATGATTTAATAAAGTGTCCTGAGGCCCTACCTTCTTGAATTAGTTTAAATTCCTTGAAGCTTGATTTACCTTGGTTTGTGTGGTACCACTTTGTCGACCATATTCCGAATGGGTCATGCATTAAGAGACAAAGCCTTTAAGCTTGTTCTATAGTGACCTTCCCTGCACTTTTAAGTTTCCTCAGTACAATATGACATTCACAACGCTCTGTCCCTTTCCTTTTATTTCCTGGTAACAATGAATCCCATCACTAACCAACAATTCTCCCTTCTCCTTTAACTTTCATTTTTCTCATTTTCCATCCAACTGTTCCAGTTACTTTCTCTTTGAATTGTATTCAGGCTGATATTTATTCCTGAACAAACGTCACTCAAAATGTTCCTTGGTTCATTGTTGCTTGTGGGATCTTGCTGTGTACAATCTGGCTTGCACATTTCCTATATTACAACAGTGACCACATTTCAAACAAGTCCCACACTGTCTGCAAATGTCTTGGGGACAGCATGGATCTTTCTTTTCTTTGGATGAACTGGGAGTCTTTCAGATGTGAAAGATGCCATTCCAATGTTGCACAGTCCTCCTCCTGAACTACAGTTCCTGCTTTGTCCCTCTCTTTTGTGAAAACAGACCGAATGTTTTCATGAGGAACCATTGCTCCATCTCCCACCCCCGCACACAAGTTCCTTTCCTGCTCTCGAATGGGCCTCACATTCCTTCATTCTCTTGTTCTTTCTGTGATTATAAAACATCACTGGGATTTCACTGACTTCATCTGGACACAATTCATCCTGTCAGCTCTTTGCTTTCCTCAGGTCCTAGTAAATTTCATCCCTGCATTTTGTCTTTCAGCTTACTTTTACCCAATCCCTGACCTGTTTAGTAAAATGGTTTGTTCCCAAATAAAAACTTTTACACTTGTTCCGTGGTTCTCCATTTCCATCCCTACTCTCAATCTCACTGAGTTCTGATCACTGTCACTGAAATGCTCCCCCATTGATAGCCCTTTCAGCTGCTCACATACATTCCAAAAATGATGGTCCAAAACTGTCCCTTCTCTTTCACTATCACTTTCTCAGCGGCGATTAGGGATGGATAATAAATGCTGGCCCTTCCAGTGACACTCACATAACAAGAAGCAATTTTAAAAGTCCCTGTCCTTTTATGGGGCTTGTTAGGTATTGGATACAAATGTTCAAATGGATTGTTTTGCCAGTGAACCTACAGAGTTGAAATCCCTTTGAATTACAGGGATTAAAATAGTTTCTCTTGTCTTTCAGGCCGTGACAACTCTCAGCCCAAGCTGACCCTGCTACCTCCCTCCCCGGAGCAGGTCAATGCCAAGGGCACTGCCACCCTGGTGTGCCTTGCCAATCACTTCTATCCCGATGAGCTGGAGGTGCAGTGGAAGAAGGACGGTGCAATCATTTCGGATGGGGTTCAGACCAGCAACTACCTGCGAGCTTCGGACAGCACCTACAGTGTCAGCAGCCTGCTGACCCTCTCTGGGTCTGACTGGGAGTCTGACGCTCGCTTCTCCTGTGCCCTCACCCACGTGACCCTCCCCTCTCCCCTCAGCAAGAGCATCAAGAGATCAGAATGTGTGTAGAGTGTTTGAGACAGTCCACAGAGGAGATACAACTTTAAACAGAACAGGGCTGAGCTGGCAGGACAAAGGTCATTGTCAGCACTGAATTTCAATTCTCTTCCTTCTCAGGACTGGCTCAGAGACACGTCTGACGTTCACGAGTTAAGGCACGTCTTTGGAATTATCAAAAACAAGCTTTACTCTGTATCAAACCCCATGCTGACCCTGTTCTAGGAGTGTTTGATTGGACAGTGAAGACTAGTGATGCCAAGTAAAACCTCTCAAAGATGCTGAAAACTGTCAGCTGTACAAAATAATGTGAACCTCAGAAGTCTCTGCTTCAGTAAACCAGATCTCCTTCCTGCTCAGTCGCTAGTTCCAATTTAATGTTTTGTCACTGTTTAAAGGGACAGGATTCTTATGTTATTGAGAAAAATTCCACAAGTGTTTTCCTCAAGCTCCATTGTGGCTGTGAATTTGAGCAGCTTCCTCTGTCTGGGCTGTTAATTGCTGACTGTTTTCTGTCAATGTCAATCTGGAAAAGGGAATAAAGATGAAGAAGATTCAGTCTCTGTCTCTGTGTGTGCTTTGGAAATGGCCAGAGCTGAAACCTCAGGGAAAGGTGTGTGAAGTGTTAACCTCCAACTTCAAGGCCTGGAACAAGAGGGGGAGAATCGAGGGAGTAATGGGGTCCCTGGAGCAGGAGGGCAATTCTACAACTGTGTCCAGAAGGGGTTCTTTCAGAAGGAATGCAGGGCCCCAAGGAATTTTTAGATTTTTTTTTAGATTAGATTACTTACAGTGTGGAAACAGGCCCTTCGGCCCAACAAGTCCACACCGACCCGCCGAAGCGCAACCCACCCATACCCCTACATTTACCCTTAACTAACACTACGGGCAACTTAGCATGGCCAATTCACCTGACCTGCACATCTTTGGACTGTGGGAGGAAACCGGAGCACCCGGAGGAAACCCACGCAGACACAAGGAGAACGTGCAAACTCCACACAGTCAGTCGCCTGAGTCGGGAACTGAACCCGGGTCTCAGGCGCTGTGAGGCAGCAGTGCTAACCACTGTGCCACCGTGCCACCCACTGCCACCGTGCCACCCACGGAATTCTTTCCCAATAAATGGAGAAAAGAAGGAAGGCAGGAAGGGACACTGGGGAACACAATAATCTGATGGAAATTCCCTCACCCATCCCTTAGGCTCAACAAGATCCTAGGCCAAGAAATTCAACTCAATTGTTTGTGAGCCAGTGCCATTGGGAACCCTGTATTTATGAATATGACCAGCAGGCTCTTGTTACTCAGAATAACAATTCTACAGGGTTTGAGAAATACATATTCCATAAATTAGACCTGGGTTTTCTTTCCTCTTCAAATGGGATGGAATTGCCCCGTGTGTCCATGGGGTCAGATTGAGAATGTTCAATCCGGGGGCATCTGGGAGTCACGGCTGGGGAGGACCATCAATGATAAACCTTCTGCTGTCATATTCTGTAGCCCCTGGGCCATCTCAGTGAGGATCACCCAGGGCTCAGGGTGGATTCCAGAGCAGCTCATTGTCCTGACTGTTGTGTTCCTCAGTCCACACGTGGCTCCAGCAATCTCACTCCATGGTTTTAGTATCAGTGGGAACCATGGGGCTGAAATCTTATCCAAACAGAATCTCACACAGCGGGGAGGCTGCTGGGGGCTCAGAAACCCCTTGGATTCAGTCCCAGATTCCACTGTGGCTCTTTCATCAAACACAGCATTAGCACACTGACACCACATTCAGAGGGCAATCCTGAGATGGGGCAAGTTTGGTTCTTGACTCCAATGTGAGGAAATGGGGGCTGGGTGTGAAATGTCTAGTCTGAAACTGGTGGGGGTACTTTATAATGAAGAATAGAAACTGATGTCAGAATAAAGTCAGGTGTTGATGGGAGTGAGGAATATCTCAGTGATCTGTCTCCAGAATCCACAGACTACACACATCCTTCTGTCAGACAGAGAATCTGCTCCTTGACATCCTATATTTCTCTATCCTTCCCAGAAAAGGTGAAATATTCTCAGCCTCTCTGGTACAGGACATTTTAAAAAGGGCTGTGGGAAGGGAACTTGACTCTCAATGACAAAGCCAATGGATGGATGTGGAGCTGGCACTGTGAAATGTTAGGGCACAGAGGATGACACCAGAAGCAATTCAATGTTGTCACTCTCTCCTTTGTAATTGCCAAACTGGTAATAATTGGTTTTCCCTCACAACTTGCTCTCTTGTATTCGATCCACTTGCCTTTCTTGCTTTGCTTCTTTTGACTTCATTCTGTGCGTAGTTCCATCAAAGCCCAATCTCCTCACACTCATCCTGAGCCCTGAAGAGATTAGAGACAAAAAAACTGCAAATGCTGGAATCCAAGGTTGACAAGCAGGAGGCTGGGAGAACATAGCAAGTCAGGCAGCATCAGGAGGTGGAGATGTCGATGTTTTGGGTGTAACTCTTCTTCAGGAAGTGGGATGGGTGGGTTTGGGGGAGCTGCAGTTAAAGGGAGTGGCGGGGCAGGGTGGTTAGATGGGGATAGGTGGAGACAGGTAGAGGATAGGACCTGGTTGGTCGAGGGGAGGGATGATTCTGGATTCATCTCTCCCATCGACCAATCAGGTCATACTCTCTATTTTTCTCAAACTATCCCCACCTCACCATCTTGCTCCAACCCACCCCTTTATCTGCAACTCCCCTCACACCTATCCCACCTTCCTGAAGAAGAGTTACACCTGAAATGTCAGCCCCTGAAGAGATTAGACGAGGTTATTTCACTGAATCAAATCATCGAGCCCATCAATCCTGAGAACAGATTCCAGCATTGAAGTCATATTTCCTGTTTGCAAATGTAAAGTCTCTCTCAGGCTGAAAGAAGGAAGCTTTTGATTGAGAAATGGGTGAGCTTAACCCATATCCTGAACAACAGGACAACAGAATGGAGTGATATAAATCAGAAATAGTATAAATACAGGGCAGCCTATATACAGCAGCTCGCACTGAGTGCAGCCAGCACAGAGGGGAATGCTGGGAAGTTTGGTCAGTGTGGTAGTTTGTTGAACTCAGAGAAGGAGCCTACCTTTGCTTTTCCAACCTGATTTGGAACTGTCACTTCAGCTGATGGGAGCCTGCACACGCACTTGGTTTGAATGAAACAAAATGATAAACAAGAAAATAGGAATCTGAGATTTGTTTAGTTTGAGGGACTGTCTAAATAGACTGCTTCAGGACATGTCCATTAGGGAAGTTTAATAAATGGAAAGTACTGAAACTTCAAAACAGACTGAAGACAATTACTGCTCTAATGAAGGAATGGATATTTTTCATTTGTAAGTGAGATCAACATTTCTTTATTGCATTGAAATGATTCAGGGTAAATACATCTGCAGTGAATGTATAAAACTACAGGAGCTCCCACTCAGGGAGTTTGGAATGAAGGCTGAATTGAAAAAGCAGTGATACATCAGGGAGTGCCGGAGAGACCTGGAGGATTAGTTCCAGAAGGAAGTTATAGGCCTCAAGACTAAACAGTTCAATTCCTCGTGTAGTCAGGGGCAGGAGGGTATGACACATGAGGGAAGCAGATAGGGGGTTGGAGAATACAGTGGGACAGGAAAACCCCTCACTCTTCTAAACCCCACTGAGAACAAGGCCAGCCTTTCCAATCCTTCCTCATCACACAGCCCACTCATACCAGGGATCAATCTGGTAAAACTCCTCTGAACCACCTCCAATGCATTTATATTCTAGCCTCAATAAGCAGACCAAAACTACACACAATACAGTATTTGAGATGTGATCACACCAATGTCCAGGAATAACTGAAACATCACAGTCTCACTTTCTGGTCCCAAATCACACCTCCTCTTACCTTTACCAGCCTTTTTACTGTCCATCTCTACTTGTCCTGTGCTGTAGGTAGACCCACAATGTCCTGAGGAAGGGAATTCCAGAATTCTGACCCAGTGATGATATTTCCAAGTTAAACTGGTGAATAGCTTAGAGGGAACTTGCTGGGGTGATGTTCCCATTGTATCTTCTGCTCCTGTCCATCTTGATTCAAGTAATCATGGGTTTAGAAGGTGTTGCCTCAGGACTTTTGATGAATTTATTGCCGTGCATCTTGTAAATAGAACACACAGATGTTACTGAGTGTTGGTGTGGAGGGAATGGATGTGTGTGGAAATGGTGCCAATCAAGCGGGCTAAAATTTGATCAACAAAATTTAAATAAAATAAATAAAACAACTTAAAATGGAATAAAATAAAATGGTGCTGCTTTTTTGATAAAACATCACTGAACCTCAAAAAGGTAATTCCTCCTCTCCCCACAGAGGCTGCACCTGTTCCGTTTTTCCAACATCGCGCTTCTATTTGAGATTTGCAGTATATTGTTTTTGTATTTGTGTTGATGCCATTGGTTATAAGAGAAGTATTGGTCAGCACACTGGGGGGGGGGGAATTTTGTCTGAGATGATCAGAAAACCCTTACATTCACATTGACCTGAGAGGGCAGTGGTTTAACCGATCATCTTTGCCTTTGCCAGCCTCAGGATAGTGCTCCAGTCTCTGGAGTGGGGCATGAAAACCTGCAGGTTCAGGTGACCGTGTTACTGAGGCTGTTTATTCTTTCCTGGGATGTGGGTGTCACTGACAAGACCAGCATTTGTTCTCCATCCCTAACTGCCCTGAAACTGAGTGGCTTGCTCGGCCTTTCAAATGGCAGGTAAGGGTCAGCCACATTGCTGGAGTCCTGGCAGAGTCAGACATCTACAACAGGTCTACAAGAACAAGGCCCTTTGGCCCAATGAGCCAAAGCCAGTCAAAACAACCACCTCACCATTCTAATTCCATGTTCCAGCATTCGGCCTGTAGCCCTGTATACCTTGGCATCACAGTTTCACATCGAAATACGTCAATGTTATGGGAGAGTTTCTGCCCCAACCACCCTTACAGGGAGTGAGCCCCAGACTGTCACCACCCTCCGGGTCAAAATGTGTTTCCTTATCTTCCCTCTTAACATTTGGCCATTTATCTTTAATCTGTACCTCTCCGGTCATTAATCATGACGCAACCCCATGTCACCAAGTCTCCCTTATTGACACATGAACAGTCCTTAACTGTAATGCCTCATAGAGAGTCGGGCACCGGAGGCTTAGGGTTTCTGACACTCAGCCTGTTTATGTCAGTGAGGATTCTCCCTGTTATATCCTGGTAACGATTTGAGTTTTCCGTGTGAAACCCAGTTGGAAATTTTAATAGCACTGAATTTTCCACACACTCCCACCTCTCTTGATGCTCACCCTTCTCTGGTTAATTCTTCCCATTTCCTTCCCCTCTCTGAGTTAATTCCATTTCAGTAAAATCTGTGATAATTCCATGGAGGATGTGCACGAGAAACTGCCACAGAGAATCTCCCAGCCCTTCAAGATTTGCAACAAGCCTGGACTGTGCCCTTGTGTACCTTGCCTGAAGGACTCCATGTGATCTGTCAGCCTCCATCCCAGCCTGATAACCATCTCGGACATTGGAAGGATATGCCCAAGGAGCAGGTTAACATGGTGCAAAAAGCCTTTCAGCTGAAGCTTCAGTGTTTACGCTCAGTGTGCATTATCACTTGCTAATTGCTCTCCTTTTACATGATAATGAGGAAAGAACTCTTGTTGGTGCAGTTTTTTTTTAATCATCTCAGAATATTCAAAGCTGTGAGCATAGAGCAGTCACATTCACGGACAAGATGGTGACGTCCCACAGACAGTAAACGAATGACAAAACAAATCTGTTTTGTTGGCACTAGTTGAATATTGAGCAGGACTCCCGAGTGAATCTCTTCAGAATCGGATCTTGTCGAGCCCCCTGAGGTGGGGTTGGGGGTGGTCGGGGTGTGGTGGTGGTGGAGCCTCAAATGATGGTGCCAGAGACTGTGCAACTTTCAGTAGTGCACCACAGTCTCGGCCTGGATTCTGTTCTCTCATTTCTGAGGTGGCTTTCAATCCGATGACCATTTTGACGATGAGGCAGGAACATTGTCCATGGAGCCACGGTCAGTAACAATGTAAACTGTGTGGCTCTGAAGGCCTGAGTTTGCATCTCAGCTTGGAAGGATATCAGCTCATTCATCAAATCTGTTTCTGCCCCTCTGCAGGCTGACCAGGCTGCCTGTGCCTTTCCAACACTCCCACGTTTCCTCTTGTGCCACAGCTCATTCTCCTGAGGGATAGTTGTGCTCGGAGTCGAAAAGTGTGGTGCTGAAAAAGCACAGCAGGTCAGGCAGTTGTGCTCAGGCCGTGGACATGGCCTTGTCCCTCTGTCAGATCCTCTTCGAGAAACTCATGGCTCACTACCGCCCTCTGCAGGACAGTGAGGAAGGGCAACAAGGAAGGATAGAGATGGAGACGTGGAGCTTCAAATACTGGTCTTTGCACTTTGGGGGCATGCTTTGATGGCTGTTTGTTAGATCTCTGCGTATGATTTTTTTTGCTGATCCCACTGCTAATCCGAAGGACACTCCACCTTGCAGTCTGACAAACCAGATTCACCACCTTGCAGTCTGACAAACCAGGTTCACCCATTTCAAGGCTCTGTTTCTGGGCAAGGCTCCAGTCTTTCAAAGAGATGAATTCAAGCTTCACCAGTTTGATCATTTGAATTATATGCCATTTATTTTGATTTCTCCTGGTATGGGGTGGGCGTTGACGTGTCGGTTATTTGTTGCCCTTCCCAAATTGTCCTGGAGATGGCGATGGTGAACCATGTAATATCTGGGAAGCAACTGACAGGTCATTCCCACTGGAATCCACTGGAATGACTGCGGGTTTGTTCACGGGCTAATGGAAGGAGTCATTACCCATACTCCTCAGCTGCATTGCAAGTACTCTATAGTTACTGGAAGGCAGCTGGATCACTGTGCCCGCACAATACAAAGTCAGAAGGCACACAACAACAGGCTCTAGCTTAACAGGTTCATTTGAAATCACAAGTTTTCGAAGCACTGCTCCTTCGTCAGGTGTTCCCCAGTCCACCATCGGTACCCCCACATTACTGAACATTACAAATAACTGGGGCTCTGCGAGGATCCAACTGGCTCAATCTTAGAGAGTACAGCTCTCGAATCAGGATGCCACAATGAAAATGCCCTGCATGCTATGATATATCAAAAAGAAATACATTGATGTGACTTTAGATTGTCTTCAGATTGTGCTTTTTTTTCATTCTGTGATACACGTAGATTCCTGAATAATGGCTCATGCCCGAAACATCGATTCTCCTGCTCCTTGGATGCTGCCTGACCTGCTGCACTTTCCAGCAACACATTTTCAGCTCTGATCTCCAGCATCTGCAGTCTTCACTTTCTCCCCCTACACGTAGACTATGTCAGTATTGGGTATCACAAAGTATGTTTCCTCCATTAAACACTTTCCAACACACCCTGTCCATCTTGCTTTACTCCTTATTGACTCTTCTACAATTGTCCCTGTTCCCTCACTCCGTCCCAGTCCCAGAGGGATTGATGGCCGGAGTTCATGCCCCCGCACTGTGTGAAGGTTGGTGTGAAGTGAGGCCAGTGTGTTGGAGCTTGGGCTCCTGCCTCAGGCCCAGGTGTAGGGGTCTGTTCAACAATCTGCACATTGTCCTTTTCCTCTTTCTGAATGAACTGGATCAAGTTGCAGTAACGAGCTGGCGACAAGGTGTCTTGTCAAAAATGTTCCCAGCATTGGACACAGAACTAGATTAGTCACAGGAGTCAAAGGGTAGCAATGGAAGAACGGTTTTCAGAATGGTGGGCTGTGACTAGTGATATTCCACGGGGATCAGCGGTGGGAACTCTCCTGTTCATGATCTCCATAAATGATTTGGAGCAAAGCGTAGCTGGTCTAATTAGTAAGTTTATGGTTGATACAAATATTGGTAGAGTTGCAGATAATGAGAAGGATTGTCAGAGGATACAGCAGGATATTAGATCAGTTGGATGCATGAACAGAAAAATGGCAAATGTAGTTTAATCCAGACAAATGTGAGATGATGCATTTTGAAAGGTGATGTACAGGTGGGAATTATACAGTGAATGGCAGAATCCTTTGGAGTATTGATATGCAGAGGGATCTGGGTGTATATGTTCACAGATCACTGAAGGTGGCAGCACAGGGAGGTAAGGCAGTAAAAAAGGCTGATGACCTGCTTGCCTTCATTGGAAGGGGCATTGAGTATAAGGATAGACAAGTTATGCTGCAGCTTTATTGAACATTAGTTTGGCCACACTTGGAATATTGCATACAGTTCTGGTCACCACACTACCAGAAGGATGTGGATGTTTTGAAGACGATGCAGAAAATGTTCATCAGGATATTGTCTGGTATGGTGAATAGTAGTCCTGAAGAAAGGTTGGATAGACTGGGTTTGCTTTCACTGGAATGCGGAAAAATGAGGCGTGTCCTCTGCTGTTTGTAATTTTTATTCATGATTTGGAAGAGGGAGTTGAAGGGTGGGTCAGTAAATTTGCAGATGATACGAAGATTGGTGGAGTTGTGGATAGTGAGGAGGGCTGTTGTCAGCTGCAAAGGGACTTAGATATGATGCAGAGGTGGGCTGAGGAGTGGCAGATGGAATTCAACCCTGTCAAGGGTGAGGTTGTCCATTTTGGAAGGACAAATAAGAATGCTGAATACAGGATTAACAAAAGGGTTCTTAGTAAGGTAGAGGAGCAGAGGGATCTTGGGGTCTATGTTCATAGCTCTTTGAAGGTTGCCACTCAGGTGGATGGAGCTTGTAAGAAGGCTTATGTTGTATTCGCATTCATTAGCAGAGGGATTGAATTCAAGAGTCGTGAGGTGATGTTGCAGCTGTACAGGACCTTGGTAAGGCACATTTGGAGTACTGTGTGCAGTTCTGGTCACCTCACTTGAGGAAAGATGTGGAAGCTTTGGAGAGGGTGCAAAGGAGATTTACCCGGATGTTGCCTGGAATGGAGAAAAGGTCGTACGAGGAAAGGTTGAGAATGCTAGGCCTTTTCTCATTGGAACGGTGAAGGATGGGGGATGACTTGATAGAGGTTTATAAGATGATTGGGGAATAGATAGAGTAGACAGTCAGAGACTTTTTCCCTGGGTACAACAGAGTGTTACAAGAGGAAATAAATTTAAGGTGAAGGGTGGAAAGTATAGGGGGATGTCAGGGGTCGGTTATTTACCCAGAGAGTGGTGAGGGCATGGAATGCGCAGCCTGTGGGAGTGGCAGAGTCAGAATCATTGGTGACCATTAAGCGACAATTGGATGGGTACATGGATAGGTGCTTAAGCTAGGACAAATGTTCGGCACAACATGGTGGGCCGAAGGGCCTGTTCTGTGCTGTATTGTTCTATGTTCCATGTCCTGATCGAAGTTTATAAAGTTGTGAATGGGATATGTAGAGTGGAGAATATGAGGCTTTTTTTCCCCCAGGGTGGAGGGGTCAATTATTGGGGAACAGAGGTTCAAGGGGCGGGGGAATTTAATACAGCACAGGAACAGGCCCTTCGGCCCTCCAACCCTGTGCTGATACATTTTGCCCTTCCATACTGAAACTGTCTTCACCTACAGGATTCATATTCCTCTATTCCCTACCTATTCATGCATTAGAGCAGGTATTTCTTGAATACTTCTATTGTGTCTGCTTCCACCCCTTCCTCTGACAGTGTGTTCCAGGCACTCAACTCCCTTTGTGTGAAATATTTGCCTCGAGCATTTCTTTTATCTATTGCCTCACACATCTATTGTTCCTTGTTCTTTGGTCCCTGCTGTTGAATTGGATTCTCGGGAGCCAGCTCCGTATGAAGAGCCTGTTCTCATTCTTTTGTTGGAGTTCATGGGGCAGCTGCTGCTTCCTTGCTACGTCACTGATCAAACCAACAATGGGGAAAGCCTCTTGATATTTTAAATACACTGTCTGCAGGAAAATGTTTGGCTGAGGTTTTAATATTGTTTAATAAGATAATGACATCAACACACCAGTGTTGTTTACGGCTGAGAACATTTAACATCATGGACCAAGTTTTAAATGGACCCTCACTCGTGATAATACAGTTTTCAATGTTTCTCTGCCCTTACGTGTTGTGAAGAGGTTTGCAAACATGTTTTGATGAGGACAGTGCATCTTCAACACCGTATGACGGAGTGGGTGGCTGTTTGAATTCTTGTTTGTGATAATAGAGTTTTAAATGTGTCAATGTTACTTTCCCCACTCTCTGGGGGAGTGTCGCTGTCACTATCCCTACCCCACCCTTCACTCTCGGGGTGATACCATTTTTAGCAACCTTTCTGTCTGAGAATGTCCCTGTTCTTGTCCCCCTCTCTCAGGGATGGGGTGGATGTTTCACATGCACCTGGTTTGTTAGTTCCATTCACTCTCTTGTGAAATAGATAATTCCTGTTTTACTCCGGTATCAGTGAGTTAAAGCCCGGCACAGTCCACCCTTCATCTACATCATATCTCAGGGCCTAATGTTGGTCAGTCCTGTCTGGCTCCAGAACAATCCCACCACTTCCTGCAGTTTTCCTTCTTTCCTATCTTTACTGAACACCTTGTATCCAGGAATCCCTAGTCCCGCCCGATCTCTGTTAGAGCCACAGCATCTGATTTCCACTTGGCAATCTGTGTCTGTAACTCCCCAAAACTGTATTATTGACCCATTTCAGTCTGTTTCCCATCAGTCAGGGTCTTTCATTGGCAAAGGTTGCATTTAACGAATCTCAATGATTGTGGAGACCTGGTGAAGTTGGGAAAAATCAGAAGGAACAGTTGCACTATTTGCAACAACCGGTACCCGGGACTCCAGGGGGCCCGTTGTGCTCGGGTCTGGGACTGGGGAGCAAGAGCATGGCCTGTAATCTCTGGTCTCTGTCCCTGATTGGTGGGTCCTCTCTGATGGAGACCATTGTCAAATCCATTGTCAAGATCGCCACCTGCTGACCTGGAGAAGCAAGAACATGCAGTGCTTGTGGGAATAATCTGAATGTGATCAGAGGACATGGTCAAAAATCATACGACACCAGGTTATAATCCAATTGGTTTATTATAAGACACAAGCTTCGCCCCTTATTCAGGTGCTCAGGGGAGCAAACAAGGAGAATTTAATCAACAGAGAAAACAAACTCTGCTGTTCATTTCCTTCTCGGTTGACTCCGTTCTCCTAAATGACATGAACAAGAGACAAGGCAAGAATAAAGAATATAAGGACACCACCAGTGACGGCCTGAAATTCATAAGAAACCTCACCCAGCACTTCGATGTAAAGTAAGAGTATGTGAACAATACTTAGTGACAATATTTTCCTGCTTTTTCAGTTTTTAGCATCGATTCAAAGCAGAAAGAGTCTTTCTTTCTCCTTCCCTCCTTGAAACTCTAACTGAGATGATCAAACCCAGCCCAGTTCATGTGACGGGCTGAGGAATTGTCTAATGATTGAGAGAGGGGACTGGGTCAGGATTCCCTAGAATTCAGAAGGCTGGGATGAGATGTCACTGAAACATTTAAAATTCTCCAGGGCCCTGACAGGGTAGATTTTGAAAGGGTGAACCCTTACCTGGGGATTCTAAAGCAGAGTCCCAGTCTGGGAATAAGGGGTTAGACATTTTGATCAGAGATGAGGAATGGGTGGCACAGTGGCTGGCATCACTGCCTCACAGCGCCAGGGTCCTGGGTTTGATTCCACCTTCAGGCAACTGTCTGTGTTGAATTTGTATGTTCTCCCTGAGTCTGAATGGGTTTCCTCCGGGTGCCTCAGTTTCTTCTCTCAGTCCAGAGATGTGCAGGTTAGCTGGATTGGCCATCGAAGTGTAGGGTTAGGAGAGAGGGCTGGTTCTGGGTGAAATGCTGCTTGTACTTGATGGGCTGAATGGCCTTCTTCCATACCGTAGGGATTCTATGATTCTGTGTTGCTATGGGTCTGGAGTCATATGTCAGTCAGGATGGGCAAGGACAGCAATCTGATGGACATTAGTGGGCCCGATGGGGTTCTCCCCCAACAATGGTCGTCATTAGACTCTTAACTCCAGAGTCTTTTTGGATTTAAAATTCCACTCCATACATTGCCAGGATTTAGATTAGATTCCCTGCAGTATGTAAACAGGCCCTTCCATTGAACAAGTCCACACCGACCCTCCGAAGAGTAACCCACCCACACTCATTCCCCATATTTACCCCTGACTATGGGCAATTTAGCGTGACCAATTCACCTAACCTGCACATCTTTGGACTGTGGGAGGAGACCGGAACACCCGGAGGAAACCCATGCAGACACAGGGAGAATGTGCAAACTCCATAAAAGGCAGTCACCTGAGGCTAAAGTCGAACCTGGGATTCTGGTGCTGTGAGGCAGCAGTGCTAACCACTGTACCACCGTGCTGCCCCACGGTGATCCCAGATCCCTCAGAACATTACTTGGCTCTTGTGATTAAGAATCTAGTTCAAAGTTTGTGAGAAGATTTGTAGCTCGGGTGCTTGTTGTTGTGGTTCTGTTCGCCGAGCTGGGAGTTTTTGTTGCAAACGTTTCGTCCCCTTTCTAGGCAACATCTTCAGTGCTTGGGAGCCTCCTGTGAAGCGCTTCTGTGCTGATTCCTCCGGCATTTATACTGGTTTGAATCTGCCGCTTCCGGTTGTCAGTTGCTGTTCGCTGCAGTGGCCGGTATATAGGGTTTAGGTCGATGTGTCTGTTGATAGAATTTGTGGAGGAGTGCCATGCCTCTAGGAATTCCCTGGCTGTTCTCTGTTTGGCCTGCCCTATAATAGTGGTGTTGTCCCAATCAAATTCATGTTGTTTGTCATCTGAGTGTATGGCTACTAGGGATAGCTGGTCGTGTCGTTTCGTGGCTAGTTGGTGTTCATGAATGCGGGTTGTTAGCTGTCTTCTTGTTTGTCCTATGTAGTGTTTTGTGCAGTCCTTGCATGGGATTTTGTACACTACGTTGGTTTTGCTCATGCTGGGTATCGGGTCCTTTGTCCTGGTGAGTTGTTGTCTGAGAGTGGCTGTTCGTTTGTGTGCTCTTTTGAGTCCTAGTGGTCGCAGCAGTCTGGTTGTCAGTTCAGAAATGCTCCTGATGTATGGGAGTGTGGCCAGTCCTTTGGGTTGTGGCATGTCCTCATTTCATTGTCTTTCCCTTAGGCATCTGTTGATGAAATTGCGCAGGTATCTGATTTTGGTGAATACCTTGTATGGGTGTTCTTCTTCCTCTTTTTGTAGTTCTGGTGTGCTGCAGTGTGTTGTGGCCCTTTTGAATAATGTCCTGATGCAACTTCGTTTGTGTGTGTTGGGGTGGTTGCTTTCATAGTTCCTGTACCAATAAAGCTGTGCCACCCCACTTGATTCTGGGCAATAAATGCTGACATAGCAAGTGACGCCCAATCCAGTAAATGAATTAAGAAAAGATCAGTCAAGTTCTGGATAGGACTGTGATGGGTTACTCCCCACTTGCCTGGATGGGTGCTGCTCCAAAAATGATCAAGAAGCTTGATATCTTCCAGTACAAAGCAGCCTGCTTGATTGGCACCACATCAATAAACATAAACTCCCTCCACCACTGATGCTCAGTAACAGCGGTGTGCACCATCTACAAGATGCACTGCAGGAATTCACACCAAGTCTCTTGAGACAGCACTTTCCAAACCCACATCATTTCCATGTAGAAGGACACAAAACACGACCAAAAACAAGTTCCCCTCCAATCCACATAGAATCTTGATTTGAAAATGTATTACCGTTCCTCCAGTGTCGCTGGATTAAAATCCTGAAATTCCTTCACGAAGAGCATTGTGGGTGTATCTACAGCACATGGACTGCAGTGGTTCAAGAAGGCGGCTCACCACCACCTTGCAAAGGGTAGGATTGTGGCTCAGTGGTCAGTGCTGCTACCTCACAGCACCAGGGACTTGGGTTCAATTTCACCCTGGGATGACTGTCTGTGTGGAGGTTGCACATTTTCCCCATGCCTGTGTGGGTTTCTTCCACACAGTCCATAGATATGTTGGTTAGGTGGATTAGCTATGCCAAATTGCACATAGTGTCGAAGGATGTGTTGGCTGGGTGGGTTGGCCATAGGAAATGCTGCAGTACAGGAATGGAGTCAGTCCAGATGGGATGCTGTTTGGTGGGTTGGTGTAGATTTGATGGGCTGAATGACCAACTTCTACACTGTATGATGATTCCATGATTCACAAGACAACACAGAATGTGTAATAAACGCTGGCCCAGATAGCAACACCGATGTCCTCAGAGTGAGTTTTAAACAAAAAGACCATCCTCACTGCTTACTATTCCATCAGTCTTTGTGTCAATGTGGAACTGATTCTCATTATTACATACAGTAAGTAGTTAAGGCCTCACCACAGATTCCTTGTGGAACACCACATGTCACTTTCTTTCCCTGTTGTCTGTCACTAAACCAGCCTCCAAACCAAGTCAAACATTCATCTTCAATCCCATGGGTTTTAATTTTGATCAGCAGACTGTTTTGCGGGAAATTATCAAGTACTTCTGAACTTGCTGGCCTATCGACTATTTAGTTTATGCATTTGGTTCATTAGTCAGAACCTACCCATCACAAATCTATGGGGGCTATTTCCAATTCTCTACATGTTCATTCTCTCGGCTGTTAATTATAGATTCCAATGAAACCCTCAAAAGAGATGTTAGATTGACCAGGATAAAATTTCCTTGGTTCCCGCTCTCATCTTTCTTGAACCCATGAAGTTACAGCAAGACATTTTCCAAATTAAAGGAATGGTTGCTGCTTTGGAACCTAACGGGAAAAGCCTCTGAAACTTCTCCCCCCCTCCCCCTCCCTTTAAACCCCTGAGGTCCTGAAGATCTGTCAGCCTTTAGAGCTGCTCGCTTTCCAATGCTGTTTTCTGGCATGTATCAAGTTTTGCAAATTCCAGTCTTCAATTGTGGCAGGACCTCCCTGGCAAGGAAGCTGCATTATCCCGTTCCTTGACTGTGAAGACTGACATAACTAATTATTGTAAATATCAGCCATTCCCTGAGTCTCATTCATGGAATTCCCAGATTGTTTTTAAAGGGCTCACATTGCACCGGAGCCCCATGATTTTCTAATTTTTGTGTAAAACATTTGTGTTATTCTTGTGACCCCTTGCAGGTCTCTTTCTCAATCACTTTTCTGTAACTCTTGCTTCCTTTTTGTCTTCCTTTGCAGTTCTTCATATCTTCCTTCAGTTGCCTGAATTCTCGATGATATTCCCACATTCGAGTGTTCTCGCCTTCAGTTTTCTGTTTTCTCTCACTTATTTTATCAGCGACGATGTGCTAACAAGTGGGGACCTGCTCCATACTGAGCTGAATACATTGTTAACCATCTCCCCATCTCATTGGGAGTCTGATCTGACAATTGTGGCTGACACCAATCTCTGCTGCATTCTGTTTTCTGGGAGGTGGGTGTCACTGGCATCGATCAGCATTTGTTACCCAAGACTAATTGCCCTTGAACTGCTGGCCTTGCTGTGGCCTCTCAGAAGGCACCTTAGAGTTAACCAGATTGCTGTGGGGCTGGAGTCACATGAGGTCCAGACTGGGTAAGGCTGAGGCTGGACAGCATTCAGGGATCATTATCGTGGTCACCATTAATGAGGCTTGCTTTGTGATTTGAATTCAAATTCCAGCATTTGTCACTGGAGGAGATAGTACAGTTCGATAGATTGTGGCAGGACCTCTGTTTTTTATCTCACTGAAAGACAACAGCTCCCTCAGTTTGCAGTGTCAGCCTTGACTGTGTGCTCAACATAGGAATTAGGAGCAGGAGGAGGCAATTCAGCCCTTCGATCCCTCTCCGCCATTTAACATGACTGTGGCTGATCTTATCCTGGTCTCAACTCCACTCTCCTGCCTGCTCCCCATCGCTCTTTATCTCACTTTTCATCAGAAACACATCGTTCTTGAGCCTGTTGATTGATTCTGCCTCCACTGCACTCTGGGGCATTGAGTTTCACAGATTCACAACCCTCTGGGAGAAGTAGTTTCTCCTCATCTCAGTTCTGAACCTACAGCCTCTCACTCCATATCGATGACCTCTTGTTCCAGACTGTCCCACAAGGGGGAGCATCTATTCAACGTCCTCCTTATCAATCCTCTTTCACATTTTCTATCCCTCCACCAGATCCCTCCTCATTCTTTTGAACTCCAGTGAGTACAAGCCCAAGCTCTTTAACTGCACCTCATGGGACAGCCCTTTCATCCCTGGGATCAGTCTGGGGAACATGCTCTGAACAGCCTCCAGTGCTGAAGGACTCTATGATCAAAATAGACTCCCCAAAGCTTATGAGACAGAGGTGACAGTGCTCCCACTGACCAGGTTCTAGTTTGTACAGGGCTCTGCTCTCAGCTGGATGGTTGGGAGTTGGAGCTGATTGTAAGCTGTATATTGGAGAGGGGTAAGCAATCTTTCTGATCAAAGCCTCCAGAAATGTGAAGGGGTAATTTATGAGCAATTCAGAGCAATGATCTACTCAGTTATTTTGACTCCTGGGGCCTGCTGAGTACTAAACCTCAGCATTTAGGGATTGCTGAGAAATATCTTCATTGACTTGGACATTAATTGTACTTTTCAGGTTCCACAGTTTAATGAAGAGCCCAGAAGATTATAGCTTTGGGTTATTTCCCGATCTCATTGTTGCTGTCTACAAGGCTGTGAAGGACACAGAGTGGAAGAAGTACTTTCCAAAAAAATAGGGGCTGCTCCTGTCTTCAAAGGGTTGCCATCTCTTGAGTGGATATGACACAGAACCACATGCTTCAGGGCTAGAATGGAAAGAAGGAACTTGCATTTGTAACACAGAATCCCTATAGTGTGGAAGTCGGCCATTCAGCCCATTGACTCCATACCTCCCCTCCGAAGGTCATTCTATCTCGACCCCTATCCTATCTCTGTATGTTCCAATGGCTACTCCACCAAGCCTGCACATTGCTGTACACTCTGGGCAATTTAGCATGGCCAATTTATCGAGACTGCAGATCTTTAGACTGTGGGAGGAAACCAGAGCACCCAGGGAAAGTCCACGCAGACACAGGGAGAATGTGCAGACTCCACACAAACCCACCTGAGGCAGTTCCCTGGCACAGTGAGGCAGCAGTGCTAACCACTGAGCCATCGCGCTGCCTATTATTGCTTGCTGTAATGTCTGTTTCATGACTTGTAATTTATTTTATTGTTTTAAATAAACCAACTCACAGAGTTAATGGATTGATTATGGGACCATTATCTTTCACCTCACAGTGAAAGGCTGGAGCAAACACTGTGCCGATGAGGCCTATTGCACAAGCAGCTTAATCTGCAGGTAGAAAATACGAGTGGCAGTCTTTGCTTGTGCGAAGGTGTGTGAGGCAACATATGGGCAAGGAACAAAAGTAGGCCACTCGGCCCTTTGAACCTGCTCCCCTATTCAATAAGATCGTAGTTGATCTGGTTTTAACATCAACTCTACATTCTCCGATAATGTACCATCCCTTCAGTCATGAAGAATCTATCTACCTCTTCCTAGGGTAAATATAGGGTCGGGAAATCGGTCTGGATTAGTTACTCTTCGGAGGGTTTGTGTGGACTTGTTGGGCTGAAGGGCCTGTTTCCACACTGGATGGGTTCTCAATTCTGCATCCACTGCCTTTTAAGGAAGGGAATTCCAAAGACTGACAAGTCTGAGAGGAAAAACGTGTTTCTGAATCTCTGTTTTGATTGGACTCTCCCTTAATTTTAAACTGTGATCCCTAGTTCTGGATTCTCCCACAAGAGGAAACATCCTTTCCACATCCACCCGGTCAAGGCCCCTCAGGATCTTGCTTGTTTCAATGAAGCCTTGCATTCAGTTTCTCCTCACAACACACCATAATGCTCTATGAGCTTTCCCGATGACTTGCTGTACCTACAAACTAACCTTCTGTGATTAATGCACAGAGACCCAGATATGGTTCTGGGGACACAGGCTCAAATCCCACCATGGCAGACGGGGGAATTTAAATTCAATTAAAAAGTCTGCAATTAAGAATCTAACAATGACCATGAATCCCTGTTGTTTGTCAGGAAAACCCATCTGGTTTACTAACGTCCTTTAGGGAAGGAACTGCCATCCTTCCCTGGTCTGGCCTACATGAGAATCCAATCCCACAGCAATGTGGATGACTGTTAACTGCCCTCTGGGGCAATTAGGGGTGGGCAATAAATGCTGTCCTAGTCAGTGACACCCTCATCCAGTCAATGAATGAAAAAGAAAAATCTGACTATAATAATCGACGAGGATTAAAGTCATTTGTAATGAATGAGCAGCCTTTGTTACAGGCCCTCATTATCCCCTGATTTATTCTCTTTCCCACCATAAAGCTACTGTTAGGAAGCATGGAGACTATTCCCACCAGCTCTTGGATCTCTTCCCTATTTGTGCTGCTTTCCAGAACACAAGCATCTTCCTGCTCCAGCCTCCATTCCTCACCCTCACACTGTTCTCCCTCTCTCCACTCCTGACCTCTCACACTGTTCTGCAGCCTCCGCTCCTCACCCAGACCTGTTTAAGACCAGGGGTCATAAGATTAAGGAGAAAGTATGTTTTGACCCAGTGTGTGGTAGCTATGTGGAACATGCTGCCTGAGAGGGTGGTGCAGGCTGAAAATCTCACAACCTTTAAAATACATTTGGAAGAGCACTTTTATTTCCAGGAGACAGTAGGCTCCAGACAACTGCGAGTAAATGGGATTAGTGTAGTTTAGTGTGTGGTGGTTGGCATAGACTTGGTGGGCCGAAGGGCCTATTTCTGTGCTGTGTGACTCTCGAACCTGGCTCCCTGGCTCTGTGAGGCAGCAGTGCTGTGTCGCCCATATTGAGGGAGGCACACAACAAAATCAGCTCAAGGGATTCCTGTTTTTGAAAGCCCCACCGCCACATCACCCAGTTAGCAAATTAAAACAAAGGATGGGTTATAAGCACAGCTCCCTGCCGGGGTGGTGAAGGGGAGGTGTGGTCACTGGTCAGATAACAAAGACATAGGAAGAGAGGGAGTGGACCCAATTAAAATGGAAGGGGAGTGGTGTGGGGGGTATCTGTGAATGGATACTTACCCATCTGACAGAGTGCCCTCCACCTGGCAATCTATTTTACGCAATGTAGAAACATAGAGGATAGGAGCAGGAGTAGGCCATCGGCCCCTCCAGCCTGCTCTGCCTCTCAATATGATTGTGGCTGATCATGGAGCACATTACTGTAATCCCTCCCTACCCCGTATGCCTTGGTTCCTTCGCCACAAGAGCTGTCTCTACCTCCTTCTTGAAAACATAATGTTTTGGCCTCAACCACTTTCTGTGACAGAGAATTCCACAGGCTCACCACTCTCTGGGTGAAGACATTTTTCCTCATCTCTGTCCTATAGAGTTTACCTCTTAACCTTAAACTATGAACCTGGTTCTGGACTTCCCCACCATTGGGAACATCCTTACTCCATTTGACTTGTCTCACATCCTGTTCCAATTTTACAGCTGTCTCCAAGATTCCCTTCCTTCATCCTTCTAACCTCCAGTGAACACAATCCTCACCAACTCAACCTCTTCTTATACGTCAGTCCTGCCATCACAGAAATCAAATAGCATTCAGTCATTAATATTACTCAGCCCATTGTGGAATGTCGTGGAAATTAAATTGACTCGACTTAGCTATTAGCAAGAGCAACCAAAAAGAGCTTTATTAATTTTTTTTAACCTCTGCATTGCAGGGGGACCACATGCACTTGACAAAAATGCCTTGTGCAAGGGGCCTGAGCATAATTCAGATATTCTCCTTATCCTGTTTCTTATCACACTCTCAAGGACAAAGACTGTGAAGATTTGAGTTGTTATTCTTTTCATTCCCTTGTTGTGGACAGACTGTTCTTATATTTTTCTCTTGTTGAATATTTACAAAGTTCCTCAGAGAGAAGCTGTCCCTCGACTGCATACTTCAGCAAAGTGTCAGAGAGTTTTAATTTTGGTCAAGCACTGTCTTTCAGGTTTCAGAGTAAATGGATTTCAGAGTAAATGTTAATTTTGTTAATTTTCCATTACATGGAACACAGGCTTTGTAGGTCAGAGTTAGAAGACAATCATTGCCAGTTCTAGAATTCGGGCTTCAGGTGCAGTAATCTCAATGGAATCATTGGATACTATTTTACAGCAGCAGAAAGATGGGAGGTGTAGATGGAGGGTGCAGACAGCAGTGTAGACAGTGGGTGTAGATGGTGGGTGCAAACAGAGGGACTAGACAGTGGCTGTGGATACTGGGTGCAGATAGTGGGTACAGACGGTGGTGCAGACCGAGGGTGCAGATGGTGGGAGCAGATGGTGTTGTAGACAGAAGGTCCAAACGGTAGTTGCAGATGGTGGTGTAGACAGTAGTGTAGACAAGAGCAATATCTTGCGTTGTGACCACATTGGTGGCTGTGTGGAATCACACAGAGAGCAGCCAGTGAGCCTGACACAGTCAGGGACACCCCCTGGTGCTGAAGATCATGCTGTTACCGACAAAGGTTGCATTTCAACTGAAACTGCACTTCCTCCCTACACACTCCCCTCTTGTCACCACATGCCTCACAACAATCCCTGGAGATGCCAGGCAGCACCCTGTGCTCTCGCTCAGTCTCCAATGACCTTGACCCTCCTCCCAAGCACTTACTTGGGCCTTCACTGAAGGTTGAGCCATTTCCTCTGACCCTTGATCATTGATTTGCCATCTTGGAACTGTCTAATATAGTCACCATTAACCTGTACCACCCTCTCAGCTTGGAGCGTAGATTGATACAGCACAGAAAAGGCCCTTTGGCCCATTGAGTCTGCCCTGGCATAACTACTGCTAAAGGGACTCTAATCCCAAGTTCCTGCACTTATCCCAAATCCTTGCATGTTATGATATTTAAATGTTGTAAGGTTTCAAGCCTTCACTACCTTCCCTGGCAGAGGGTTGTGTGTTTATAATTCATATCACGTCAGGCTCAAAGAGTTTAATAAAAGCTCCTGTTCTTTCATGTACAGTATGGTGGCTCAGTGGTTAGCACTACTGCCTCACAGCACCAAGGACCTGGGTTCGATTCCAGTCTGAGGTGACTGTCTTTGTGGAGTTTGCACGCTCCCCCTGTGTCTGTGTGGGTTTCCTCCGTGTGCTCCAGTTCCCTCCCACAATCCAAAGATGAGCAGGTTATGTGAATTGGCCATTCTAAAATTGCCACAGTGATCAAGAATCTGTCAGTCAGGGGAATTGTTGAGTAAAAGGGTAGGGGAATGAGTCTCAGGGAGTCTGTCTTCAGAGGGTTGGTGTTGGCTTGTTGGGCCAAATGGCCTGTTTCCACACTGTGGAGTCTGTGACAGTCCATTCCAGATTCCCATCACCCAGAATGAACATCTTATTTCCCAAATCTCATTTGTGATGTTCATAATGAAACCATTCATTTTATCTTGTCTCGTTTAGCTCTTGTGCTCCTTGTTCAATAAATGTTTTTTTTTCAATAAAATATAAGTTCCTTGATGGGCTGTTAACCTTGTCCAATCAGGGAGCCCCGGCTGACAGATAAAAAGGGGAGTGTCAGAAGGACTGATACTCTGGGACCTGACTCTGAATAACAACCTGCCAACCAACCCCCTCCTTCTGTCACCCTCAACCTCCCCATGCTTACTCTTGATGCCCCTTTGACCCAGCCTGTTGCTGCCTTTGGGAGAGGTTGGCCTTCCTTCCATTCCTAATGAAGAGCTTATGCCAAAAGCATTGATTATCCTGCTCCTCAGATGCTGCCTGACCGGCTGCGGTTTCCCATCAACACACTCTTGACCCTGATCTCCACCATCTGCAGTCTTCACTTTCTCCTTCCCTCCAGCACCAGGAAAGTGGACATCATCCCAGAGGAGCATCGTCCCACTTGCTCATTACAGACAGAGATGACTGGTGGTGTGTTTAACCTGAAGGTCACCACAGCTGAGGCAGGGGGAGTGAAGGTGGCACCTTCATGGTGGTAGCACCCTTCATTAATCCACTGCAATCCCTCTTGGGGCTGCAAGAATTCAACCTCACTCACTGCTCTCCTCCCTGTAAGGTAATATTACTGCATCTAGTTTAGAGCTTATTGACCATTGAAATACGACTATGGCTAGTCAGCATTGGCTGAGCAGACAGCCACTACTGCAATGATTCCAGCTCCAGAAAATCCCCTTGTAATTGGGAGCACATTAGGGAGCACAGTGTGCACTGCCTCTGAAATCCCTCCCTTACTGAGAATATACTCTCAGTATTCACCTTTCTCAGCTGCCATCTCAATTTCACTGTAAATTCTGTGAACTATGATCCTGCCCCATTAGCTGCCTGATGAAGGAGCAATGCTCCGAAAGCTTGTACTTCCAAAGAAACCTGTTGGACTATAACCTGGTGTTGTGTGATTTTTAACCTTGGCCACCTCAATGAGCTGCCATCTCAGACTGAGGTGTTTTTCTTTCGAGATTTGACAACATTAAAGCCTAATCTTCAATCCCCATCACAAAGGCCATTCTCCCCCCATCACTCAGAGACAAATACCTCAGAGACACCGACAGGCAGCACAGAGTAACATACTCACACTCATTGAGATACAGAGTTAAAAATCACACAACACCAGGTTATAGTCCAATAGGATTAATTGGAAGCACACTCGCTTTCGGAGCGCCACTTCATCATCAGGTGGTTGTGGAGGACACTCCCTTGATGAAGGAGCGGCGCTCCGAAAGCTAGTGTGCTTCCAATTAATCCTATTGGACTATAACCTGGTGTTGTGTGATTTTTAACTTTGTACACCCCAGTCCAACACCAGCATCTCCAAATCATTGCACTGCCTACAGCCAGTGCAGAATAACACAGATACACACACACACACACACAAACACACACACAGACACCTACAGGCAACACTGAGTAACACACACAGAGAGTCAGGCAGCACTGAGTAACATGCTCCATGCTGCCTGTAGGTGTCTCTCTGAATAACACACCCACACTCAGAGTGACACCTACAGGCAGCATTATGTAGTACACTCACACTCAGAGGGACACGCAGCCTGCACTGTCAGTGATTGACCTAAGATCACTTCAGGGACAACACAGGATGCAGCAAAGAGTGCAGAGTGCAATCCCAGCACCTGAGCCTGGACCACAGAGTGAAGAGGGAATGCCTAAGATTGTAATTATTGAGTCCTAACAGCTTTCTGTTTCTAGGTAAAAACAAGGACTGGAAACCAGAGGCGAGATCAGATTGGTGCTGGAAAAGCACAGCAGGTCAGGCAGCATCCCAGTAGCAGGAAAATCAATGTTTCGGGCAAAAGCCCTTCATCAGATATAGAAGCAGGGTGCCTGCAGAGTGGAGAGATAAATGAGTGGGGGTTGGGGAGAAAGTAGAATCAAGTACAATAGGTGAATGGGGGTGGGATGGAGG
This sequence comes from Hemiscyllium ocellatum, assembly GCF_020745735.1. Taxonomy (NCBI): domain Eukaryota; kingdom Metazoa; phylum Chordata; class Chondrichthyes; order Orectolobiformes; family Hemiscylliidae; genus Hemiscyllium; species Hemiscyllium ocellatum. The sequence goes on from NC_083409.1 coordinate 10,293,195, forward strand.
TGATAGGTCAGAGATGAGGGTAGAGTGGATAGGTGGAAAGGAAAATAAGCAGGTAGGACAGGTCATGAGGATGGTGCTGAGGCTGGAAGGTTGGAGCTGGGGTGAGGCGGGGGGAAGAAGAAATGAGGAAGCTGGTGAAATTCAGATTGATGCCATGGGATTGAAGTGTTCCGAGGCGGAAGATGAGGTGCTCTTCCTCTAGGCGTCGGGTGATGAGGGAGCGGCGGTGGAGGAGGCCTAGGACCTGCATGTCCTTGGCAGAGTGGGAGGGGGAGTTGAAATGTTGGGTCACAGGGCAGTGGGGTTGATTGGTGTGGTTGTCCCGGAGATGTTCACTAAAGAGCTCTGCAAGGAGGTGTCCAGTCTCCCCAATATAGAGGAAACCGCATCAGGTGCAACAGATACAGTAAATGATATTGGAGGATGTGCTGGTAAAAATTTGATGGATATGGAAGGCTCTTTTGGGGCCTTAGATGGAGGTGAGGGAGGAGGTGTGGGCAGAGGTTTTGCAATTCCTGCGGTGGCAGGGGCGCGTGTCAGGAAGGGAGGGTGGGTTGTTGGGGGACGTGGACTTGACCAAGTAGTCACGGACGGAACGGTCTTTGTGGAAAGCAGGAATGGGTGGGGAGGGAAATATATCCCTGGTGGTTTGCAGGTGGCGAAAATGTCGTTGGATGATGTGGTTTATGCGAAGTTTGGTAGGGTGGAAGATGGAAGGGGGGGTTCTGTCCTTGTTACGGTAGGAGGGGTGGGGTTTGAGGGCAGAGGGGTGGGATGTGGATGAGATGCGTTGGAGGGCATCTTTGACCACGTGGGAAGGGAAATTGCCGTCTCTCAAGAAGAAGGCCATCTGATGTGTTCTGTGATGGAAGTGGTCCTCCTGGGAGCAAATATGGCGGAGGCAGAGGAATTGGGAATACAGGATGGCTTTTTTGCAAGAGGTAGGTTGGGAAGTAGGTGAAATTCTCGGTGCCGGTAGGTTTGTAAAAAATGTCAGTGTCAAGTCGGTCATCATTAATGGAGATGGAGTGGTCCAGGAAGGGGAGGGAGGTGTCAGAGATGGTCCAGGTTGTCATTGATGGAAAACTGTTTGGAATCTTGTAACCTCCAATGATTCCAGATCAAAGGGATCATTTGAAAGTGATTGATGATTGGCTCTCAGTATCCTCTACAAAGATGTGTCATTGATTGACAAGCCAATTAGCCAATTGTGACAATGCCATGCTGAAATGCAGCCAATCAGCTCAATGGAGTCGTCAATCTCCAAAGCACACAGACACAGAGACTTAAACTTCTTCATCTTTATTCCCTTTTCCAGATTAACATTGACAGAAAAAAACTACAATTAACAGCCCAGACAGAGGAAGCTGCTCAAATTCACAGCCACATTGGAGCTTGAGGCAAACACTTGTGGAGATTTTCTCAATAACATGAGAATCCTTTCCCTTCAAACAGTGACAAAACCTTAAATTGGAACTGACAGCTAAGCAGGAAGGAGATCTGGTTTACTGAAACAGAGACTTCTGAGGTTCACATTGTTTTGTACAGCTGACAGTCTTCAGCAACTTCAAGAGATTTTACTTGGCATCACAAGTCAACTCTGTCCCCATCAAACACTCCCAGAACAGGGACAGCATGGGGTTTGACATAGCATAAAGCTCTATCTACAGTGTCCCAATGACCTATCATAACCCCTGAACCTCAGAAATGTCTCTGAGCCAGTCCTGAGAAGGAAGAGAGTTGAAATTCAGTGCTGGCAATGACCTTTGTCCTGCCAGCTCAGCCCTGTTCTATTTAAAGTTGTGTCTCCTCTGTGGACTGTCTCCAACACTCTACACACATTCTGATCTCCTGATGCTCTTGCTGAGGGGAGAGGGGAGGGTCACGTGGGTGAGGGCACAGGAGAAGCGAGCGTCAGACTCCCAGTCAGACCCAGAGAGGGTCAGCAAGGCTGCTGACACTGTAAGTGCTGTCCGAAGCTCGCAGGTAGTTGCTGGTCTGAACCCCGTCCAAAATGACTGCACCGTCCTTCTTCCACTGCACCTCCAGCTCATCGGGATAGAAGTGATTGGCAAGGCACACCAGGGTGGCAGAGCACTTGGCATTGACCTGCTCTGGGGAGGGGGTAGCAGGGTCAGCTTGGGCTGAGAGTTCTCACGGCCTGAAAGATAAGAGAAACAGTTTTAATCCCTGCCATATGGAGGGATTTCAACTCTCAGAATATTCATTGATAAAATGTTTGAACATTTGTAGCCAATACCTAACAAACCCCAGAAAAGAACAGGCATTGTTTAAATTGCTTCTTGGGATGTGAGTGTCACTGATAGGATCAGCATTTATTGCCCATCCCTAATCACCCAGAGGGCAGTTTAGAGTCAACCACATTGCTGTGGGTCTGGAGTCACATTGTAAGGATGGCAGGTTCCTTCCCTAAAGGACATCAGGGAATCAGGTGGCTTCTTCCTGACAATCAACAATTGTTTCATGGTCATCATTGGACACTTAAATGCAGATTTTTTTATTGAATTCACATTCCACCATCTGCTGTGGCAGGATTCTAACCCTGGCCCCCAGAACATTAATCTGGATCTCTGGATGAACAGCTCAGCAATAGTACCATTAAATCATTACCTCCTTTATCTTATTTTTAGTTAAGCGTGAAAGCAAGAAGTTTGTTTCTGAACAGGGTGATTAGAAAAATCACAACTGAAAGACTCCCAGTTCATCCCAAAAAAGATTAGTTCCTTGAAAGTGGAGTTGCAGGTAGGTAGGGGGGTGACGAAGTCATTTGGCATGCTTTCCTTTATTGGGCAATGCATTGAGTATTGGAGTTGGGAGCTGATGCACCTGTACAGGACATTAGTTTGGCCCCTTTTGGAATAATCTGTGGCATTCTGGCCTCCCTGCTGTTGGAAAAATGTTGGGAACCTTAAAATGGTTCAGAAAAGATTTCCAAGGATGTTGCCAAGTTGGAGGGTTTGAGTGATCAGGATAAGCTGAATAGGCTGAGGCTATTTTCGCTGTATCACTGGAGGCTGAGGGGTGACCATATCGAGGTTTCTAACATAATGAGGGACATCGATCAAGTGAACAGAGAAGATATTTTGGTCAGAGTGAAGGAGTCCAGAACTAGAGGGCATAGGTGGAAAGTATCAGGAGAATGATTTAAACAGGAACTAAGGCATAATGTTTTCCAGCAGAGAGTGGTACATTTTTGGAATGAGCTGCCAGAGGAAGTGGTGGAGGCTGGTATGATAACATTTAAAAGGCATTTGGGTGAGTATATGAATAGGAAGGGTTTAGAAGGATATGGGCCAAATACTGACAAATGGGACTAGATTAATTTAGGTTATCTGGTCGGCATGGACGAGTTACACAGAAGGATCTATTTCTGTGCTGTACATCTCTCTGACACTATGACTCTATGTCTCTGTGGTTGGCATGGATGAGTCAGATCGACGAGTCTGTTTCTGTGCTGTACATCTCCATGACTCTAATTGTGTTTCAGTTAAGCCCTCAGCACCTCAGACTCTCCAAAAGACAGTTACATTTTGCTTGAAAACCAGTCACTGTTGCAATTTCAGGAAAGGGGCAACCAATTTCTACACAGCAAGATCCCACTGGAAGCAATGAGATCAAAGAGCATTCTTCACGATTTTGGTTCAATGATAAATATTGTCCTGAACACAACCCAAAGAGAAAGTAATTTGGTTCAGTTGAATGGAAAATGAGAAAATGGAAGATAAAGGAGAAGGTAGGATTGCTGGTTAGTGATGGGATTGATTGTTCCAAGTAAATAAAAGGAAGGGATAGAATTTTTGAATATCAAAGGAACCATAAAAGTGCAGGGAAAATCAATAATAAATCAAACTTAAAAATTTTGTGTCTAAATGCACGAAGCATTCCGAGTCAGGGAAACAAAGTGATGCCCCAAATCGAGGTAAATTGAGTTTCCAAGTAATTAAAACTAGTTAAAGTGGAGGAGGGCTCAGGAGAGGTCAGCAAAGATTCTAGAAGATGTAATAGGACTGAGAGCATGGAAGGGATCAGGAATCAAATGTCAAGCACAGCAGATAAGAGGAACACTGATGAGAAGGAGGGCAGTCAATGTAGTACTGAGGGTGTTGTACTTAAATACACAAGATATACACAATAAGCTTGTAGTGCAGATTGAAACTGGCAGGTACAATGTTGTGGGTATCACAGGTACATGGCTGTAAGGGGATCCGGGTTGGGAACTAAATATCCAAGGATCCATATCCTATCAAAAAGACAGGCAGAAGAGCAGAGGGACAGGAGTTGCCTTGTTAGTAAGAAATGACTTTAAATCAATAGCAAGAAAGATACAGTCAGAAGGTGTAGAATCTGTGTGGGAAGAGTTGAGGAACCCAAGAAATAAAGAATCTGATGCAAGTTCAGGTCTCCAAGCAGTAATCAGGGGGTGGGGAAGGAAATCAATCAGGAGACAGAAAATCCATTTAAAAAATGGAGAGGTGGATTGGGTAGCACGTCTCAACAAAAAGTTTTCATGGAATGTCTATGAGATGGTTTTTGAAACAGCTTGCGGTTTGGAACAGGCAGTTCTGGATTCAGTGATGTGTAATGAGGCAAACTTGGTCAGTGAGCTGAAGGTGAAAGTATCCGTATGGATAAGTGACCATAATATGATAGAAATCCCCCTGTAGTTTGAGAGGGAGAAGCTGCAATCAGATGGAACAGTATTTCAATTGAGTAAAGGGAACGACAGAGACGTGAGGAAGGAGCTGGCCAGAGTTGATTGGAAGGGGAACCGAGCAGGTAAGATGGTGTGGCAGCAAACAACAGAGTTTCTGGGGGTAATTCAGGAAGCAGAGTAGGAATTCATCCCAAAAAAGAAGAAACACACTAAGGGGAGGACAATGTAACCATGGCTGATGAGGGAGGTCAAGGACAGAATAAAAGCAAAAGAAAAAGCACACAATGTGGTGGAAAATAGTGGGAGGCCAGAGGATTAGGAAGTCTTTAAAACCTGTAGAGGATAACTAAAAAAAAATAATAATTAGGGTACGGAAGGTGAAATGTGGGGGAAAGTGAGCCAGTAATATAAAAGAAGATTGCAAGAGTTTCATCAGATATATAAAAAGGAAGAGAGAGGCAGAAATAGACATTGGAAAAAGAATAATAGGAAATGAAGAAAAAGCAGAGGAATTGAATCCATACATTACATCAGTCTGCACAATGGAAAACACCAGCAGTGTCCCAGTACTTCAAGACTGTCAGGGGGCAGAGGTGAGTGCAGTGGCCATTACTCAGGAGGAGGTACTGGGGATGCTGAAATGTCTGAGTGTGGATTACTCACCCAGACTGGATGAATTACACCAGTGTGTTCTGAAGGAGATCACTGAGGAGATTGTGGAGACATTTTTGATGATCTTTCAGGAATCAATGGAGTCAGGGTGTGGAGGTATTTTCTAAATGAGGAAAGCCTTTGGAAATCTAAAGCACAAACCTCATTCAGGATTTTCTTAAGGTTAACAGGCAGGTACAGTCTGTGCTTGGGAAGGCAAATGAAATATTAGCATTCATTTCAATAGTGCCAGAATACAAGAGCAGAGATGTACTGCTGAGGCTGTGTAAGGCTCTGATCAGACTGAATTTGGAATATTGTGAGCAGATTTAGGACCCATATTCTAAGAAACAATGTGCTGGCATTGGAGGGGTTTACAAGAATGATCCTGGGGATGGAGGGCTTGTCATATGAGGCATGGTTAAGGACTCTGGGTCTGTACTCAATGGAGTACAGAAGGATGAGGAGGGATCTTATTGAAATTTGCAGAATACAGATAGACCTGGATAGAGTGGATGGGGAGAAGATGTTTCCAAATATAGGAGAGACGAGGTAACCAAAGCACAGCATCAGAATGAAGGGCCGACCCTTTCCAGCTGAGATGAGGAGGAATTTGTTCAGCCGGAGGGTGGTGAATCTGTGGAACTCATTGTTACAGAGGGCAGTGGAGGCCAAGTCACTGAGTGTATTTAAGACAGAGATAGATAGGTTCATGATTGTTAAGGGGATGGAAAGTTCCTGTGGAGTAGGCAGGAGACTGGGGTTGAGAAGCACATCTGCCAAGATCAAATGGCAGAGCAGATTCAATGGGCTGAATGGCCGATTTCTGCTCCTATTTCTTAAAGTCTTCTGGAGAGTTTCTCCAAAACCCTGGAACACTGAACCTACTGGACTGTGAGCCCTGCTGGAGCTGTTTGTCATCAGAACTCTGCATAGAGATAATCCAAGAGTGGAGAGAGTGTGCATCCATGTGGGAATTTCAGAATGTTTCCCCGGTCCTGGAATACCATGAGTACAGGAAGTGTGGTCAATGACAGCAGCTGGAGCTCTGGGTTTTGGAGCTTGAGCAGCAGCTGGTGTCAGTGCGGAGCGTCCGTGAGGCTGAGAGCACCGTGGAGAAACGTTTCTAGATGTGGTCACTCTGCAGCTTCAGAGTATGCAGGGAGAGAGGGAATGGGGGAGCAGCAGACAGTCCAAAAGGACCAGGCAGCTAGTATAGGAGTCCCCAGACATCCTACTCTCCAACCAGGATTCAGTTCAGAATCCTGATGAGAATGATGGTTCATCTGGGGAGTGCAGCCAGAGCCAGGTCCATGGCACCATGGGGGGCTCAGCTGTACAGGGGGGCACAAGGAAGACTGGAAGAGTGATAGTGAGAGGAGATTCGAGATTGAAGGCAGTCGATAGGTGTTTCTGCAGCTGCAGATGGGAATCCAGGATGGTGTGTTGTCTCCCTGGTGCCAGGGTCAAGGATATCACTGAGCGGCTGCAGAGCACCCTGAGGGGAGAGGGGGAACAGGCAGCAGTTCGTGGTCCACATCAGTCCCAGTGACAGAGGGAGAAAAGGGATGTGGTCCTGCAGTCAGAAGTTTTGGAGCTTCCTACTTTTAAGTAATCTGGGAGCTTCCTACTTTTGAGTTCCTGCTGCTAATTAGTAGCAGGAACTCAAAAGTAGGAATCTCCAGATTACTCCCAGTGCCCCACGCAAGTGAAGAAGGGCTCAGGCCCGAAACGTCGACTCTCCTGCTCCTTGGATGCTGCCTGACCTGCTGCACTTTTCCACTAACACATTTTCAGCACCCCACACAAGTGAGAATAGAATCAGGAGGTGAACACAGGTGATTGCTGGGTTGGAAAGAGGATCCATGAGGGAGGGCTTTAGATTTTTGTGAGGTGGTTTACTACTGGTAGAGAGGGTTTAAACTAACTTGGCAGGGGTGTGGGAGCCAGGGGCTAATATCAGAGAGGAACACCAAGGACCACAGAATCCTCAGAGCAGACAATAACTCACCACCCAATGGGAAGAATGTGGAGGATAACAAATGCTAGGAATTTACAGAGATCTGCAAATATGATAGAGGCGTTATAAATGGGCGGGGGGGGGGGGGGTGTCTTTAATTTCTGAATATAGTGACCAGAGTGGCAAGAGTGTGTTTAGGTGAATTTTCAGGTGGCATTGGTGGCTTAGTGGTGGCTCGGGTTTGTGGGTGTGGGGGGGAGGAGGGGGGTCGGGTCAGCATATTGGCTCAGTGGTTAGCACTGCAGCCTCATAGTACCAGGGTCCCAGGTTCGATTCCAGTCTGGGTGACTGTCTGTGTGGAGTTTGCACATTCTCCCTGTGTCTGCGTGTTTTTCCTCCGGGTGCTCTGGTTTCCTCCCACAGTCCAAAGATGTGCAGGTCAGGTGAATTGGCCAGGCTAAATTGTCCATAGTGTTCTATGCATTACTGAGAGGGAAGTGGGTCTGGGTGGGTTACTCTTCGGAGGATCAGTATGGACTTGTAGGGCCGAAGGGCCTGTTTCCAAGCTATGGAGAATCTAATCTAATCATTGGCAGTGAAGAAGGTTGTCTAAGAATACAATGAAATCTTGACCAACTGGGCCAGTGGGCTGAGGAATGGCAGATGGAGTTTAATTCAGATAAAGGTGAGTGCTGTATTTTGGTAAGACACAAGAGATGGGTGAGATCCTGAACAAATATTTTAGGTCAGTATATATTGTGGGGAAAGCTAAGGAATTTGGAAAAATAGTGATGTCTTGAAAAGAGACCACATACAAATGAGGAGATGCAAACAATCTTAAAACACATAGAGGTAGATAAACTCGAGGACCTGATCATTGTGGCAAACTGGGGAAGAGATTTTTGGGACCCTTGCTGAGATATAAGTATCATCGGCAACCATGGATTAGGTACTGGAGAAACAGAGAGGTTGGCTAAGATTATGCCATTATTTCAGAATGGCTGTAAGGAAAAGTGAGGGAACTATAGACCAGTGAGCCTGATGTCAGTGCTGGGTAAGATGTTGGAGTGGATTCTGTGGGACAGGATTTACACCGTTTGGATAATCAGTGTGGCTTTGTGCATAGGAAATCACGTCTCATGAATTTGATTCAGGAGGTGACAAAAAGGATTGATGAAGACAGAACAGTAGACATTGTCAATATGGATTTCAGAGTAAAGTGTTTGACAAGGTTCCACATGATAGACTGGTTAGTGAGGTTAGACCACATGGGGTCCAGGGGGAGCGAGCCATTGGAGTAAAAAAAATTGGCTTGAAGATAGGAGACAGAGAGTGGTGGTAAAAGGTTGCTTTTCAGACTGGAGATCTGTGAATAGCTGTGTGCCGCAAGGATTGGTGCTGAGTCCACAAATGCTTTACATCATTTAAAGAAATGATTTGGATGTGAATATAGGAGTTACGGTAAGTTTGTAAATGACACCAAAATTGGTGGGACAGTGGATTGTGAAGAAGATTATCTCAGGGTACAGCGGGACCTTGATCAGATGGGGCAATGGGCAGAAGAGTGGCAAATGGAGTTCAGTTTAGATAAATGTGAGATGTTGCATTTTGGAAAGGCAAACCAGGGCAGGAGTTATACAGCTAATGGGAGGGCCCTGTGGAGTGTTACTGAATAACAGACCTAGGGGTGAAGATGCAGGTACCTTATTCCTTGAAAGTGGGGTCACAGGTAGACAGGGTGATGAAGAAGGTGTTTGGTTTGCTTGCTTTTGTTCATCACTGCATTGAGTACTGGAGTTGGAACATTATGTTGCAGCAGTACAGGAGATTGGTGAGGCCACTTTGGGAATGATGTGAACAATCCTGATCATCCTGAGATAGGAAGGATGTTGTTAAACTTAAAAAGCTGCAGAAAATATTTACAAGGATGTGGCCAGGATTTGGAGGGTTTGAGCGACAGGGAAAGGCTGAAGAAACTGGGGCTATATTCCCTGCAGCATCTAAGGCCTCGGGGTGACGTTATAGGTGTTTATAAAACCATGAGGGGCATGGACTGGGTGTATATCCAAGGTCTTTTCCGTGGGAAAGGGATTCCAAAACAAGAGGACATAAGTTTAAGGTGAGAGGCAAAAGATTCAAAAGGGACCCAAGCGGTGACTTGTCACACAGACGGTGGTATGTGTCTGGATCGAGCTGCTAGAGAAAACGTTGGAGGCAGATACAGTTACAGCATTTAAAACACATTGGGATGGGTACATGAATAGGTTGGGTTTTGAGAGGTGTCAGCCAAATGCTGGCAAATGGGATGAGGTCAGTTTAGGATATTTGGTTAGCATGGACAAGTTGGACTGAAAGGTTTGTTTCCACGCGGTATGACTCCATGATTATGAGCGGCTGGAAAAGCTGAGACTTCTTACCCTGAAGCGGAAGGTTCTGAGGAGTGACCTTGTAGAGGTTTGGAAAATCATGAGGGACATAGATAATGTGAAGAATTCTGGAAGGAGGCGAATGTTTTGTAGCAATGGCAAAAATTGTTCCCAAAGATCATTCCAGGGATGAGGAACATCAGTTATGAAGTTTGATCGGAGAATTTGGGACTGTCTTCTTTGGAGAAGGCTGAGAGGAGATTTGTTCAAGGAATTCAGAGTCAGGAAGGGCCTGGAGAGAGTAAATAGGGAGAAAATGTTCTCAAGTGAGAAAGGATTCAGACCAAGAGACCACAGATTGAAAGCAATTGGGAAAAGGAACAAAGGTGAGATGGGGAACAACATTTTTGGCCAGTGAGTGGTTAAGGTGTGGAATGCACTGCCTGAGAGTGTGGTGGAGGCAGCTTCAATTAAAACATTCCGAAGGGAATGAGACTGTTATTTGAAAAGGAGCAATGTGCAGGGTGACAGGGAGAAGGCAGGAGAATGATACTCCGAGAATTGCTCATTCAGAGAGCCGGTCCAGACAGAATGGACACCTTGTACACTGTAACAATTCTGTGATTGTGTGATTGAGCAGAGTTAAAGCTGGGGGAGGTGGGAGCTCAGTGTCTCACTGTGCTGCTGTTGCTGCTGCTGCTGCTGAGGTCAGTGAGATCAGAGACTGGGACAGGGAGCCAGAGCTCACATCAAAATCTGCCCGTGTCCGTCACACTGAGACTGGCAGGAGGCTACTCACTGATTTCACTCCATGCTGCAGGAATGGGACCACAGGCTGCAAATGGACAGAGCTCCTCCACACAGTGAGTAAAACTGACTGACTTATATCTTGCTGCTTAAAGGGGGCAATAGGACGACAGAAATACAGCTGGACACCCTGTTCGACACAGTGCTCCTCAATCAACCATTTCATTCACTGCAGTTCCCCACTAACACCTTCAACAATTCAGCATTTGTGTTTTAGAAAGTGTATTTCAGTATTGACAGGGTTAATAACGGACAATTGAGGTTTACTTGCTCAGTCTGAGTTTGGTTCCTTTACCGAATATGTGAGAGCTCCCAGTGCAGAGGCTGTACAAAAACCTCTGCTCTCTGTTTCCCCCGTCACTCTCAACCTCTCCCTGTCTCTCTCTGTCTCTGTCTATTCTTGGTCAATCTCATTCACTCCCTACCCCTCTCTGTCTCTCCTTCATTCATATGTCTTTCTCTCTCTGTCTCCCTGGGTTGTGTCCAGCTACTCTCGGGGGTTTGTGAAATTTAGTTTTCATTGTTAAATCTTGCAACTGTTCTTCACATGCGGCCATGGAGTGTAAGAGGGAAACTTGAGGCCTTCAGTGAGCGGTGGACACCACATAGACTGGAGTGTGTAGTGGACAGTGACAATCCCAGCATGGGGTAATTTGCTCAATTTACTTTATATATAACTGTGGATGTGTCAGTGCAGGAGGTGGAACTGTCTGTCCATTATTATACATTTCATATAACTGTTGGATGTGTCAGTACAGGAGGTGGTGTTGTGCGTGTTGAGGTTTTTGTATGGCACTGTATCACTGTAAAGGCTGCTACTATACTGCTGACAGTAATAGTCAGCGACATCCTCATTCTGAACGTTGCTGATTGTCAAGGTGAAACTGGTCCCTGATCCACTGCCGGTGAATCGATCCGAGACTCCTGTGAATCGAGTTGCTGCATCATAGATCAGGAGAGAGGGTTTCTGACCTTCTCACTGCTGGTACCAAGCAAGGTAGCTGCTAATGCTTTGACTGGCCGTACAGGTGATGGTTGCAGTCTGGCCCAGTCCCACTGACAGCACCGGGGGAGACTGGGTCATGATGATGTCCCCACTGATACCTGAGGGGTCAGAGAGAAACACAGTCAAGTCAGAACTGTCACAGAAAGAGCCGGTCAAATGAGAGATTTTTGGAGACACTGAGCATTCCTCTGGTTTCAGCATTTTCCCTTCAATCACAAGTCAGTGGAATTGGAGTGAAATGGAGAGCAGCTAAAGATTCAAGGTGGAAGGAGAGAGATTTGTACCTGCGACACAGAATGCCAGGGGCCAGATCAGCTGGATGTGTGAAATCATGGTGTGTGCTCCTGTCCCTGTGCCTGGTTCCTGATAAACTCTCCCTTCACTGGGCTCTGCTTTATAAAGCTGCAGCCTGAGAGAGCCTGACTGGGTGTTCCTCAGTATGTAAATGGCATCAGGCAGAGAGAGCCACGTCAGCCCCTCACACTTCCTCTCTCTCTCTCTCTCTCTCTCTCTCTCTCTCTCTCAGAGAATCATTGATGTGAACAACATTGAATGACGCCAATGTGAGTAAACAAAGATCTGATGACACTAATCCCATCCTCCAGCTCTTGGCCCGTTACCCTGGAGGTTACAGCAACACAAGGGAATATCTAAACAATGCTCCAATGTCACGAGAGTTTGTGACTCAACCAGCCTTTCAGGCAGTGAGTTCCAGACTCCCACCACCCTCTGGGTGAAAACATTTCTCCTCAATTCTCCTCTCACTCCAATTTGACTGGGCCTGGACTCACTCAAGTTCAGAAGGATGAGAGGGAATCAGATTTTATACATCTGATTGAGATGTATAAAATTCTAACAGGGCTGGGCAGGGAGGAGGTTTCCCCTGGCTGGGAAGTCTGGAATCAGGGGACCCAGTCTCAGAGGGATACAGGGTAGACCATTTTCGACTGAGATGAGGAAACATTTCTTCACTCAAAGGGTAGGACAACTGTGGAACCCAAGGAACTGAATAAATTCAAGAAAAAGAGAGAGATAATTGTTTTGCATTTTAACAGCATGAAGGGAATAGGGAGAAAGCAGGAATATGGTTTTGAGATGGAGGATCAGCCATGATCATAGTGAATGACAGAGCAGACTCAAAGAGCCAAAAGGCCTACTCCAGTTCCGAGTTTCTATGTGTCCATGTCTGTGTTACCTGGGACACAGGTTATTGAGTCCTTTACTGATATATAAAGTGCCTTCTTACCCACGGTATCACTGCCCCAAATAATCTTATCCCCCTCTATCATGTCCCCTCTCAGCCTTCACTGCTCCAAGGAAACAATCCCAACCTTTCCAAGATTTCCCCACAGCTGACCCTCCATCCCAGGCAGCATCTTGGTAAATCTCTGCACCCTCTCAAGTACAATCACATCCTTCCCAGAATGTGGTGACCAGGACCTATCCACCTCTCTCTCTCTGTCTCACATCTGTCACTTCTTTCTCTCTATCCCTCTCTCTCCTCCTGTTAATCTCTTTCATGTTCTCTCTCTCTCTCACTCTGTCTCATAGCCACACTCCCCAATTCACTCATGCTTTCTCACTCCATCTCATAATCTTTATTTTTCCATCTCTCACTGTCTCCATAACACCTTCCCTCTCTCGCTTCAATTTAAATCCTCTGTTATCTCTCCTCTCTATACTTCCCTCTGTCTGTCTCTCTCCCTCCCTCTCTGTATTCCCAAATCTACAGTCGCACTCCCTCCCTCTCTGTCATTCTGTTTCTAATCATACTCATGTCTCTCACTTTCTCTCTCTCTCTCTCTCTCTGTCACACACACACACACACACACACACACACACACACACACACGTACAGACACTCACCCTTTGTCTCTGACTCACTTCTCTCTCTTTCTCACAGTGTCCCAGGTTGTGGCAGTTGAATTCAGGATGAATCTCCCTCTCTCTGCCCCACTCATGGATGTTAACCCTTGACCCCAGAAGCATGTTTTCTCCTGGAGTAAGGCCCCATTTTCCACATTGACCTGGATTTGGCCTCTCTCAGAAAGATGGCTAGATTCTTGTCAAATGAAGGGCAGTTCTGTGCTTTTGGCCTGTTCTCACTGGGGACTGGTTTGGACACAAAGCTCATTCCATGAAGGCCCAGCAGAGAGAGGAGATCCTCAGGCCATCAGTGTGAGCTGGAGGGACAGCACAGGCTCTGACCCACTGATCCAGCCTGTCCATTCACAACATTTTCCAATCCCTTCCCCTCTCCTACCCCTCTCTTTCCCTTTCCATGATCAGTCTCTGAGTCAGGGTGTTTTACTGGGATGTGGGTTGAACCATTACACAGTTACAACAGAAAGGAACCGAACCCCACACTCACCTTGGAGTCCATGATGCACTGGAGTCTCCTACAGAGTCCAGTAAACATGGCCTCCTTCCTGCAAGAGCCTCCACTAGAGACCAGTAAACATTGGTCTCCTTCTGACTGGACTCTCCAAAGGAGACCAGTAAACATGTATCTCTTTCGGACTGGATCATCTAATAAAGACCAGTAAACATGGATGTCCTTCCTGCTGGAACCTCCAACACAGACCAGTAAACATGGATCTCCTTCTGACTGGATCCTCCAAGACAGATCAGTTAATATGGGCCTCCTAATCATTGGAACTTCCAATGGAGATGAGCAGATGGTTTAATTTTTGAAGAAGTAAGCAAGAAGATAGGTAAAGATAGAGTAGTACACTCTGTCTACATGGAGTTAATACAAGGTTCCCTATGGTAGACTGCTCAGTAAGATTATATCACATAGGATTCAGGGAGACCTCGCCAATTGGATATAAAATTGGCTTGATGATAGGAGGCTGAGGCTGGTGAGAGAGGGTTGTTCTTCAGACTGGAGGCCAGTGACCAACTGTCTGTCACAAGAATCGATCCTGGATCCACTGTTGTTCATCATTTATATGAACAATTTGGATGAGAAAATAGAAGGAATGGTCAGTAAGTTTGTGGCTGACGTTAAAATTGTTGGCATAGTGGACAGGGAAGAAGGTTATGCAAGAGTGCAATGTCATCTTGATCAACTGGGCCAGTGGGTCAACAAATCCAGATGGAATTTTCGATAAATGGAAGGAGTTGCATTTTGGTAACACAAACCAGGGCAGGAATTACACAATTAATGGTAGAGCCATGGGGAGTGTTGTTGAACAGAGAGACTGAGGGGTACAGGTACATAGTTCCTTGGAAGTGGTGTCACAGGTAGACAGGGTGGTGAAGAAGGTATTTGGCATGCTCGCCTTCACTGGTCAAAGCAGGGAGTACAGGAGCTGGGACATGTTACAGCTGTACAAGGCATTGGGAAGGCCACATTTGGACACAGTACATTTCTGCTCATCCTGGTATAGGAAGGAAGTTATGACAGTGGTTTGAATAAAAGAAAGATTAACAGGGATGTTATCAAGATTGGAGGATTTGAATTACAAGATGAGGATGAATAGGCCAAGATGTTTTTTCCAGGGAATGCAGGAGATTGAGGGATGACCTTATAGAGGTTGTAGAATCATGAGGGTCATAGATAAGGTGAATAGTCAAAGTCTTTTCCCCAGGGTAGGAGAGTCCAGTACTAGAAGGAGTAGGCTTAAGTTGAGAGGGGAAAGATTTAGTAGGAAACTGAGAGGCAACATTTTCACACAGAGGTTAGTGTGTATGTGTAATGAGCTGCCATAAGAATTCGTAAAGGTGAGTACAATTACTACATTTCAAGGACATTTTTACAGGAACATGGATAGGAAGGATTTAGAGAGAATTGGGCCAAACGCATGCAGATGGGACTAGTTCAGTTTTGGAAACTTGGTCAGCATGGATGAGTAGAGCTGAAGGGCCTGATCCCATGCTGTAAAACTCTATGACTCTTTGATGATGTATACATGGGTCACTTTCCCGTAGAACCAGTAAACATGGACCTCTTTCCACTGGAACCTCCAATAGACACCAATAAACAGGAACCTCCTGCCCACTGGATGCTCCAGAAGAGACCAGTAAACATGGCCCTCCTTCCCTCAGGACTGTCCAGCACCTGCGCTGCAAACCCCACATCCTCTCCATCATGTATGCCTCTTATTTCAATCTCAACAACATTGTCTCTGCACTACTTCAGCCCCTTGACCACAGAAACCCTAATTCCTGCTCGTCCTGCCCCCTAACTCTATGGTTCCAATGTCCTCTCCCAGCTTCCTAAAGCCATATTCCATAAACTCCAACTTGTCTGATATGGAGTGGGCCCTTCCCTGTCTTATCCATCTGTCATTCCAGAATGACCCCTGACCTCACTGCCAGCCAATTGCCTCCATAGCCTCCCTCCTCCCTCTGTCTGTGTCCTGCTGCAGACTCACATTCCCTCCCTCCCCCTTCCATCTTCTGTCTCTGGGCTCCTGTCCATTGCTGCTTGCTCCATCCCACCATTGACAGCAGAGCCTTCAGACCCCTACAGCATGCTCTCTGACCTCCTGCCCTTGAACCCTCCCCCTCTCAATGGTTGTGCTATTGAATATACTGTTCAATCCCATCACTTTTGGTTCACTGTTCCCTTGCCATTGATTTGCTGAATTATTCCTCATCAGTAAATCTAGTCTGGCCTGTTCCCTGAGTTGGTTCAAGAAAGTTTTCCTTGAGAAAACATTCTTTTGTAAACTGGGTTGTCTGTTTCTCCCAGTCTTTGTGTAAAGGTGAGTCTAAGTGTGTGTAAGCTCTTATACAGCACAGACAGAGGTCACTGGGCTGATTGTGACTGTTAGTCAAATGAGTCCAATGAGTTCCCATTTCCCCAGCCCTTCCTGTATAACCCTGCAATTATTTCCTTTTCAGCTATTTCTCCAAATGCCCTTTTGAAAGTTGCTGTTGAATCCACTTCCACTCACCTTGCAGACCGTCATCATGAACTCGCTGGATAAAAAATGTTCCTATCTTCTCTCTTGTGCTTTAGACTCTTTCTGAAATGTGTGCCCTCTGGTTACTGACCCTCCTGCCTGGAGAAACAATTTGTCCTGTATTTACTGCATCCAGACTCTCCAATTGTGAACCCCTCATTGAGTGAGACCTATTTCCAGCACAGGGGGAGAACATTCAGCCTGTCAGGGAAATGCTGTCATTTCATGGAGCAATCCAGTCAGTCCCACCCCCTCCCCTACTCGACCCCCAGAGCCTTGCAGGTTTATTTCCATCAAGAGCCCACCCAATCTGCCATTGCAATCACTGAGTGTCTTCACCTGTCTCACCTGAATGGGCACTAATTTCGAAGTCATTACCAATTGCTGTTCAAAACAAAGTTCTTTCTGACATTCCATATCTCTTGCCCAACAGAATGTAAGGTAATCTCAATGTGAAGATTGGATTTTGTCTCCACACGGACTGTGCGGTGGTCACCCTTACTGATACTGTCATGGACAGATACACCAGCAGCAGGCAGGTTGGTGAGGGTGATAGTGAGTATGTTTTTCCTTCTTGTTGGTTCCCTTCACCACCTGCCCCAGGTCCAGTCTAGCAGCTGAATCAGGTGGAGCGTGACCAGTTTGCTCAGTAGTGATGCTTCTGAGCAGCTCTTGATGGTGGGCTTTGAAATCCGTTACTCAGAGTATATCCTGCATCATTCCCATCCTCTGCGCTCCCTCCAAGTGTTGTTCAACATGGAGGAGGACTGACTGCTCAGTTGAGGTTGGAGCGGAGGGCGGTGCTATGTGGTAATCAGCAGGAGGTTTCCTTCCCCATGTTTGACCTGCTGTCATGAGGCTTCATGGATTCCATAGTTAATGGTGAGGACTCTCAGGGCAACTCCCTTCCGACTGTACACACCACTGTGTTGCCTCCCCTGCTTGGTCTATCCTGCCAGTTAGAAACTGAATGAGGGAACAATTCTGTGCAGGTTTCACAGCTTGGAGACAGAGCTGCTGCTGGATTCTGTTTCTGATCTCCGAGTGCAGGCGTGTGTGTTTGTGAGAGAGTGACTGACACCTTTTCCAAAACTGTGCTGTTTCTGCAAAAAATAAATCCTAGAACCAGCCTCCTGTGCTGTCAGATTCCAGGGAGTGCAGACAGTTCACAGTTTTCTCCCGTCTCAGTAACAAACACCCAGCTGCTCCGAGCTCCTTCTTTCACTTCCTCTTTTGGTGAAGTTTCAACCTTGTGCTCTGACAGTCTTTGCAGTTATTTTTTACACTGGGACTTTCTGCTGTGGTCAGAATCTCTAATAATAAGTGTCCAATCAGTGACAATCACAGCAGCTAAGAGCAGTCAGGACTGAGGAGCCAGGCTCATTGTGAAACATATTGGGAAGATCAAAGCCATCCTCTTCAGATCCTGGTATAAGCTCCATCCCTCTCCCTGAGAATTCTCTGCTGCTCAACCAGACTCTTTACAAACTGGGTCTCATGTTTGAGAATGATCTAAGACCCGTATCTTCCATATCACAAAGATCAGCCACTGAAAATCTCAGCCATGTTTATGGGGCTCCAAACATGACCATTCCAATGGCTGATGCACATCACAGCCACTGCCCTCCGTATCCTTCAGCTCATCCAAAATTCTGCTGCCCGTATCCAAACTTGCACCATGTCCCGTTCCCACAACCCCCTGCACCCCGTGCCTATATTGGCTCCTGGTCGAGCAACACCTCGATTTTCAAATTCTCATCCTTGTTCTCAAATCCCTCTCTGCCCTCCACCCTCCCTATCTCTGTAACCTCATCCAAGCTGCCTCACTCCATGTGGTCAGCAATCTTGGATAATTGGCTCTCTATTCCTTCATCCAAGTCATTGAGAAATATCGTGAAATACTGAGGCTCCTGCACAAATCCCTGGGGACACCACTATTCACATCTTGTTCATTGGAGAGCACACACATTATGCCTCTTCTCTGTCTCCTACCTCCAAACTAATTCCTAACCCAAGACAAATAATTTTCTAGAGCTTTCTTGATGATAGGAAGCAGAGGTAATATTGGAAAGATGCTTGTCAGACTGGAGGCCTGTGTTGAGTGGAGTGCCTCAGGGCTCAGTGCTGACCCATTACTGTTTATTATCAATATTAATGATTTGAATGAGAATCTGTAAGGCATGATTAGTAAGTTTGATGTGCAGGTCAGGTGAATTGGCCATGTTAAATTGGCCATAGTCTTAGGTACATTAGTCAGAGGGAAATGGGTCTAGGTGGGTTACTCCAGAGGGTCGGTGTGGATTGGTTGGGCTGAAGACCTGTTTCCACACTGGAGGGAATCTAATCTCTCATCTTGTACAGGATGTCAGTGAGTTCGCACTTGGAATATTGTATTCAGTTTGGTCACCTTGTTATAGGAAGGATATTACTAAACCAGAAAGAGTACAGAAGAAATTTGCAAGGATGTTGCCTGGACTCAACAATCTGAGTTATAGGGAGAGGTTAGGCAAGTTAGGACTTTTTTCTTAGAGCGTAGGAGACTGGTGGGGGATCTTTTAGAAGTGTATAAGATCATGAGAGACACGGACAGGGTTGGGGAAACGAGGATGAGAGGGCATCAGTTTAGTGTTAGAGAGGAATGAATAAAAGGGAACCTGAGGGGCAACATTTTTACACAGAGGGTGGCACGCATGTGGAATGAGATGCCAGCTGAAGTGATTGAGGTGGATACATTAACAACATTTAAAAGACATTTGGACAAATACATAGATAGGAAAACATTTGAAGGATATGGGCCAAGTGCAGGGAAATGGGGTTAGCATGGATGGACATTTTGGTCAGCACGGTCCAGTTTGGGCCAAAGGGCCTGTCTCTGTGCTGTAGGACTTGATGGCTCTAAGACTCTATAATTCCATATGTTTCCATGTTTCTGAACAGTCTCTCAAACATAGAAACAAAGGAACTAGGAGCAAGAGGAAGCCATTCAGCCCTTCGAGTTGGCTCTGCCATTCAATGTGACCATGGCTAATCATCCAACTTAGTCCCCTGCTCCCATTTTTTCTCCATAAAATTTAACCCCTTTAGTCCTAAGAATATACTTATCCTCTCTTGAAAATATTGAATGTTTTGGGCTCAACTGCTTTCTGTGACAGAATCTCCCACTAGCTTCCCACTCTCTGGCTAAAGAAATGTCTCCTTAGCTCAGTCTGAAATAACCTTTCACTTTTCGTTAAACCATAATTCGTAGTTCTGGATTCCCCAGTCATCAGGAACATCCTCCCTGTGTTGTTCTGGCCTTGTCCTGTTCGGATTTTCAAGGTTACAATATGATTCCTTTCAATCTTCTCAGTGCCAATGAATATAATCCTAACTGATCCAGTTTCTCATCAGATCGAAGTGCTGTCCTCCCAGGAATCAGTCTAGTAAACCTTCGCTGCCCTCCCTCCACAGCCAGAACATCCTTCCTCAGATAAGGAGCCCGAAACTACCCACGACAGAATCATAAAATCACACAGTACAGAGGAGGCCCTTCAGTCCATTAACTGTGTACCAGCCAAACTACACTAAACCTACACCAGTCCCACTTTCCAACATGAGGCCCACAGCTTGAATGTTATGACATTTCAACTGCTCACCCAAGAACATTTTAAAATTAGTAAGATTTCCCACCTCAACTCCCCTCCCAGGCTGTGCATTCCAGATGCACACCATTCTCTGGATGAAAAACATTTTCCTCAAAACATCTTGAAACCTCCTACCTTTCACAATGAATGTGAGTCAACGTGTCACTGACCCTCCCATGAAAGAGAACAGCTGCTTTCTCTCCTCCCTGTTCATTCCCCTCATAACCTTATACACCTCTATCAGGTCCCCCCTCCACCTTCTCTGCCCTGAAGAAAACAACCCGAGCTGATCCAATTTCTCTTCATCACTGAAAGGTTCCATCCCACACAACATCCTGGTGATTCCCCTCTGCACCCCATCCAGTGCAATCACATCCTTCCTACAGTGTGGTGACCTGAACTGCACACAGCACTCCAGCTGTGGTCTCACCAATGTTCTGCTTAACTGCAGCATATCCTCTTGCTTTTATAACCAATACCTGACATGACAAAGGCAAGTGTCCCCTATGCCTTCATAACTGCTCTGTTAACCTGTCTTGCCATTTTCAGGGATCAGTGGAGAAGCACTCCAAGATCACCCTGTTCCTTTGAATTTCTTCAGTTCAAAGAACAAAGAGCAACGAAAATTACAGCACAAGAACTGGCCCTTCGGCCCTACTAGTCTGCACTGGTCCATATCCTCCATCTAAACCTGTCATCAATTTTCCAAGATTCTGTCTCCCTTTGCTCCCTGCCCATCCATGCATCTATCTAGATATATCTTAAATGATGCTATCATGCCTGCCTCTATCACCTCCACTGGCAAGAAGAACTATCCACACATATCTCCCTGAAATGTTTCCACTCTCACCTTGAACTCATGACCCCCGAGTAATTGAGTCCCCCACTCTGGGAAAAAGCTTCTTGCAATCCACCTTGTCTATATCTCTCATGGTTTTGTAGACCCCAATCTGGTCCCCCCCTCAACATTTGACTTTCTAATGAAAATAATCCTAATCTACTAAGCCTCTCTTCATAGCTAGTGCCCTCCATCCCAGGCAATCCTGGTGAACCTCCTCTTCACCCTCTCCAAAGCATCCACATCTTTCTGGTAATGTGGCAACCAGAACTGTACACAGTATTCCAAATGTGGCCAAGCCATAGTTTGATATAACTCTAATATGACCTTCCAACTCTTGTACTGAATACCACGTCTGGTGAAGGAAGGTATGCCATATGCCATCTTGACCACTCTGTCGACCTGTGTTGTCTCCTCCAGGGTACAATGGACCTGAACACCCAGGTCTCTCTGGGCATCAATTTTCCCAGGGTGTTGCATTCACCGTAAAGTTTACTCCAGATTTGGATCTTCCAAAATTCATCAGATCGCATTTGCCTGGTTTGAAATCCATCCATCCGTTTCTCTGCCCAACTGTCTAATCTGTCCATATTCTGCTACATTCTCTGAAAGTCCCCTTCACTATCTGCTACTCCACCAATATTAGTGTCATCTGCAAACTTGCTAATCAGACCACCTATACCTTCCTCCACATCATTTATGTATATCAAAAACAAGAGGGGTACCAGCACGGATTCCTGTTCTCCATTTTGAGAAACTCGTTCCACTACTACTGTCTGTCTCCTGTTGCCCAGCCTGTTCTCTATCCATCTCGTGAGTACACTCTAGACCCATGCGACTTAAATTTCTTTATCAGTCTGCCATGGGGAACTTTATCAAACGCATTCCTGAAATCCATGTGTATGACATCCACAGCCCTTCCCTCCTCAATCAACTTCATCAGTTCTTCAAAAAATTCTATAAAGTTGGTAAGACATAACATTCCCTGCACAACTTCATGCTGCATATAACTGATAAGTCAATTTTCTTCCAAATGTAAATAGATCTTATCCCTCAGTATCTTCTCCAGCAGCTTCCCTACCACTACATCAGGCTCACTGGTTGATAGTTACCTGGATTATCCTGGCTACCCTTCTTCAACATTAGCAATTCTCCAGTCCTGTGGGATCTCATCCATGTTCAAGGTTGCTACAAAGATATCGATTAAGGCCCCAGCTATTTCCTCTCTTGCTTCCCTCAGTAAGCTGGGATCGATCCCATCCTGACCTGGGGACTTGTTCACCTTGATGCCTTTTAAAATACCCAACACTTCCTCCCTCCTTAAGTCGACTTGACCTCGAGTAATCAAACATCTATCCCCAACTTCAACATCTGTCATTTCCCTCTCCTTGGTGAATGCCAACGTAAAGCACTCATTAAGAATCTCACCCATTTTCTCTGACTCCACACATAACATTCCTTCTTTGTCCTTGTGTGGACCAACACTTTCTCTAGTCATCCTCTTGCTCCTTATATATGAATAAAAGGATTTGGGATTTTCCTTAATCCTGTTTGTTAATGATATTTCATGACCCCTTTTAACCCTTTTAATTCCTCACTTCAGATTGGTCTTACTTTCACGATATTCTTCCAAAGCTTTGCCTGTTTTCAGCCTGTTTTCAGACCTTATATATGCATCCTTTTTCCTCTTAGCTAGTCTCACAATTTCATCTGTCATCCAGCGTTTCCAAATCCTGCCATTTCCATCCCTTATTTTCACATGGACATGTCTGTCCTGACTCTAGTCAACCTCTCTTTAAAAGCCTCCCACATATAAAATGTGGATTTCCCTTTAAACAGCTGCTCCCAATCCACATTCCCCAGCTCCTACCAAATTTTGGGATAGTTGGCCTTCCTCCACTTTCACCCTCTTCCTTTAGGACCACTCTCATCTTTGTCCATGAGCATTCTAAAACTTATGGAATTGTGATCACTCTTCCAAAGTAATCCCTGACTGAAATTTCAACCACCTGGCCGGGCTCATTCCCCAACACCAGGTCCAGTCTGGCCCCTTCCTGAGTTAGACTATTTCCACATTACTCTGTAAAATTCTCATGGATGCTCCTTACAAATTCTGCTACATCTTAACTTCTAACAGTGAATCCCAGTCAATGTTGGGAAAATTAAAATCTTCCATCATCACCACCTTGTTACTCCTACATCTTTCCATAATCTGTTTACATATTTGTACCTCTATCCCACGTTCACTGTTAGGAGGCTTGTAGGATAGCACCAACATTGTTACTGCACCTTTCCTGTTTCTGAGCTCTGCCCATATTGCCCCACTGCTCGAGTCCTCCATAGTGCCCTCTTTCACACACCTGTGATATCCTCTCTATCCTCTCTGACCAGTAATGCAACTCCTCCATCCCTTTTACCTCCCTCTCGAACCCATCTGATACATCTGTATCCTGTGATATTTAGTTGCCAATCTTGCCCTTCCCTCAACCACGTCTCAGTAATAGCAATAACATCATACTCCCAGATACTAGTCCAAGCCCTAAATTCCTCTGCCTTACCTACTACACTTCTCACATTAGAACAAATGCACCTCAGACCATCTGTCCCTTTGCGTTCATCATCTGCTCCCTACCTACTCTTAACCTTAGTCACGCTGACTTCAATATCTAGTTCCTGATAGGCTTTAGTTACTCCCTCCTTATTGTCCACTAACTTCCTCATTTGGTTCCCATCCCTCTGCTACACTATTTTGAACCCTCCCCAAGTGCGTGATCAAATACATCCCACAGGACATTGGTTCCAGTCCTGCCCAGGTGTAGACCACTCGATTTGTAATTGTCCCACCTCCCCAGGAACCAGTCCCAATGTCCCAAAAATATGAACCCCTCCCTCCTGCACCATCTCTCAAGCCACGTATTCATCCTGCCGATATTTTCATTTCGACTCTGACTAGCACATGGCACTGGGAGCAATCCTGAGATTACTACCTCTGAGATCCTACATTTTAATATGGTTCCTAACTCCCTAAATTCTGCTTGTAGGACCTCATCCCATTTATTGCCGATATCATCAGTCCCTTCATGCACCATCACAGCTAGCTGTTCACCTCCCCCTTCCGAATGTCCTGCAGCCGATCTGAGACATCCCTGACCCGTGCAACTGGGAGGCAACATGCTATTAGTGAGTCTTGTTTTTGACCACAGAACCGCCGATCTACTCCCTTTACAACGTCCAAATCAACCATATCCACGGCCCACCCCCCCCCCCCTTATCAAATCCACTCACTACATCCTCAAACAATTCCATTTGATTTCCCTTTCGACAATCCATGCTGACTCTGTCCAGTTCTGTCACTGTTTTCAAAGTTTTGTGCTATAAAATATCTTATAATGAATTTGGGCATTTTCTTCACTGCTGATTTCTGGCTAATTGGTCTAAAATTTCTTATTTCCGCACCCCCCGCTCAACCGCGCTCTCTCTCTCTTTCAATAATTGTGTTAAATTAACTCCCTCCACTCTGTAGGACCTATTCCACAGTCGACAAACAGATAACCATCAATGTTTCTCATATTTTCCAACCACTTCCTGAAGCACTCCTGAAAATAGATTATTTAGCCCTCCTGATTTAACACACTTTAATTTTCCCAGAACCATTTTCCTCCAATAACTGATTTCCTTCAGCTCCTTCCTCTGATAAAACCCCAAGTTCACCAACATGTCTGAGATTTATTTGAGAATTCATTTGTGCAGAAAGATCCAGAATATGTTTATCTGTCTTCTCTTTGTTCCAACTATAACATTATAACACTTGTGTGGAACTACCTTGAATGTCATCTGGACGTCCATATAAACAAAACATTCCCTTATTTCACACATTAGTGACCTCGTTAAAACATGTAACCAGGTTAATTAAAGATGTCTGGCCCTTCTTAAATCCATACTGACTTACTCTGATCTGTTCATATTTGTCAGACATTCTGTCTCTAAAACCAGATTCAATTACTTCCCAACAATAGACATTCAACAGAGATGTTCATTGTGAGTGAGGTTAGTAAACAGCTAGCATTGACATGACGGGCTGAACAGCCTCCTCCTAGAGTCACAGAGTCAAAGAGATGTACAGCATGAAAACAGACCCTTCGGTCCAACTTGTCTATGCCAACCAGACATCCCAAACCAATCTAGTCCCACCTACCAACTCCTGGCCCAGATCCCTCCAAACCCTTCCTGTTCATATACCCATGCAGATACCTTTTAAATGTTGCAATTGTACCAGCCTCCACCACTCCCTCTGGCAGCCCATTCTGCACTCGCACCACCCTGTGCGTGAAAAAGTTGCTCCTCAAGTCTCTTTTATATCTTTCCACTCTTACCCTAAACCTATGCCCTCTATTACTGGACTCCACCACTCCAGGGAAAAGACTTGGTCTCTTTGCCCTATCCATGCCCCTCATGATTTTATAAACCTCTGTAAAGTCACTCCTCAGCCTCGGACACTCCAGGGAAAACATCCCCAGCCTATTTAACCTCTTCCTATAGCTTAAATCCTCCAACCCTGGTAACATCCTTGCAAATCTTTTCTGAACCCTGTCAAGTTTCACAACATCTTTCTAATAGGAAGGAGACCAGAACTGAACGCAATACTCCAAATGTGGCCTAGGTGACCTCCCAATTCCTATTCTCAATACTTTGACCATTAAAGAAAAGCATACCGAATGTCTTCTTCATTATCTTATCTACCTACAACTCTACTTTCAGGGAACTATGAATCTGCACTTCAAGGTCTCTTTATTCAGCAACACACCCGAGGATCTTACCATTAAGTGTATAAGTACTGCTAAGATTTTCTTTCCCAAGTGCAGCACCTTGCATTTATCTAAATTAAACTCCATCTGCCATTCCTCAGCCCAATGGCCCATCGAATCAAGATCTGTTGTAATCTGAGGTAACCTTATTCACTGTCCACTACACCTCCAATTTTGGTGTCATTTGCAAACTTACTAACTCTACCTCCTATGTTCATATCCAGATCATTTATGTAAATGACAAAAAGTAGTTGACCCGGGACCAATCCTTATGACACTCCACTGGTTACAGGCCTCCAGTCTAAAAAACATCCCTCCACCACCACCCTCTGTCTTCTACCTTTGAGCCAGTTCTGTATCCAAATGGCTAGTTTGCCTGAGATTCCATGAGATCTAACCTTGCTAACCTGTCTCCCATGGGGAACCTTGTCGAATGCCTTACTGAAGTCCATACAGAGCCTGTCTAACGCTCTGCCTTCATCAATTCTTTCTGTTACTTCTTCAAAAAACTCAATCAAGTTTGTGAGACATGATTTCCCATGCACAAAACCATGCTGACTACCCCTAATCAGTCTTTGCCTTTCCAAATATAAGGACAATCTGTCCCTTAGGATTCCTTCCAACAACTTCCTCACAATCGACGTCTGGCTCATTGGTCTACAGTTCCCTGGCTTGTCCTTACCACCTTTCTTAAATAGTCGCACCAATTAGTGAACTTCCAGTCTTCTGGCACATCATTTGTGACTATTGAGGATACAAATATCACAGTAAGAGGCCCAGCAAACACTTCCCTAGCTTCTGACAGAGTCCTAGGTTACACCTAATTAGGTCCTGGGGATTTATCCACGTTTATGCATTTCAAGACATCGAGCACCTCCTCGTCTGTAATATGAACATTTTTCAAGATGTCACCATCTATCTCCCTAAATTCTATATCTTCAATATCCTTCTCCACAGTTCAACTGAAGCAAAATACTCATTTAGTATCTGCGCCATCTCCTGCAGCTCCACATAAAGGTCGCCTTGCTGATCTTTGAGGGACCCTATTCTCTCCTTAGTTACCCTCTTGTCCTTAAGGTATTCGTAAAACCCCTCTGGATTCTCCTTAACCTTATTTGCCCAAGCTATCTCATGTTCCCTTGTTGCCCTCCTGATTTCCCTCTTAAGAATACTCCTGCTGCCTTTGTATACCTCTAAGGATTCACTCAATCTATCCTGTCCATACCTGACATATGCTTCATTCTTTTTCTTAACCAAACCCTCAACTTCTCTTGTCACCCAATATTACCTTCACCTACCAGCCTTTCCTTTCACCCTAATTAAAATATACGTTTTCTGGACTCAAGTTATCTCATTTCTGAAGGCTTCCCATTTTCAAGCTGTCCCTTTACCTGAGAGCAACTTCCCCCAATCAGCTTTTCAGAGTTTTAGATTAGATTACTTAGTGTGGAAACAGCCCCTTCAGTCCAACAAGTCCATACGGACCCTCCGAAGAGCAACCTACCCAGACCCATTCCCCTACGTTTACCCCTTAGCCTCACACTATGGGCAATTTAGCATGGCCAATTCACCTAACCTGCACATTTTTGGACTGTGGGAGGAAACCGGAGCACCCGGAGGAAACCCACGCCGACATGGGGAGTATGTGCAAACTCCACACAGACAGTTGCCTGAGGTGGGAATTGAACTGTGAGGCAGCAGTGCTAACCATTGTGCCACTGTGCCTGATACTGGCAAAATTAGCCTTCCTACAAATTTTGAAGTTCAACTTCTGAATCTGGTCTATCCTTTTCCATCACTATTTTAAAATGAATAGAATTATGGTCTCTGACCAAAAGTGCTCCTCCACTGACACCTCAGTCACCTGCCCTGCATTATTTCCCAAGAGTAGGTCAAGCTTTGCAGCTTCTCTAGTAGATACATCCACATACTGAATCAGAAAATTGTCTTGTACACACTTAACAAATTCCTTTCCATCTAAACTCTTAACACTATGGCAGTCCCAGTCTATGTTTGGAAAGTTATAATCCCCTACTATAACCAACCCATTATTCTTACTGATAGCTGAAATCTGCTGACAAATTTGTTTCTCAATTTCCCGCTGACTACTGGAGGGGGGCTATAATATCATCCCAACAAGGTGATTATCCCCTTCCTTTTTCTCAGTTCCACCCAAATAACTTCCCTGGGTGTATTTCCGGGAATATCCTCCCTAACTACAGCTGTAATGCTTATCAAAAATGCCACACCCCCTCCTCTCTTGTGCCTCCCTTTCTGTCCTTCCTGTTGTATTTGTATCCTAGAACATTAAACGGCCAGTCCTGCCCATCCCTGAGCCATGTTTTGATAATTGCTATGATATCCCAGTCTCATGTTCCTAACCACGGCCTGAGTTCATCTTCCTTCCCTGTTAGGACTCTTGCATTGAAATAAATGCATTTTAATTTATCAGTCCTACCTTGTTCTCTGCTTTGTCCCTGCCTGCCCTGACTGTTTGACCTGCCTTTGTTCTCAACTGTACCAATCTCAGATTGAAATCTTTCCTCACTATCTCCCCCAGGGTCCCACCCGCCCACCTTACGAGTTGAAATCCTCCCGAGCAGCTCTCGCAAATTTTCCTGCCAGTATATTAGTCCCCTTCCAATTCAGGTGCAATCTGTCCTTCTTGTACAGGTCACTTCTACCTCAAAACAGCTTCCAAAGATCCAAAAATGTGAATCCTTCTCCCATACACCAGCACCTCAGCCATGCATTCATCTGCTCTATCCTCCTATTCCTGCCCTCACTAGCTCATAGCACCAGGAGTAATTTAGTTATTACTACCCTTGAGGACCTCCTTTTTAAATTCCTGCCTAACTCTCTGCAATCTCCCTTCAGAATCTCAACCTTTTCCCTTCCTATGTCGTTGGTTCCAAAGTGTACAATGACCTCCTGCTGGTCCCTCTCCACCTTAAGAACGTTCTGCACCCTCCCTGAGACATCCTTGATCCTGGCACCAGGGAAGCAACACACCATTCTGATTTTTCGCTGCTGGCCACAGAAACGTCTGTCTGTACCTCAGGCTAGAGAGTTCCCTAACACAGTCGATCGTTTGGAATCTGACGTACCTCCCATTACATTAGAGCCAGTGTCAATACCAGAAACTTGTCTGCTCATGCTAAGTACCCCTGTATTTTCCAAAACAGCATACTTGTTTGAAATGGGAATAGCCACAGAAGACTCCTGCACTACTTGCCTACCTCTCTTGCCTTTCCTGGAGTTATGGTAAGAGCCCATGGGATCCAAGGCATTTTGGCAAATTGGATCCAAATATGAGGCAAAGAGTGATGGTGGAGGGTTGTCTTTGTGATTGGAAGCCTGCGACCAGTGGTGTAAGACAGGGATTCAGGCTGGGACCCTTGCTGTTTGTAATCTACATTAACAAATTGACTGTGATTGTATAATTCAAAAGTTTTCAGAGGCCACATAAATTGGTGGTGTTATTGATATTGATTTGATTTTTATTTTAGTTTATTGTCACGTGTACTCGAGTACAAAAGTATTGGAGTACAGTGAAAAGTATGTAACGTCACCTCACAAGGTGCCATCTTAGGTACAAGGACCACAGTACAGAATCGTAAGAACAAGGTAGAAAGAAAGAATAAAATTCAAAATTACGTCCTGCAGATCTTTTTAGTTTTAAGTAGAAATGAAGAAATAAAGCTGAAAGTTCAAGCATTACAGCATTTCTTAAGAATGTAGCTATCATGGGATCATACTTTAAGTCATCATCTCGAGACCGGAAGTCCACGCTGAGGCCTTCCCGGTTGGAGAGACCACCATATACAGAAAGGACCACTATGTGGGCTGAGAGACAACCACTCTGGGCCACTCAGAGATCGCCACACTAGGCCGAGTGACCATCACGCTGGGCTGACAGTCTAGCATGCTGGGCTGACAGGCCACCACATCGAAATGAGAGGCCATCATGTTGGACCAAGAGTCTGCCTCGTCGGGCTGGAAGGTCTCCCTGCCAGCCCAGGACACTGCCACACCAAGCCAAGAGGCCACATCATTAGGTCTGTACTGGGTCAGAGGCCTGGCCTGGCCTGGGTCAGACTCCTGAGACTGAAAGTCCATGCCCGGGAGAAGAAATAAGGGAGAAGAACAAAAGAAAAACACAAAAGAAATGGAAAAGAGAAGTGGAATAGAAAGAAGAAAAGGAAACAGATGGAGCAGATGAACTCGGTCTGAAGCATCCTACTCTGCTGCCATCTTGGATGACTGGGTCTCAGGCTACAGTCTGATATTGGTCAGCTGGTAAATTGGGCAGAGCAATGGTGGATGGAATTTAATCCTGATACCTCTGAGGTGATCCAACTTGGGAGGTCTAATAAGGGAAGGATATACACAATGAAAGGCATGTGCTTTGAGTGTCCTTATGCATGAATCACAGAGGGTTGGTCTGCAGGTACAACAAGCAATTAGGAAGGCAAATGGAATTTTGTCCTTCATTGCTGAAGGGATTGAGTTTAAAAAGCGGGAAGGTTATGTTGCAGCTGGTGAGGCCACACCTGGAGTACTGCATGCAGTAATGGTCTCCTTACTTGAAAAAGGCAATACTGGCACTGGAGGGGTGCAGAGAAAGTTCACCAGGCTGATTCTGGGGTGGAGGGGGTTGGCTTATGAAGGGAGACTGCGTAGACTGGGATATACTCATTGGAACTTAGAAGAATGAGGGGAACTTTATAGAAATAAATAAAATTATAAAGAGAATAGATAAGACAGAAGTAGACAGGGTGTTCTCATTGGCAGATAAAACTAAAACAAGAGGGTTTAGCCTCAAAATTAGGGGGAGCAGATTTAGGACTGAATTGAGAAGGAACGTCTTCATCCAGAGGGTCATAAATCTATGAAATTACTTGCTCAATGAAGAAATTGATGCTATTTCAGTTAATGCTTTAAAGCTAAGACAGATTTTTTTTAACAATCAAGGAATTAAGAGATACAGTGAGAGTAAATGCCAGGACTTGCACTTTAGAAAAAATAATACAGACATGGACAATTTTCTAAACGATGAGAAAATTCCTAAAGCCAAAGTACAAAGGGATCTGGGAATGCTAGTCCCGGATTCTCTAAAGGTTAACTTGCAGGTTGAATCCGTGGTTAAGAATGCAAATGTAATGTTGTCATTTATCTCAAGAGCTGAAAAATGTGTTGTTGAAAATGCGCAGCAAGAATGAAGAAGGGCTTATGCCCGAAACATCAATTCTCCTGCTCCTTGGATGCTGCCTGACCTGCTGCGCTTTTCCAGCAACACATTGTTCAGCTCTGATCTCCAGCATCTGCAGCCCTAACTTTCTCCTAATTTATCTCAAGAGGGTTGGAATGTAAAATGAGATGTGCTGCTGAGACTTTATAAAGCTCTGGTTAGGCCCCATTCAGTCCAGTTTTGGGCCCCACACCTCAGGAAGGACATATTGACACTGGACCGTGTCCAGTGGAGATTCACATGGATGATCCCTGGAATGGTAAGCCTAATATATGATGAACGGCTGAGGATCCTGGGATTGGATTCATTCGACTTTAGAAGGGGAGATCTAATAGAAACTTACAAGATAATGCATGGCTCAGAAAGGGTAGATGCTGGGAAATTGTTTCCATTAGGTGGGGGTACTAGGACCCGTGGGCAAAGCCTTAGAGTTAGAGGGGGTCAGTTTAAAACAGAATTGAGGAGACATTTCTTTAGCTAGAGAGTGATGGGCCTTTGGAATTCATTGCCACAGAGCGCAGTGGCAGCTGAAATATTAAATGTCTTCAAGGCAGAGATTGATAAATTCTTAATCTTGCAATGAGTCAAGGGCTACAGGGAGAGTGTGGGTAACTGTCCTTCAACGCCCAACACCCATGATTGAATGGCGGAGTGGACTCGAGTAACCAAATGGCCTTACTTCCACTCCTTTGTCTTATGGTCTTATGTGGAGCTGAGTCCATGAAAAGATCAGCTATGATCTTATTGAATGGCAGAGCAGGGTTGAAGGGCCAGATGGCATACTCCTGCTCCTAGTTCTTATGTTCTTATGTTCCTTGGGAGTACTGAGGAACAAAGGGAGCTTGGTGTACAAGTCCATCAATCCTGGAAGGTATCAGCACAGCTAGACAGGGTGGTGAAGAAGGCATATGGGATGCTTGGCATTATTAGCCAGGGTGTAGAATATAGGAAGTAGAAAGTCTTGTTGTTACCTGTCAGAGCACTGGTTAGGTCATGTCTGGAATATTGTGCACAGTTCTGGTCGTGACACTGTTGGAAGAACGTGATTGAACTGGAGAGGATGCAGAGGAGATGTTCCCGGGGATGGAAAGTGTTAGTTCTGAGGAGAGACTGGATAGACTGGGTTTGTTTTCTCTGGGGGAATCTGATTGAGATATACAAAAATATGAAAGGCATAGACAAAGTCAATTGTGAGAATCTTTTCCCCATGTCAGACATGTCTATGACCAGAGGGAATAAGCTTACCATGTGAAAAAGTGGTTTAGAGGGGTTTTGAGAACTTGTTTTCCCCAGAGGGTGGTAGAAATATGGAATGTGCGGTTTGAGAAGGTGGCGGAGGCAGGTCCTCTCACAACATTTAAGAAACATCCCGATGAACACATAAAATGCCAGGGCATGGAAGGCTATGGACCAACTGCAGGTAAATGGAGTTTGGTGATTACTGATTGGCATCGACATGTCGACAAACAGAAAGGCCTGTTTGTTTGCTATATGACTCTATGACAATGAAGAGAAGGATGTGGAAGCATTTTTCATGTTGTTTCAGAAGATAGCAACACAAGTGAGGTGGGAAAAACAGGTTGGACCTTGCCCATGCAAAAATGAACTTGGGAAGCACAAGAGGTTTCTACATCCCTGTCAGAGGAATGTTCTCGGGATCACGAGGTGGTGAAAATGGCTATTCTAAGCACATATGAGTTGGCTCCAGAAACATAAAGACAGATGTTTCAGAACTTACACAAACAGCCTGGACAAACCTCTACTGAGTTTAAGAGAGTTCAACAAAATAATGTTGACAGGTGGATAAGAACATTAACAGCTGAGAATACTTACAATGCTCTCAGAGAAGTTATCCTTTGAGAAGAATTTACAACTTCATTCCCTTCTAAAATCAGAATTCATGTAGAAGACCAAAGGGAACGACAGTAAGACAAGCAGCTAGAATGGCTAATGATGATAGACTTTGTTAAAACCAAAACCCTGCAGATGCTGGAATCCAAAGTAGACAAACAGGAGGCTGGAAGAGCACAACAAGCCAAGCAGCATCAGGAGGTGGAGAAGTCACCTGATGGGAGACCGATCCAGAAACCTTATTCCCATCAGGCCCAGAAATGGGAGAAAAATAAAAATTGGGAGAGTCTAAGGAAGGTAGATAGCCAGGGGAGAGAATGGACAGGAGGGAACAGCCCGAGAACTCCTCCTCAGATTAAGAAGGAAATTGCTGAGGGTGGAAGTGATGATCAGAAGCTGAAATGTTTCTCTTGGAATAAGGTGGGCCATGTATGTTTGGAATGTTGGAAGTTGAGGTAAACCCATGGGATTTATGGGAGTTAGTAAAATGAGTCAGAGAAGGGAACACAGACAGATAATCCCACGGAGCAGGTTGTAGCTGTCACTATAACAAAAAGGCCGGAGCTGAATTTTGTCATTAGTAAAGGAGGTTGTCAGGTAGATGAGAGGTGGATAGGACTTTTATCAAAAGGAATGGTGACTCCTTTTACTTCAGCTAAACCCAGAACCAAACTGAGAGATACAGGAGCAACACAGTCACTTTTACTGGAGAAAGAACTAATTACCCTCCAGAGCTAAGGTATTAATCAATGGGATTGATGGAGAATATATTCCACTTCCATTGTATACAGTACAACTGGAATGTGATTTGTTATCAGGAGAAGTAATTGTCGGAATGGGAAAACATTCCCTGATGAGGGAGTCGATTTCCTTCTGGAGAATGGTTTGTCCGGACTAAAGGCAGTATCTTCCCCGATAATTACAGAATGTCCAAAGGAAGGCCAAGAAACAGAAC
The DNA here is from genome assembly GCF_020745735.1 of Hemiscyllium ocellatum. Classification (NCBI taxonomy): domain Eukaryota; kingdom Metazoa; phylum Chordata; class Chondrichthyes; order Orectolobiformes; family Hemiscylliidae; genus Hemiscyllium; species Hemiscyllium ocellatum. Next base: position 10,326,896 of record NC_083409.1, read on the forward strand.
AATGACAGGAACAGGTTCCTGGTCTCTCTCCTTCGTGTGAGGTAACCAGGGCAATGGTTAAACAAAATCCTTCAATAAGGGTTGGTGTGACATCACAGCAAGTGAAAGGGTCGCTGAAACTTTCCGAAAGGGTGAAGATAATCCAGGTGGAGTGTTTGGTATGATGTCCCTAATTACAACAGATCCAAAAAGCAGATCCTGACTGAGATAAATGAGCACAGTCAACTCATACTGAGGTCAAGGCTGAAGGAGTTTCAGAGTGTTATTGTGTTCAGAATGGAGCGCTGATGAGGACGTGGAGACCCCCTCATAGACCCCCAGGTGAAGAATGGTCAGTTAGACATTGGCTAGTGGTCCCACCCAGCTATCATAGGGAGATAGTACAAGGAGCACATGCGACTCCCATGGCAGGTCACATGGTGATTTGGAAAACACAGGCATCCAGAAACAAATATTTTACTGAGCCACAATTGGATAAAGATGTGGTGCAGTTTTACAAAACGTGTCTTACTTGTCAAGTTATAGGTAAACCTCAATGCAAAACCAGCATCCTTAATTCCTCTCCCAGTTTTTGAGGAACCATCCCGTCATGTACAAGTTTGTCAAGTAGTGAGTATAATAGAGGAGGGGATCAGAAAAAGCTTGAGATCAAAAAAGACCTGGACACTTCCCAAAGGAAACTTCCTGTTATTAGATGAACAAATTCAGAGATATTTGAGACTTCAGACACTGTATTTTTGTATCTGGAGAAAGATCAACAGGTAGATTTAGTGAGGCTGCTCAGACAATACAAAGATGTTTGTATGAGGTTTCGTTGAGGACTTTGGTTCTGTGCTTGATGGAGCTTAGAAAGATGAGAGGGAATGTCATTGAAACTTAGAGAATACAGGGTGGCCTGGATAGAGTGGACATGGAGGGGATGTTTCTAATAATAGGAGAGTTGGAGACCCGAGGGCACAGCCTCAGAGTGAAGAGACGATCTTTCGAACTGAGCTGAGAAGCAATTTCTTCAGCCAGAGTGTCATTAATCTGTGGAACTGCAGAGGGCCTTGGAGGCCAAGTCATTGAGTGTATTGAAGAAAGAGACAGATTGGCTCATGATTGGTCAAGGGATCAAGATTTACAGGGAAAAGGGAAGAGGGCTGAGGAACATTATCAACTGTAAATGACCAGACATGATGGGCCAAATGGCCCAATTCTGCTCCTTTATCTTGTGGACTTGTATTGATACACTTAGATCTACCACGTGATTCAAATATAATATGAATTTGGTAATTCAGACAAAATAAAACAAAAACCAACCGAAACCGACGATGGAACAGAGGGCTTCCATGTTGGAGAATCAACTGATTGAACCACATCAGAGTAAGTGGATTTCTCCTGTAGTATTGGCTCCTGAACCAAACTGTTCAATTTAATTCTGTATAGACTTGAGGAATGTGAGTCGCGTCACAAAACCAGATTCATTCCCTATTCCCACCTGAGAAGGTTGCATGGAGAGGGTTTGTAGAAAATCATTCTTGTATAAAATTGATTTGTTCAAAGGATGTTGACAAGAACTCACTGATAACTAGAACTAAGTGAGTTTCTGTATTTATCACACCTAATGGATTATACCCAATGGCAAGTTTTGCTATGTGGACTTAACAACTCTCCAGTCACATTTGAATGATTATTATGAAAGTGAACAAGGTCACACTCCCCCACATTACACTCCAACTGCCCAATATTTCTTCAAAGCCCAGCTGTATCTAACATTCAGCAGGATGGACCTTCACTGAGAAATAGCCATTTGTAACTAGAATAATGATATCTCTGAGAATCACATTAATAATTATTTCTATTGAAGCTTTCATCAGTTCTATGTTAATTGACACAATGCTCTGGTTTGGGCTTTGCTGTCTGTACAAACCATCTGTCATGTCTTTGCTGCAATGGTTCACATTTCCATCATCAAACTCCCACTCCAAATATCCCGTCATTATTCTCCATGGGATTCACTGGCATTGGCTCAGATCGAACTCCCAGCAGCTGAAATGGAGGGAGGGATACGGCTTAGAGAGCAAGAGATGGAGCACAGGGAGAGAGAGAGAGAGATAGATAGATAGATAGATATAGAGAGAGAGATAGAGCACTAAAAGAGAGGGAGCTAGACCTTGGACAGAGAAAGAGGGATGGAACTCAGAGTGAGATCTATGCAGCTGAGTTAGAGAGGGGTGTGGAGAGAGAGTGAGAGAGAGAGAGAGATGGAGTCAAGGAGTTGTATGTCACAGATAAATTATACTCTGTTAAAGATTGCACTGGATGAATGTTGACTCTCTGACTCTATGAACACTACCTACAAAGCTGCCTAACTTTGTGTCGTTAGCAAACTAGAGTATCTGACTTTCTATGTCATTATCCAGTGCATTAATAAATAATATAAATAATTGAGGAATGCGCACACATTCCTATTGGACACCACTGGTCACATCCTGCCAATTTCAGCACTTATCCATGATCCCTATTTTCTGTCACCTGTCACTCAACCAATTTCGGTATGGCAGTATTTTAGCCTCAATTCTGTGGATTTCTAACTGAGTTGAACAGTTTCTTACATGGGATTTTATCAAATGCCTTCTGGAAGTCCCTATAAACATCATCCATTGACATTACTGTGTCCAGTAATTTTGTTTCCTCTTCAAAAATGTTCAATGAGATTTTTCACATGACCAACTTGTCATGAATCCATGCTGATTCTCCCTGATTAACTGACCATTTTCAAGGTCTTCAGTTACCCCCATCCTTGATTATAGACTACAACAATTTACACACCACAAACGTTGGCTTAGTGACCTGTAATTCCCTGGCTTTTCTCTAACATCCTTGTTAAATGTGAAATGAAATTTGCAATTTTCCAGTTCAGAGGTATGACTCCTGAATCCAGGTAACTCTGAAAGATTATAGTCAGGGTGTCTGCAATGTGGTCTTTTACTACTGTATCACCCTCAGGTCCTGAGGATTTGTCACTCTTTAGTTCCATTATTTTCCTGATTACACATGTTATATTGACATTAACTTTATTTAGGTGACACAGTGGTTAGCACTGCTGCCTCACAGCACAGAGTCCCAGGTTCAATTCCAGCCTTGGGCAACTGCCTGTGTGGAGTTTGCACATTGTCTGCATGGGTTTCCTCCTACTATCCAAAGATGTGCAGCTCAGGTGAATTGGCCATACTAAATTTCCATAGTGTTAGGTGCATTAGTCAGAGGGAAAATGGGTCTGGGTGGGTTACTCTTCGGAGGGGTCAGTGTGGACTGGTTGGGCCAAAAGGCATGTTTGCACACTGCAGGGAATCTAATCAGTCCCTGACACAGATCCTCTGTTAATTTCTTTTGGACTTCGGGCAAGTCCTCTTCCTTTTCTACTGCAAATCTTGAGGCAAAGTATTTATTTAACATGACTGTCATGTCCCCATTGTCACTTTCAGTCTTTAACGGCCAATATTGCTCCTGACCTCCCAGCTTCCCTTTTATGGAACTGTAACATTTCTCCTGATTGATTTTGTTATCCCTTACATCTTTCCTTTCAGAATCACTTTTGGTAGCTCTTCGAAGTTGACATGTGGCCCTTTTGTATCCATCCCATTCAGCGGAATCTGACCTTATTTTTTGCTTTTCTGTAAGCCTTTTTTTAACATTTTATTCTTTCCCTTATCTCTTTAATTGACCATTGTTGTTTGTTCGCTTTTCCCTCTCAGGTATAAACTGGCTTTGTTTTGTGTTGAATGTTCCTTTAAATATTCCCCACTGTTCTTCAATTGTTTTACCCAAAAGCAGATTTTCCCAGTTTACTGTGGACAGTCTCTGTCTCATCTCGTTAAAGTGGGCCTTACCTTAATCTCAAACTCTAGCAGCTGATTCATGCTTTTTACTTTCAAATGCGACACTGAACTAGATCATGTTATGATCACTATTTGATAAATGTTCATGCACAAATAGTTACAAACTAAATCTATCTCATTATTCATGACTAATTCCAATATTGCTTGTCCCCTTTTTGTATCCAGGACCTATTGCTGTTGGAAACTATTCTGGACACACAGCAGCAATTCACTACCTTTCTGACAGAGGGCTCGTCTGTCTCCCAATCTAAGTTAAACTTAAACTTCCCCATTAATAATACACTGGCTTTGCTACACACTTGTCTAATTTCTGTATATATATAATCCAGCACCTCAGAGCTGCTGTCAGGGGGGTCTGTATCCAACATCTATTACAGTTTTCGATCCTTTCCTGCTCCTCAGTCCCACTGAATGTTTTCTCCTCATTATGACCTCCCTCACCATTGAAGCCATTTTTTCCCTCATCAATGAAGCTGCTCCACCTCTTCTGCCATTTCCCCATATCCACCCTGTGAACCTTCTAACCCGATAGATATCGTTCCCAATCTGAATGATTCTGCAACTATGGCTCAGTAATTGATCCGATACCACAATCTTAAATGTGAATTTGTGCCTGCAGATTATTGTATTTATTCCTTACGCTTCATGCATTCGGATATAGAACTCTTATTTAGTCCATTCACTGGAATCTGTTCCTCAGCACTGATGCTGTATTCACCTCTTTCTTATTTCTCTCCATCTGTCTAATCAATATCCTTCTGATAGCTTTCCTGATATTGTCCAAATAGGACCTTTTGCCGATTTTTGCTGATGTTGTTGGTCCCGACACAGACAACAACAACTGGATCCTCAACCCCCACCGCAACCCCCCCCCCCCCCCCCCAAGTCTGTTATAATTAAAAGATGGCTCGAGGTGCCTTTACCTTAAAAACCAGGCAGGCAACACACCATGTGGGGCTCTCAATCCTGCTCACAAAGGATGCTATCAGTTCCCTTCATTATCAAGACCCCTCTTTTCTTTGTGCTCCCCCAGTCTGAGTGGCCTCCTGGACCATGGTGCAATGGTTTCCTTCGTTCATTCATAGGAAATGGACATCTCTGGCCATCACTTGATGTGGTCACTCTGAGCTACAATGGGCTCCACCAGCTTCCCCATCGTACAATTACTACACATCGCCTGGCCCTGTATGTGGAAATTATTTGAGGATTTTTTAATTTATGTTTTAAAATTTGCTGCTGGTCTTTAGTTTTTAATCTGTAAAATACTTCTGTCCAGGAGACAGAGAAGGTGCCAGCACAGGAGGAGGCTGTTCAGCCCCTCGTGTCAGTGCTAGCTGTTTACGAGCCTCAATTACAATGAGCATCTCCATTGAATGTCTGTTGTCAGGAAGTGATTGAGTCTGTTTTTAGAAACAGAATAACGGACAAATATGAACTGGTCCGAGAGAATCAGCCTGGATTGACAAAAGTTCAGACATCTTGAACTAACCGGGTTACACTTTGTTAGGAGCTCACTAGTGTGGGATATAAGGGAATGTCGATGGCTATTGTCTATAGGGAATTCCAAAAGATATTTAAAAATGTTCCACAAAAGAAACATTGATTCAGATCTTACACTCCACAACTATCTGATGAAGGAGCAGCGCTCCAAACACTGATGCTTCCAAACAAACCTGTTCCATTAGAACCTGGTGTTCTGTGATTTTTAACATTTACACGACAGATCGACACCGGCATCTCCAAATCATGGAATTGGATGGAATTTGAGAAATGCATTTACCTTGGGTCAGGAATGGGCCTGTCTAGGAGACAGAGAGGAAGGATAATGTGCGTGTGTTCCAATGAGCCAGATGTGAGTAGTGGTATTCCCAGGGATCTATGCTGGGACCTCAGCTTTTCACGATATTTCTCAATGACTTGGATGAAGAAACAGAGAGCCATATGTCCAAGATTATTGATCACACTGAGTGAGGCAGCTTGGAGGAGGTCACAGAGATAGGGAGGGTGGAACAACAGGGAGCAGATTGAGAACAAGGATGAGAATTTAAAAATCGAGGTGTTGCTGGACCAAGAGCTGATGTCAGTCAGTGAGGATTGTGGTGGTTATGGTGGGGTGGGGAGGCGTGGGCAGGGGTGTGGGGTGGACTTGGTATGAGTTTGAACACAGACAGCAGAGTTTGGGATGAGGTGATGTTTACGGAAGTCAGTAGCTGTGATGTGGGCCTGGATAACATTGGAATGGTCACAAAAACATGTTTGAGATTTTCAGTGGCTGATAATTGTGATGTGGAGGATTTGGGCCTCAAATCAGCCCCAAAGATGAGGCCAAAGTTGTAAAGAGTCTGGTTGAGCTGCAGACAGTGCTCAGAGAGAGGGATGGAGTTTGTACCGGGAACTGAAGAGGATGGCTTTGATCTTCCCAATGTGTTTCACAGTGAGCTTGGCTCCTCAGTCCTGACTGCTCTTAGCTGCTGTGATTGTCACTGATTGGACACTTATTATTAGAGATTCTGACCACAGCAGAAAGCCCCAGTGTAACAAATAACTGCAAAGATTGTCAGATCGCAACGTTGAAACTTCACCAAGAGAGGAAGTGAAAGAAGGAGCTCGGAGCAGCTGGATGCTTGTTACTGAGACGGGAGAAAACTGTCAACCATCTGCACTCTCTGGAATCTGACAGCACAGGAGGAGGCCATTCAGCCCATCAAGCCTTTGAATGACTCAGTTAGTCCCACTGCTTCCCCCCTCTCTCCCTGTAACCTAGAAAATCTTTCCTTTATAGCTCAATCTCCAATTCCCTCCTATAGACCTCATGTCCACAGAGTGAGAATGCCCTGAACCTGGGCTTCAAATTGGCATCTCATTCATTCATTGGGAAACAAACTGCCTGGGCTGGGAAATGGAGCTCAGGACCCTGAACATTCCCTCTCCCCTCCTGAGGAACACTTAATTTGGTTTTGCATATTCACTTGTGGGAAGGGGCTTCACTGGCTGTGCCAACATTTTCTACCCTGTCCCTAGTTGCCCTGGAGTCGGTGATGGGATGCTGCCATCCTGAATTGTTATCGTCCACAAGCTGTAAGTTGACCCACAATGCCAACATTTTAACCCAGCAAGGCTGAGGGATCAGCGACATATTTCCAAGTCCGGATGCTAAGCTTTTTTGAGGGGAACTTGCAGCTCACAGTGTTCCCATGTATCTGCTGCTCTTGTTCGAAATGGAAGTGAAGGTGGGTTTGGAGGGAAACTAAAAGAACTGCAGATGCTGTAAACCTGAGACAAAAATAGAAAGTGCTGGAAAAGCTCAGCAGGTCTGGCAGCATTTGTGAAGAGAAATCAGAGTTAATATTTCATGCTAAACCTGTAATGATATTTCTGATTTCACTCCAAGATTCTGCCTGACCTGCTGAGCTTTTCCCACAATTTCTATTTTTGCCCATGTGTTTGGAAGGTGCTATCTGAAGATTGGTGATGAATTTCTGCAGTGCATCTTATCGATAATACACACTGCTGCTATGGAGCGTCAGTGACATTGAGTTTGGATGCTTTGAGAATGCGATGCCAATCAAGGAGTTTGCTTTGCTCTGGATGGTATCAAGCTTTTTGAGTGGATAAGAAAGACATAGGATACAATAGACATAGATAGGAAAGGTTTCAAGGGATATGTGTGAAATGCAGGCAAATCAGATGAATTCTCTTCAGAAAACCTGGTCAGCATGTCGAAGTTTGGCTTAAGGGTTTGTTTCTGTGACAATATCAATCTATGAATGTTGTTGGAGCTGCACCTGCCCAGGCAAGTGGGGAGTATTTGCTCACACTCCTGCCTTGGTTGACAGACTTTGGGGGGATCAGGAGGTGAGTTACTCGATGCAATATTCTCAGCCTCTAACTTGCTCTTGTAACCACTGTGTTTCTTTGGTGAATCCAATTGTGTTTCTGGTCAATGGCACCTCAAGAATGTTGATAGTGGGGATTCAGTGATGGTAATAGCATTGATTGTCAAGGGGCGATGTGTAGATCGTCTCTTATTTGTGATGGTGATTGGCTGGCATTTGCATGGCACCAATGGGAAATGTCACTTCTCAGACAAAACCTGGATATTGTCCAGATATTGTTGCATTTGCACGTGGACTGCTTCAGTATCTGAGGAGTTAAGAAGAGTGCTGAGCATTGTGCAATCTTTGGCAATCATCCCCATTTACAAGTTTGCCTTGAGTTGCAATATCTGTTTGGAGTCTGTCCTATTTAGCACGGTGACAGTACCACACAACACAATGGAGGGGATTCTCAATGTGAAGGTCAGACTTTGTTTCCACAAGGACTGTGTGATGGTCACTCTTACCAATACTGTCAAGGATAGATGCATCTACAGCCACAAGATTGGTGAGGATGGGGTCAAGCATCTTTTTCCATCTTTTCGGTTCCAGCTGCAGAGCCAGTCCCTCAGCTACATCCATGAGGAACCAACCAGCTCGATCAGTAATGCTGCTGCCGAGCCACTCTCAGTGGTGGACATTGAAACCCCCCACCCAGAGTACACTCTCTGCTGTCATCACCCTCAGTGCTTCCTCCAAATGTTGTTCAACATCCAGGAGAGACTGATTCATCAGCTGAGGGAGCAAGATATCTTGTAATCACCAGGAGGTTTCCTCGCCCATGTTTAACTTAGTTTCATTAGTCTTCATGGGGTCCAGAGCCAATTTTGAGACTTCCCAGGGTAACTCCCTCCTGACTGTAGACAACTGTGTCATCAGCTCTGCTGGGTCTGCCTTTCTGGTGGGACAGGACACATGCAGGGACAGTGATGGTGGTGTCTGGGGCATTGTCTGTAAGGTATGATTCTGTGAGTATGGCTGTGTCAGGCTGTTGCTTGACTAGTCTGTAAGACAGCTCTCCTGAATTTGGCACTAGCTCCCAGATGTCAGTAAGGAGGATGGAGCAGGGTAGACAGGGCTGTTTCTGTCATTGTCTTTTCGGTGTCTAGATCGATGCCTGTGGTCCGTCCTGTCTCATTTCTTTTTTGAAACATTGTCATAATTGATACAACTGAGAGCCTTGCTCGGCCATTTCAGAGGGCACTAGAGAGTCAACCACATTGCTAGAGGACAGTGCCGTGTACCCCGGCAGTACATTCCGGCTTCCCCCACTTCCCCATTCTGTATATGGAAGGCGGAAGCCTGCCAGCTGGATATTCACCAACAGGAGCTATCACAGCCCGTGTGCAATTCTGTCCCCACATTAAATCCACACAAATCCTGAGTTCACATAACACCTTCAATGTCCAAGCATTCCAAGAATGTTCACAAAGTTGCAGTAAGAGGGATGGGGGAGAGGGTGGAGGAACATAAGAACTTGGAGCAGGAGCAGGCAATTCAGCCCCTCGAGCCCACTCCACCATTTAATACAATCATGGCTTATCCCATCTCAGACTCAACTCCACTTTCCTGCCCACTCTCCATCATCCTTTAACCCATTACCCATTAAATATCTGTCCATCTCCTCCTTGGTGTGAGACAGGGAAGGGAACACTCCATTTCAGAAAAGACTGACCATGGAAGGGGAAGGAGAGGGGAAGGGATTGGAACATGTTGTGAATGGACAGGATGGGTCAGTGAGTCAGAGCCTGTCCTGTCTCCCCTCCAACTCACACTGATGATCTGAGGATCTCCTCTCTCTGCTAGGCCTTCATGGAATGAGGTTTGTGTCCAAATCAGTCCCCAGTGAGAATAGGCCAACAGCACAGAACAGCACAGAACTGCCCTTCATTTGACCAGAATCTGTCCATCTTCCTGAGAGAGGCCAAACCCTGGTCAACGTGGAAATAGGGCCTTACTCCAGGACAAAACAGGGGTCAAGGGTTAACATCCATTAGTGGGACAGAGTAGAGGGAGATTTATCCTGCATTCAACTGTCACCACCCAGGACACTGTCAGAAAGAGAGAGCAGTGAGACAGAGAGAGAGATGGAGGGAAAAATAGTGTGAGAGTGAGAGTGAGACTAGCATCTGATATGGTGTAAGATATGTGAGGGGACCAAGAGAGAGGTAAAGGGAGGTAGAAATGGTGAGGTTGAGGGATAGACAGAGAAACAAGATGTGAGACAGTGTGACTGAGAGGGATGGAGAGAGACAAAGAGACAAGGAGAGAGAGAGTGAGAGACAGGATGGGTGTGAGACTAAGTATGAAGAGAGTTGAGAGGGAGGGTAAGATTGAGTGTGAGGGAGAGAGATGAGTATGGGTAGATTTATAATGACAGAGAGAGAGGGAGAGAAACTGTAAATTGGGAGGTAGAGAGGGAAGGAGAGAGAAAGAGGGAGGAATAGAGAGTGACAGGTAACAATTGGAGGCTTTTAATTGAAGTGAGAGAGGGAGCGAGTAACAGAGACAGAGAGAGATGGAGAAACAGATGATAAGATGGAGTGAGAAAGCATCAGTGAGTTGGAGAGAGTGGCTATGAGACAAAGTGTGTGTGTGTGTGTGAGAGAGAGGGAGAGTACATGAAAGAGATTAACATTGGGAGAGAGAGATAGAGGTAGAGAGAAAGAAATGGCAGATGTGAGTCAGAGAGAGAGAGGGACAAGTCATGGTCACCACACTCTGGGAAGAATGTGATTGTACCTGAGAGGGTACAGGGAGATTTCCCAGGATGCTGCCTGAATGGGAGCTTTAAGCAGTGAAGGCTTAAAAGGGACCTGATGGAGAGAGATAGGATTATTCAGGACAGTGATAGGGTGGGTAGGATGGCACTTTTTACATGAGTAAAGGACTTCATAACCTGGTACAGAGATTTAAGGTAACACAGACATGGACACGTAGAAACTTGGAGCAGCAGTAGGCCATTCGGCCCTTTGAGTCTGCTCTGTCATTCAGTATGATCATGGCTGTATCAATTTTTGAATATCATCATTTCTTCGAGGGTCGGTGTGGGCTTGTCGGGCCAAATGGCCTGTTTCCACACTGTAGGCATTCTATGATCTATGGCTGATCCTCTCTCTCAAAGCCATATTCCTGCCTTCTCCCCATTCTCTTCAAGCTGTTAAAATGCAAAACAATTATCTCTCTCTTTTTCTTGAATATATTCAGTTTCTTATCCTCCACAGCCTTCAGTGGTAGAGAATTCCACAGGTTGACCACCCTCTGAGTGAAGAAATGTTTCCTCATCTCAGTCCTAAATGGTCTACCCTGTATCCCCCTGAGCCTGTGTCCCCTGGTTCCAGACTCCCCAACCAGGTGAAACCTCTTCCCTGCCCAGCCCTGTTACAATTTTATATGTTTCAATCAGATCCACTCTCATCGTTCTGAACACGAGTGAGTCCATGGCCAGGCGAGTTGGAGAGTTGGAGAGTGAGAGGAGAGTTGAGAAGAAATGTTCTCACCCAGAGGGTGCTGGGAGTCTGGAACTCACTAGCCTGAAAGGCTGGTTGAGTCACAAACTCTTGTGACATTGGAGCAGTGTTTAGATATTCCCTTGTGTTGCTGTAGCCCCCAGGGTAATGGGTCAAGAGCTGGAGGATGGGATTAGTGTCATCAGATCTTTGTTTACCAGCACAGACACAATGGGCCAAATGGCCTCATTCAGTGCTGTTCACATCAATGACTCTGAGACAAAGAGAGTGAGATAGAGAGAGAGAGAGAGAGAGAGAAAGAGAGAGAGAGAAGTGGAAGTGTGAGGGGCTGACGTGGCTCTCTCTGCCTGATGCCATTTACATACTGAGGAACACCCAGTCAGACTCTCACAGGCTGCAGCTTTATAAAGCAGAGCCCAGTGAAGGGAGAGTTTATCAGGAACCAGGCACAGGGACAGGAGCACACACCATGATTTCACACATCCAGCTGATCTGGCCCCTGGCATTCTGTGTCGCAGGTACAAATCTCTCTCCTTCCACCTTGAATCTTTAGCTGCTCTCCATTTCACTCCAATTCCACTGACTTGTGATTGAAGGGAAAATGCAGAAACCAGAGGAATGCTCAGTGTCTCCAACAATCTCTCATTTGACCGGCTCTTTCTGTGACAGTTCTGATTTCACTGTGTTTCTCTCTGACTCCTCAGGTATCAGTGGGGACATCATCATGACCCAGTCTCCCCCGGTGCTGTCAGTGGAACAGGGCCAGACCGCAACCATCACCTGTACGGCCAGTGAATCTGTAAGCAAGTGGGTTAGCTGGTACCAGCAGCGAGAAGGTCAGAAACCCTCTCTCCTGATCTATGAAGCAACAAAACAATTCACAGGAGTCTCCGAGAGATTCACCGGCAGTGGATCAGGGACTAGTTTCACCCTGACAATCAGCAACGTTCAGAATGAGGATGTCGCTGACTATTACTGTATGCAGTATAGCAGCTCCCCTCGTTCGGTAAAGGAACCAAGCTCAGACTGAGTAAGTAAACCTCAATCCTCTGTTATTAACCCTGTCAATACTGAAACACACTTTCTAAAATACAGTTACTGATTTGTTGAAGGTGTTAGTGGGAAGCTGCAGTGAATGAAATGGTTGATTGAGGAGCACTGTGTCTAACAGGGTGTCCAACTGTATTTCTTTACATTCATGCCCTCTTTAAAAAATGCAAGATATGAGTCAGTAAGTTTTACTCACCGTGTGGAGGAGCTCTGTCCATTTGCAGCCTGTGGTCCCATTCCTGCAGCATGGAGTGAAATCAGTGAGTAGCCTCCTGCCAGTCTCAGTGTGACGGACACGGGGCAGAGTTTGATGTGAGCTCTGGCTCCCTGTCCCAGTCTCTGATCTCACTGACCTCAGCAGCAGCAGCAGCAGCAGCAGCAGCACAGTGAGACATCGAGCTCCCACCTCCCCCAGCTTTAACTCTGCTCAATCACACAATCACAGAATTGTTACAGCGCACAAGGAGACCATTCCGTCCATCCTGTCTGGACTAGCTCTCTGAATGAGCAATTGACAGAGTGACATTCTCCTGCCTTCTCCCTGTCACCCTGCACATTGTTCCTTTTCAAATAACAGTCTCATTCCCTTCGGAATATTCCAATTGTAGCTGCCTCCACCACACTCTCAGGCAGTGCATTCCACACCTTAAACACCCACTGGCCGATAAAGTTTTCCCTCATCTCAGTTTTCTTACTTTTTCAATTACTTTCAATCTGTGGCCTCTCGGTCTCAATCCTTTCACAAGTGGAATCATTTTCTCCCTATTGACTCTGTTCCAGGCCCCTCCTGATTTTGAGTTTCTGGAACAATTCTCCTCGCTGCCTTCTCCAAAGACTTGAAGGTGCCGGTGTTGGACTGGGGTGGACAAAGTTAAAAATCACACAACACCAGGTTATAGTCCAACAGGGGGTTTATTTGGAAGCACTAGCTTTCGGAGCGCCCCTCCTTCATCAAATGGTTGTCAACGGCGCTCCAAAAGCTAGTGCTTCCACATTAACCTGTTGGACTATAACCTGATGTTGTGTGATCTGTAACTTTCTCCAAAGAAGATAGATTGGAGAATTTGGGACTATCTTTATAACTGATATTCCTCATCCCTGGAATGATCTTTGTGCATATGTTTGCCAGCTCTACAAAACATTCACCTCCTTCCTGCATTATTCACATTATTTATGTCCCTCATGATTTTATAAACCTCTGTAAGGTCACTCCTCAGCCTCCGGCCCTTCAGGGTAAAAGATCTCAGCTTTTCCAGCTTCTAATGGTCACGGAGTCAGACAGCGTGGAAACAGATCTTTCAGTCTAACTTCTCCATACTAACTAGATATCCAAAACTGACCTCATCCCATTTGCCAGCATTTAGCCCACATCCCTCTAAACCCTTCCTATTCATGTACCCATCCAAACATCTTTTAAATGCTGTAATTGTATCCATCTCCAGCACTTTCTCTGACAGCTCGATCCGTACACACACCACCCTCTGTGTGACAAGTTACCCCTCAGGTCCCTTTCGGATCTTTTTCCTCTCATCTTAAACCTACACCCTCTAGTGTTGGATTCCCTTTCCCAAGGCAAAGACCTGGGATGTACACCCTGTCCATGCCCGTCATGATTTTATAAACATCTATAAGGCCACCCCTCAGTCTCCGATCCTGCAGGAAGAATAACCCGTCTATTGAGCCTCTTTCGACAGCTCAAACCCTCCAGTTCCAGGCAACATCCATGTAAATCTTTTCTGCAGAATTTTAAGTTTAACAGCATCATTCCTATCACAGGATGATCAGAATTGTTCACATTATTCCCAAATTTCCTGTACAGCTGCAAATGGTGTCCCAACGCTGATACTTAGTGCAGTGACCAATAAAGCAAATGTACCCAACACCTTCTTCATCTCCGTCTCCCTATGACTTCACTGTCAAGGAATAATGCCCCTGCCCCTGCCCCTGCCCCTGCACCTGCACCCTGAGGTCACTTTGTTGAGCAACACTCCACAGGGCCCCACCATTAACAGTACAAGTCCAGTCCTGGTTTGACTTTCCAAAATTGAACTCCATTTGCCACACGTTTAGATCAGAGTGGTGCTGGAAAAGCACAGCAGGTCAGGCAACATCCGAGGAGCTGGAAAATCGACGTTTCGGGCAAAAGCCATTCATCAGGATTCCTCTAGCCGAAAAGTCGATTTTTCTGCTCCTCAGATGCTGCCTGACATGCTGTGCTTTTCCAGCACCACTCTGCTCTAAACTCTGGTTTCTAGCATCTGCAGTCCACACTTTCGTCCATTTGCCACACCTCTGCCCATTTCCCCAAATGATCAAGGTCCCACTGTACTCTCAGATAAGCTTCTTCACTATCCACTGTACCACCAATTTTGGGATCATTTACAAACTCGCCATAATTCCTATATTCACATCCAAATCATTTATTTAAATAATGAAAAGCCGTGGACCCAGCACCAATCCTTGTGGCACACAGCTGACATCTGATCTCCAGTCTGAAAAGCAACCCCTTACCACCACTCTCTGTCTCCTATCTTGAAGTCATTTTTTTTACCCAAATGGCTAGCTCCCCTGGATCCCATGTGGCCTAACCTTACTAATCAGTCTATCATGTGGAACCTTGTCAAATGCTTTGCTGAAGTCCATAGTGTCTACTGTTCTGCCTACATCAATCTTCTCTTCAAACAACCTCAATCACGTTAGTGAGACACGATTACCATGCACAAAACTGCATTGATTGTCCAAATGCATGTAAATCCTGTCCCTCAGAATTCACTCCAATAACTTACCCAGCAATGACATCAGGCTCACTGGTTTATAGTCCCCTGGCTTTTCCTTACAGCCTTTCTTAAATAATGGCTAACATTAGCCAACCTCTCTGGTTCTCCAGAACCTCACTCATGGCTGTCAATCAGAAACATACCTCAGCAAGGGGTCCAGCAATCTCTTTCCTAGCTTTCCACAATGTCCTGGGATACACCTGATCAGGTCCTGGAGATTTATCTTCTGTCTTGCACTTAAACTCATCTTCTTCTGTAATGTGGACTTGTGTCAAGACATTACTATTTACTTCCCAAGTTCCCAAATTTCCATGTCTTTCTCCATGATAAATACTGACCTGGAATATTCATTTAAGACCTAAACCATTTCCTGTGGATACACCCAGAGGTACATTGTTCATCTTCATGGGGCCCTATTCTCTCTCTAGTTACTCTTTTGCCCTTTTCTTATTTACCATAATTCTACCACTTTTGCCCTTGAGTAAGTTCAGGAATTGTTTGCCCTCCTTCAAATGTATCTCGAATATACCTGGTCCACATCCTCTACTATTCTTTTCAGGACTTTCCTGCCAACCTTTGATCCCACTTTATTCAGATCCGTTACATCCATATCCTATAGAAGCTGGCATTTTCCCCAGTGAAGATGTTTGACCCTGAAAAGGCCTTTGTTCTTTTCTACCATCACCCTCAAATTTGTGATACTTAAGGGCACTCTTCCTTAAGTGTCCTCTCACTGACACTTGATCCACATGGGCCTCCTCATTTCCAAGATCCAGATCTAGCAGAGCCTCCTTTCTCATTGGACTGGAAACCTGCGGCTGGAGAAAATTCACATGAACACACTCTCACGACTCTGGCCCCTCTGTCCTTCACACTGCTACTACCCCAGTCTATATTCATAAATTAAAGACATTCACACCCCACCAACCCCATTTATAATGACTATTACATTTGCAGGTCTCTGTAAATTCCTTGCAAATGTATTCCTCTAAATCCTTCCCACTGGGTGGTGACTTATTGACTGCACTGATGATTCTGTGGACCTTGGTGTTTCTCTCTGACAGTCCCTCCTGGCTTCCACAGCCCTGCCAAGTTAGCTTAAACCCTCTCCAACAGCACGAGTAGATCACCTCAAAGGAGCTCAGTGCCAGCTCTGTTCAGGAGCAACGCTGTCTGGTCTAACCAGGTCCCATCTCCCCCAGACCCAGTCCCAATATCACAAGAATCTAAAACCATCCCTCCTGGATCCTCTTCCCAGCCCCACAGTCACTTGTGTTATCCTCCTGCTCCTCTTCTCACTTGTGTGAGGCACTGGGAGTAATCTGAAGATTCCTACTTTTGAGTTCCTGATGTTAATTCCCTTCTGATCTCCCTAAATTCTGACTGCAGGACCACATCCCTTTTCTCCCTCTGTCACTGGGACCGATGTGGTCCACGACTGCTGCCTGTTCCCCCTCTCCCCTCAGGGTGCTCTGCAGTCGCTCAGTGACATCCTTGACCCTGGCACCAGGGAGACAACACACCATCCTGGATTCCCATCTGCAGCTGCAGAAACACCTATCGATGCCCTCACTCTCGAATCTCCTTCCACGATCACTCTTCCCGTCTTCCTTATACAACCACCTCCCCCCCCCACCCCCCGCCCCACCACCCCCCGCCCCAATACAACTGAGCCACCAGTGGTGCCATAGACTTGGCTCTGGCTGCACTCCCCAGATGAACCATCATTCTCATCAGGATTCCAAACTGAATTCTGTTTGGAGAGTGGGATACACTCAGGGTATTCCTGTACTAGCTGCCTGGTCCTTTTGGACTGTCTGCTGCTCCTCCATTCCCTCTCTCCCTGCATACTCTGAAGCTGCAGAGTGACCACATCTAGAAACGTGCTCTCCACGGAGCTCTCAGCCTCACGGACGCTCCGCACTGACACCAGCTGCTGCTCAAGCTCCGAAACCCAGAGCTTCAACTGCTATCACTGACCACACTTCCTGTACTCATGGTATTCCAGGAGCTGGGAAGCATTCTGAAGTTCCCACAAGGAACAGGATGCACACGCTCTCCACTCTTTGGTTGTCTCTGGGCAAAGTTCTGATGACAAACAGCTACAGCAGGGCTCACAGTCCAGTGGGTTCAGTGTTGCAGGGTTTTGGGATTACTCTCCAGAAGTCTTTAAAAAATAGGAGCACAAATCAGCCATTCAGCCCATTGGATCTGCTCTGCCATTTGATCTTGGCAGATATGCTTCTCACCCCCATTCTCCTGCCTACTCCACAGGAACGTTCGATCCCCTTTACAATCACAAACCTATCTATCTCTGTCTTAAATACACTCAGTGACTTGGTCTCTAGCCCACTGTAGCAATGAGTTCCACAGATTTCCCACCGTCTGGCTGAAGAAAGTCCTCCTCATCTCAGCTCGAAAGGTTGGCCCTTCATTCTGAGGTTGTGCCTTGGTTACCGAGTCTCTCCTGTTTTTAGAAACATCTTCTCTGTATCCACTCTACCCAGGTCTATCAGTATTCTGTAAATTTCAATAAGGTGCCTTTGAAGTCTAAAACCTTACCAACAACTGAGTCCTGGCTAACTGGCCTATCATGTCCCATCTTCTACCTCCCTCCCTTCTTAAACAGGGATGGTGTGTAAGCCATTTTCCTGTCCCTTGCCCCCACCAAATCCGTCCCCACCCCACCTCCACACCCTGACTCCATTGATTCCTGAAAGATCATCACCAATGCCTCCACAATCTCCTCAACAATCTCCTTCAGAACACACTGGTGTAGTTCATCCAGTCTGGGTGCGTTATCCACATTCAGACCATCTAACTTCCCCAGTACCTCCTCCTTAGTGATGGCCACTGCACTCCCATCCGACCCCTGACAGTCTTGAAGTACTGGTACACTACTAGTGTTTTCCATGGTGCAGACTGATGTGAAGTATCTATTCAATTCCTCTGCTATTCCTTCATTTCCTGTTATTCTTTCTCCAGCCTCATTTCCAGTGATCCATAGTCTATTTTTGACTCCCTCTTCCTTCTTATACACCTGATAAAGCTCCTGCAATCTTCTTTTATATTACTGGCTAGATAACTCCCACATTTCACCTTCTCCACCCTTAATGCTTTTTCAGTTATCCTCTGCAGATTTTTAAAGGCTTCCTAATCCTCTGGCCTCCCACTATTCTCCACCACATTGTATGCCTTTTCCTTTTGTTTTTATGCTGTCCTTGACCTCCCCCATCAGCCATGGTTGCCTTGTCCTCCCCCTGGTATGTTTCTTCTTTTTTGGGATGAGTTCCTGTTCTGCTTCCTGAATTACCCCCAGAAACCCTGCTGTTTGCTGTCCCACCATTATACCTGCTCGAGTCCCCTTCCAACCAACTCTGGCCAGCTCCTTCCTCATGTCTTTGGAGTTACCTTTACTCAATTGAAACACTGTTCAATCTGATTACAGCTTCTCTCTCAAACTACAGGGAGAATTCTATTGCATTATTGTCACATATCCATCGGGATACTTTCACCTTAAACTCACGAGTCAAGTTTGCCTCAATACACATCACCGAATCTAGACCTGCCTGTTCCATAATGGCTCAACCACAAGCTGCTCCAAAAACCATCTCATTGACATTCTATGAAATCCTTTCCTTGAGACGCGCTACCCAGTCCATCTATTCATTGAAGTCTGCCCTGACATTTTGTATACGGCTTCTCTGTCTCCTGATTGATTTCCTTCCCCACACCCTGATTACTGCTTGGAGACCTGGACATAACTTGCATCAGATTCTTTATTTTTTGCAGTTCCTCAACTCTACCCACCCAGATTCTACACCTTCTGACTCTATATCACTTCTTGCGATTGATTTAATTTCATTTCTCACGAACAAGGCAACTCTTCCCCCTCTGCCCATCTGCCTCTCTTTTTGATAGGACATGTAACCTTGGATATTTAGTTCCCGGCCCGAATTCCCTTTCAGCCATGTCCCTGTGATACCCACAACATTGTACCTGCCAGTTTCAATCTGCACTACAAGCTCATTGTGTATATTGTGTGCATTAAAGTACAACACCCTCAGTCCTGCATTGACTGCCCTCCTTCTCATCATTGTCCCCTTACCTGCTGTGATTTATGTTCAATTCCTGATCCTTTCTGTACTCTTTCCTTTTCCATCTTCTAGAAACTTGAATAACCTTTCCTGAGCCCTCCTCCACTTTAACTGGTTTAAATTCCTTAGAAACTCAATTTACCTCAATTTGTGGTATCACTTTGTCTCCCATACTCGGAATGCTTCGTGCATTTAGATACAAAGTCTTTAAGTTTGTTCTATTATTGGTCCATGCTGACCAGATATCCAAAATTAATCTAGTCCCATTTGCCAGCATTTGACCCATATCCCTCTAAACTCTTCCTATTTACATACCCATGCCTTTTAAATGTTATAATTGTTTCACCACGTCCTCTGGCAGCTCATTCCATACATTTAACATCCTCGGAATGAAAACGTTGTCCCTTAGGTCCCTTTTAAATCTTTCCCCTGTCACCTTCAGCCTATGCCCTCCAGTTCTGGACTCCCCTGCTCTGGAGAAAAGATCTTCTCTATTCACCCTATCTATGCCGCTCATGATTTTATAAACCTCTATACGGTCACCCATCAACCTGCAATGATCCAGGGAAAACAGCCTCAGCCTATTCAGCCTCTCCAATTCGCACTAACCCTCCAACCTTGGCAACATCCTTGTAAATCATTTCTGGATCATTTTAAGGTTCACAACATTTTTTCTCCAGCAAGGAGAACTGAATTGCACACAGTAATCCAAAAGTGCCCTAACCAATGTCCTGTACAGCCGCAACAGCTCCCAACTCCAATAATCAATGCACTGCCTAATAAAGGAAAGCAAACTAAATGACTTCATCACTCCCCTACCTACCTGCAACTTCATCTTCAAGGACCTATTCTCCATTTTTTGGACGAACTGAGAGTCTTTCAGTTGTGAAAGATGCCATTCCATAGCACTATTGGATGAAGAGCAGGCAGTTCCCCCTGGTGTCCCTGGTCAATATTTATCCCCCAGTCAAAATCACTCAGAATGTATTTCTCTGCTAATTATCACATGGGGTTTGGGATCTCGCTGTGCACAGTCTGCTGGAAAGATCCAGTGGGGCATCCTGAGTTGGGGTGCTACACAAATACAAGTCTTTCTTGAAGGTTGGAGTCTCCTGATCAGGATCCTCATCCATTGTCTGTGCACTCTCACCTTCCAGGAGTCATGGGGTCATTAGGAGCAGTGACCCTGTCTGACCCTAGGACACTGAGACTTTTTGCAGCCTCACCCTTGATCTCAGCCCAGCAGTGTGCAGCAAGGTTTGAAATATAATCTAGAACCTTCTACACAGACACCCAATGTGACTCTTTCCTGAAGTGCGTGGATCCGAGTCTGCTCCAATGTTCTCAGACAAAGTTCTCCTGAGGTTTGGATGTTAAAGCAAATCATTGCGACAGTGTCGACGGAGCTTTACGCTGTGTCAAACCCCATGCTGTCCCTGTTCTGGGAGTCTTTGGTGGGTCAGAATTGACTTGTGATGCCAAGTAAAATCTCTTGAATTTGCTGAAGACTGTCAGCTGTACAAAACAATGTGAACCTCAGAATTCTCTGCTTCAGTAAACCAGATCTCCTTCCTGCTTAGCTGTCAGTTCCAATTTAAGGTTTTGTCACTGTTTGAAGGGACAGGATTCTCATGTTATTGAGCAATTCTCCACAAATGTTTTCCTCAAGCTCCATTGTGGCTGTGAATTTAAGCAGCTTCGTCTGTCTGGGCTGTTAATTGCAGTTTTTTTTCTGTCAATGTGAATGTGGAAAAGGGAATAAAGATGAAGATTCAGTCTCTGTCTCTGTGTGCTTTGGAAATAGATGACCTTCCCCGACCCCAGTTGATTGGCTGCATTTCAACAGGTCGTTGTCAAGATTGGCTGGTTGGCCTGTCAATCAATTACAATCATTAATCATTTTCATCTGGTCCCTTTGGTCAGGAATTTATGTAGATTACAAGATTCCAAAAAGAACAGAAACTGAAAGCTGTTAGGACTCAATAAGTACAATCTGATGCATTCCCTCTTCACTCTGTTGGTCCAGGCCCAGCTGATGGGATCGCACTGTGCAATCTCTGCTGCATGTTGGGTAGCTGCTGAAGCAATCTTCGGCCAATCACTGACTTTGTCAGCTGTGTCTCCCTGAAGTAAAAACAAGGACTGCAGATGCTAGAAACCAGATTCTAGATTAGAGTGGTACTGGAAAAGCACAGCAGTTCAGGCAGCATCTGAGGAGCAGGAAAATCAACATTTCGGGCAAAAGCCCTTCATCAGGAAAAGAGCTCTATTCTTGATGAAGGGCTTTTGCCCAAAATGTCGATTTTCCTGCTCCTCAGATGCTGCCTGAACTGCTGTGTTTTTCCAGCACCACTCTAATCTGGAATGTGTGCCTCTCTGAGTGTGAGTTTAACTTAATGCTGCTTGGAGGGGTCTCTCTCAGTGTGGATTTGTTACACAGAGAGACACCCACAGGCAGCGTTCAGTAATGCACCCACATTCGGAGACACCTGTCTACGCATGGAGTGTGATCATGGTCCTCAGTGCTACCTGTCTCACAGAGTGAGTGTGTTACTCTTTGCTGTCCGTAGGTGTCTCTCTGAGGTATGTGTCTCCGAGCGATGGATTGAGAATGGGCTTTGTGCTGGGGATTGAAGATTAGGCTTTAATCTTCTCAAATCATGAATGGAAAACAATTCAGCTGATTCAGTCTGAGATGGCAGCTCATTCAGATGGCCGAAGTTAAAAAATCCAACAACTCCAGGTGATAGTTAAACAGGTTTATTTGTAAGTAGAAGCATTCAGAGCACTGTTTCTTCATTAGGTAGCTGGAGGGGCAGGATCATTGGACACAGAATTTATTGTAAATTGAGATGGCAGCTGAGAAAGGTGAATACTGAGAATGTATTCTCAGTAAGGGAGGGATTTCAGAGGCAGTGGGCACTGTGCTCCCTAATGCAGAAATGTCGATTTTCCTGCTCCTCAGATGCTGCCTGACCTGCTGTGCTTTTCCAGCACTACTCTAATCTAGACTGTGCTCCCTAATGTGTTGCCCAATTACACCGGGACTTTCTGAATCCAGGGTCAATCGTGGCTGCCTGCCCAACCAATGCTGGCTCCCCATAGTCATATTTCAGTGGTTAATTAACCCAAAACAAGGTGCAGCAATATTACCTTCCAGGGAGGGGAGCTGTCTGAGGGAGGGAGGTTGAATTCTTGCAGCCCCAAGAGAGGTTGCGGTGGATTAATGACAGGTATGACCACCATGAAGGTACCACTTTCTCTCCCCCTGCCCCAGCTGTGATGACCCTCAGGTTAAAAGTGTGACTGCTCTGGGATGATGACCACATTCCTGGGTGATGGAGGGAAGGCCAACCTCTCCCAAAGGCAGCACAAGCTGGATCAAAGGTGAAACAAGAGTAAGCATGGGGAGATTGAGGGTGACAGAAGGAGGGGGTTGGTTGGCAAGTTGTTATTCAGAGTCAGGTCCCAGAGTATCAGTCCTTCTGACATTCCCCTTTCTATCTGTCAGCCAGAGCTCCCTGACTGGACAAATTTAACTGGCCCTGTCAGAGAACTCATATTTTATCAAAAAGAATAAAACATTTATTGAACAAGGAGCTCAAGAGCTAAATGACACGAGACAAAATGAATGGTTTGAAAGGTTTCATTATGGACACTGCAAATGGAATTTGGAGAAGAAATTTTTTCACTCCACGGGTGGTGGGAATCTGGAATGGACTGTCATAAAATCCCTACAGTGAGGAAACAGGCCATTTGGCCCAACATTCCACACTGACCCTTGGAAGAGTAACCTACCCAAGATCCAATCCTCTATCTTATTACTCTGCTTTTTCCCTGACTGATGAGCCGAACCTACACATCCCTGACCACTGTGGGCAATTTAGCACAGCCAATTAACCTAACCTGCACATCTTTAGATTGTGGGAGGAAACCAGAGCACCCAGAGGAAACCTACGCAGACACTTGGAGAATGTGCAAATTCCACACATACAGTTGCCTGAGGCTGGAATTGAACCTGACTTCGCTCCAACCTCTGCCTCCACTTCTGGCCCCACCCACTCTGCAACCAAGACTACGACTTCAATTCCCAGAGTCCCCCTGAGTCCAACTGCCTACCTGCAGCCAGCCAGCACACTCGCTCTCCCTCCTCACCCATACACCCCCACAGTGCACCCTATCCCTCCACTTCTCCATCTTCACCTCATCCCCACCTTTCCACTCCCACACCTCACTCCACAAACCACATCCGCCCCAATCTCCTTTCTCTCCCACACCCATTCTCTCCAATTCCTATCACCCTTGCCCCCTCCCCTCCTTCAGCCATCTCGGACCCCCCTGAAAACCTCGTCCCCCACCCTGAGCCTTGCCCCTTATTTACTATCCCCCCACGGCCTCGACCACTCTGAGGCCAAAAGGTCCATCCTGAGAAAAGGGCTCACATTCATTCCCCACCTCAAAAAATCCCGCACCCACCACGATGCGGAGCTCTTCTTCCACCACCTCTACCTCCGTGTCTTCTTCTTTAACAAAAACTCCCAACCTCCTTCTGAGGACCCCTTCTCCCACTTCCAACCTTCCTCCTCCACTTGGTCACCGCCCCCCCACCACCAGCTGTGTACACACCTTAGAGCTCTTCATTGCTGACCACTGATGTGACATCAGCCGCCTCAATTTCTCCACCCCCTCACCCTCTCCAACGATCCCTCCTCCAAACGTGCAGCCCTCCACTCTCTCCGTACCAACCCCTGGTTCACCATCAAACCCACTGACAAAGGCGGTAGTCTGGGGAACGGACCTCTATGTCACAGAGGCCGAACCCCAACTCTCTGACACCACGTCCTACCTCCCCCTTGCCCATGACCCCACCGTGACCCATCAGGCCAAGATCATTCACACTGTCTCTGCCCCCATTGCCTCCAATGATCTCCCCTCCACTGTCTCCAATCTCATAGTCCCCCAGCCCTGCACTGCCCAGTTCTACCTGCTCCCCAAGATCCACAAACCCAACTACACTGGCCGACCCATCATCTCAACATGCTCCTGCCCCACCGAACTCCTCTCATCCTACCTCAACTCCATCCTCTCCTCCTTGGTTCAGGCACTTCCCACCTACATCCGTGACATCAACCATGCCATCCATCTCTTCAGTAACCTTCAGTTCCCAGGCCTCCAGCACTTTACCTTCACTATGGACAGTCCTTATATACATCCATACCCAACAAGATCAGCCTCCTGGCCCTCTCTTTTTTTCTCTCCAACAGATCCATCCACTCCCCCTCCACCAATACCCTCCTCCATCTGGCCGAACTGGCCCTCACCCTCAACAACTTTTCCTTTAACTCCTCCCAGTTCCTCTAAATCCAGGGGTGGCTATGAGTACCTGGATGGGCCCCAGCTCCCCCTGCCCCTTTATTGGCTATGCCGAACAGTCCCTCTTCAGTGCCTACACAGGCACTGTGCCCCAGCTCTGCTACCATTACATCGATGACTGCGTTGGTGCAGTGGCCTGCACCCAGGCTGAACTGGAGCAGTTCATCGTCTTCGCCCACAACTTCCACCCTACCCTCAAGTTCACTTGGTCCACCTCGGACACCTCCCTCCCCTTTATTGACCTCTCCATTCCCATCTCCAGTGACCGTGTTCAGATAGACATTTACTGCAAACTCATTATTACCCGGAATATACATTCTCCCACCCAGTATCCAGCAAGAACTCCATCCCATTCTTCCAATTCCTCGGCCTCTGCTCTATCTGCTCGGATGAGGAGACATTCCACTCCCAAGTATTCCAGATGTCCACCTATTTCAAACAACATGCTTTTGCTCCCTCTGTCATCCATCGCACCACCTCCATTTCCCGTTCCATTGCTCTAAACCCACCCCCCTCCAAACAGAATAAAGACAGAGTGCCCATTGTCCTCACCTATCACCCAAACCAATCTCTGTATCCAACACATCATCCTATCCTGCCAACCCCAAACCCCACCACCAAGAATGTCTTCCTCACCATACCCCTGTCTGCCTTCCACAAGGACTGTTCTCTTTGACAATTCTTGGTTTGCACCACTCTCTCCACCATCTCTCCTGAACCCCTCGGTACCTTCCCCTGCAAACGGAAATGATGCAAAGCTTGCTGGTACACCAACCCCAGCACCTCCATCCAGGGCCCCAAACAGTCCTTCCAGGTGAGACAGACGTTCACCTGCCTCTCCTCCAACCTAGTTTACTGCATCAGGTGCCTGCGATGTGGTCTTCTCTACATCTGGAAGACCAAACATAAACTTAGGCAGTGGTTGGCCGTGCATCTCAGCTGGGTCTGTAGGGGTCGACCAGACCTCCCAGTCACCACCCATTTTAATTCCCCTTCCCACTCCCTTTCCACCATGACCATCTTTGGCCTCTTCCATTGCCACAATGAACCAAATCGCAAATTGGAGGAACAATACCTCATCTTCCGCCTGGGCAGCCTACAGGCCAGAGGATTCAACACTGAGTTCTCCAATTTCAAATACCCTCCCTTCCCATTCCCTGACTCCCTCCCCAATCCCTCCCATCTCTTCCACTCCTCTCTGCCACCAAACAGATTCATTCCTTCCATTGACAAACCAGGTCGTGTCCTCTGCCTGTCTTCATCTATCCCCATTCTCCACCCTGCCCCCGCCACCCCCTTTATCTGCAGCTCTGCCTACACTCACCGCCATTCCTGAAGAAGGGTTACACCCAAAACATCAACTTCTTCACCGCCTGATGCTGCCTGGCTTGCTGTGTTTCTCCAGCCGCCTGCCTGCCATTGAATGTAACCAACAGGAAAGGGCTGGACAATCAAGTGTCAGGGCCATCAACAAATGGGAATGGGACACACTACAGATAGATGCATTGAGTCAGTCAATCACAAAGAGGTGACCAAACTGAAAATGAAACACTCATACACAGTGGACGGAATTTAATATCAGAAAGTGTGAGACCATGCACTTTGTTCGGAATAATCGAAAGGCCGACTATTATTTAAATAGTGAGAGATTTCAACAAGGATTCCAATTGCATATTTCCTGTAGCAGTAGATCCATTGAAGATCACATTTTCATTTGGAGTTTGCCCAAGTTTCTGTCCAGGCTGATGCAGCATGGTCTACCAGTGCTGCTCCTATTGGGCTAAACACACGAGGGAATCTGATGGGCACTTTCTCTTTGTGATGGCAAAGGGAGAGATTTGGTTTTACTGCGATGGTGGCCAGAGAAATTAGGCAGTGGATGTAGTTCCAGCTGAGCAGAATGTTCTGATGTTCATGATGGGATTAACCTCGACAGTTCCCACTTGCCTTTACACTGACAGTGGGGCAGGAAGTCAGTGCTGACACCATCTACATGTTTCACAGAATGAACAAACAGCACACACTGTGAAGACAAGCAAAAGTCCCATCAAAGTACTTTTCTTATCACAGGGGACATTTTCATTGTGGTGCCCTCAGTACCCTACTTCTAAAGTTGCACTGTCTCTCTATGGGTCTCTGCAGATTGAGCCTGTCAGCTCCAAGCAGAGTCCCACTTTACGTTTTACTGATCAGGGACAGTGAAGCAGCTGCCCTCTAGTGGCGAGAGAGCGCTTGCACGGCTGCTGAGGATTATGGGTCCCCTTCCATTCGCGCCCACACAAACCAGCAGCCACTTCAGCTGCTTTATTGAAAACCACAAGCTTTCAAGGCACTGTTCTTTCAACGGTGGAACTGGACACACGATCAAATGAGTTAGGGGCAGAGGAAGGAGATTCATCCTCTTGAGCCTGCTCCCCATGGCTGACCTGATTATTCCACATTCTTGCCTTACTCTGATAAATTCTTGAAAACAATGGCTATCTACTTCTTCACTACAAGCATTCAGAGGTTTCATTTCTATGTTTGATGAACAGTCCCAAAGATCTATGACCTTATGCAAGAAACAAAAACCTGCTTATCTCGGTCTTCTATGAGGGAACTTGTTTTAATTTGATATTCTCCCCGAAAAGGAAACATGCTTTTCACATCCACGCTGTATTCTATGTTCATGTTGATATGGCATCTGCTTTAATCAGCTGCTCTCTCATGAGAACAGCAGCCTATCCTGCCACCTTCAGTGACTGATGCACAGAAACATCCAGGTCCTATCGCTCCTACACCCATCCATACTTGTACCCTTTAGTTTGTTTTGTCTCTCCACGTTTTCCTTCCAAAATGAATCAGTGACATCTATTTCCATTAAGTTGTTTCTACAGCCATCTGCTCATTCCATTAACTTATCTACATCCTTTTTGAAGTTAGACACTATCTTCTTCATCAGCCGTAATACATTCAAGTTTCATACCATCAGCAAAGTTTGAAGTTATGCCTTGTACACTCAGGTTAACATAGATTTAAATATTTTAAATATGTTTTTTAAAAATGAACTATCTGATAAACTATTGTAAATTAAACCTCAAATTTATTGCCCATCTCTAGTTACTCGGACTGAGTTCTGAGCCAGATTATGGGGCCTTTAAGAATGAATCGTGTCACTGTGGGACTGGAGTCACAGACCGGGTGATGACTGGGTCCCCTTGTCCAAACTCCATTCATGAACATGACATTGAGTTTCCTGGGTTTTTTTGTTCAGATCCCAGCGCTTTCCTTCCCAGATATTACATGGCTTACCACTGCCCCCTCCAGGACAATTAGGAAAGGGCAACAAATAGCAGCCATTTTTGTTCCTGCCCATACCAGGAGAAATCAAAATAAATGAAATACTCTTCAAATGATCAAAGTGGTGAGGCTTGAATTCATCTTTTTGGAAGACTTGAGGCTAGGCTGGAAATAGAGCCATGACATGGGTGAACCTGGTTTGTCAGACTGAAAGGTGGAGTGTCCTTCAGATTGACGCTGGGATCAGACACAAAATGAATTACACTCAAAGACCGAACACACGGCTATCAAAGTGGGTCACCAAACTGCAAAGAGCAGCAATTTATCTCGGAGACCTCAACTGGTAACAGTGGGTGTAAGAGCATTAGGCAGGCAAGTGTCAGATATTGTTGAACACAGCAGAAACACAGTCACACAGAAAGGGAAGCTATTGGGATAGAGCAGGGAAACGGGAATTACTGAATTTCTCCACTGACAGCTGGAAGGGGTTTTCTCAGTTGCAACTCCTCTGAGAATGATAAAAGTTGAAGGGCCGTTTATATTATAAACAACACTGTAGCGCGCAAGAAAGGATGTGGAGTGACAGATCTCCTCTAAATTGGAAACAATATCAGAAATAAAGGTCAATGTGATTTTGGATTGAATACTGAGAGTGAGGAGATGGAGGGGAGAGTGACCATGGCAGCTGTCCTGAAGAATGGTTAGGTCATGGCTAGAATATGGTGCACAGTTAGGGGCTGCTTTGAGGGACAATACATTATGGGTAATGGACAGGGGATCAAGGGTCACAAGAGATGTGCAGGATAGCAAATGGAAAATGCATGGTTACAGGGATAAGGTAGGGGAGGTGTGGGTCTAGGTGGGATGGTCTTCAAGGGTCGGTACGAGCTTGGTGGGCTGTGTGGCCTGTTTCCACCCAGCAGGAATTCCTCAATTCTGTGATTCTGTGAAGGCCAGAACATGATCTCGAAAGTGGAGGGAGGGAATTCTGATGTTCAAAAATTTTTAAACAAATAAACACAGTAACCGTAGATTTATCATCAGTGCAGACAAACTGAAAGGTAAAATGACTTATTCTCCAGTTATATACCAGGTACAGAAAAGGTATCAGGAAAAATGTTTTGATGCAGTTATTGGAACATAATGATGAATGATGATAAACATAGTGCTTCATTCAAAAAAAGACAGAATTACTTTTTAGAATTTCAACAGGCCTGAAGCAAAAGAGGAAATCAGGATCAAATAATCATTTGCAAATATAGTACTTGAGTGAGACAAGATCCTTCGTGTGAAAACATTTCATTTGGCCTTGCTTTCTCTCCATGGATGCTGCCTGACCCGCTGGGATCTCCATTCTTCTCCATTCTTTGGCTGCGCTATTTCTTACAAATTGTCTTGTTGTGTGCAAGACAAAAGCTTTGACAAAATGTCTCTGTTTTTCAGGAACACTTGAATTTGGATCAGTTTGGAGAGAAAGCAGGGCCATGGAATCATCTTTCCCTGCAGGGAGGGAGGGAGTGTGTGTGGAATCTCCCATGGGCAGGGTTCTCCTGGCTGCCACCATATGAGGAAGGCTGGAGCTTGATGATCGAGCTGAATGGACAGGGCTCACTCTCACAGTCCTCAGGGCCATGGAGCCTCTTGTGATGGGAGCATCTGCTTGGTGTCGAGGGCAAACAATGACATTGCAGTAGAATTGGAAATGGGACAACTTGACAATGGATGCTGCACAATGACTGCACTGCCTCTTCCTCTCTGCCTGATCCCTCCCCACACACAGCAGAAGGTGCATTAGGAACCTGTTCTAAAGGGCTACACAACACTGCAGCACTCCCGAGCTGCAAAGAGAAGAACATTTATACAAAGACTTTGCCAAGAACGGATATTCCTGCAACTTCATCCACAGATGCCTAACAGACAAACAACGTGATGAGAACATGCCACGACCTAACACACTAGCCACGCTACCTTATATAAAAACATCACAGTACTGACAGCTAGACTTCTCCAACCATTCATAAACTGCCCAGAAACTGACAGCCACGCTCAGACAACAACTCATGAGAACAAAAGGCCCAATACCCACTGTGTGAAAGACAGATGTAATTTACAAGAATCCATGCAACGTTTTGCACGAAACACCTCGGACAAACAGCCAGACAACT